>NC_133334.1:102128961-102432961 GCF_042186555.1 Aquarana catesbeiana | reverse complement strand
TTGTGAAATACTGTAACTTGTAACCCAATCCTGAAACATAACCCTTAACAACTTAACACGTATCTGTTGACCTAAACCTAAAAATAACCCTAAAAAAAACCAAAATGTAGCCCTCTAAACCCAGGAACAAAAAATGTATATGTTCTTATCCCTAGGCCTCATTCACATGGCCATACATCTGTGCCCAATGTATGGCCTTGCTTACCCCCATGGGGATGCACAGGTGTTCCGTGCATCCCTGTGCGGGCAGTTCCATTCAAGTCTATTGGGACACAGTGGCTGCCCGGATACCGCTACTGTGTCCCATTTTGACATCCGTGTGGGTATGGGTACGTATCTCTGAACTCATCCTGCATTCGGGGGAGTGCACCCGCACCTGAACAGATGACACATAGGTAGTAGCGGCATAGGTGTGCGCAGCCTATTGCATTAGGGTGTGCACCCCAAATGTATTAAAACATGTACAGTGTTAGTAGAGCAGTAGACTTGTCAGTAGGGCAGAGGTTGGTTTCAGTAGGGCAGTGGATGGTGTCAGTAGGTTTTTCTTTTCATCTTTTTATTATTTAAAAAAAAAAAAATTTTAGGAGCCCTGTTATGGGGCTTTGGAGACTCTGCGCCCCATGGGGTGATTAGGGTGTGCCCAGGCACACCCGGCACACCCCCTGCGCACGCCTATGAGTAGCGGTCATGTCTGTGCAGCCTCTGCATCCCAGTAGGCAACAAAGGAACTGCTAGCATGGGGGTGCATGCAACACCTGTACATTCCCGTGTTGGTAAAACATGGCCCGGCACAAGGCAAAGATGTAATCGCCCAATGTGAACAAGGCCTTAGATGTGGTGGCTGCATTAGAATTTTATTCCAGACGTTTTTCCTTTATTGTCACCTGGTAGTGCTAGCAACAACATTCTACCCTAGAGTGACAACCCTCACTTACTGCACTGTATATATGGAGGAATAGCATTGTCAACATAGGACAGGAAGTGTGTAAGGGCTACATAGCCTCTCCTACTCTCATCACCTCTTTAACTTAGTAGAGAAGTGTTTTGTTGCTCACAGAGAGAACTAACTGATAACAGTGCTTAGGGTTTCAATGCAGCATTGTCATTTGGCTACAAAACATTAGTTGGATTTCTGGTTTAACAGTATTTTTGGCACTTTTAAGATTTAACAAATCACTTTCAATTGTATATTTAACAGACAAAAAAGAAGCAAATAATATATTTTTAAAATTATTATTATACAGGATTTATATAGCACCAACAGTTTACGCAGCCCTTTACAATATAGAAGGAGGGCAGTACAATTATAATACAGAAGGAATAAGGGAGCACTGTTCATGTAGCTTACAATCTAAAGGGAGGGGGAGGTGATACAAAAGGTAATAGCTGTGGGGATGATCTGATGGAGGTGACTCGGTTACAGTTCTTAGGTGAAGGTGGGGTAGGCTTCCCTAAATAAGTGAGTTTTCATGGATTGCCTAAAGGGGGACAGGGTAGGGGCTGACTGCACATACTGGGACAGGGAGTTACAGAGGATGGGAGATGCTCTGGGGATGTCCTGGGGGCGAGCATGGGAGGAGATAACAAGGAAGCTAGAGAGATAATAGACTATCTTTGTGGGGGTTTACATACAATGTCACCTTGATCCAAAAAATGTAGCTTAACATGTATTCCTCTAAAACGTAACCCTAACTTAACCCCAACGCTACCCTAGGCTTGATTGTGTAACCTCTTCAAATCCAAACTTACTTTCTCTTCTGGATGCAGCAGATGTTTCTATGCCAAGATTGGCATCCAAAGTAGGTGCCCATGGCATTATAATAAGGCACTGCCAAGACTAATTTAAAGCAAGAGAGAACACGGCTGGCATTGCCAGTGGCAACTATATTCCAGCATTCATATTTTATTTGTAAGTTGGAACAATATGTGAGTTAGACAGTCTGAGTTTGTAAACCTGTTGACAATATTTTTTTTAAATAAAATTAGGGATTTATGGGGCCCCCAAATGTACAAAAGAGTGTGGGAACAAGTGTTCATTTCACAGTGAAAAATGCCAAATGCAGAATTAATGGGGTGACTGTAGATAAGGACAATGTAATTATTTAATCACATAGGGTTCTATTTTTCATAGTGCCAGCTGTATTACAATCCTGGGAAAGATGTAAGCAGCGTCTAAGTGATATGCGAAATTTATGAAGAGGTCACCATGAACCTGTCCAGAGGTAGACTTTACACCATCGGTTCTCAACCTGGGGGTCGCGACCCCCTGGGGGGTCGATTGCCGATTCTCCAGGGGGTCGCGGATGCTGGCCGAGATGCTGCCTGAGATGCTGGCCGAGACGGACCCGAAGTTACTGCCGGAGTCCGTCCGTCTCGGCCAGCGAGATGTCACTTCCTGCACAGGAGAGACTGCACGGAAGTGACGTTCCGTCGCCGCCATCTTAGTACTCTCGTCCACAGTAATGCTTAGACTTAGAAGTCGGCAAGCGGACATCTTGTTACACCCACCGAAGTCCGCTTGCTGTGGATGAGTGTACCAAGAGGGAGGCAACGACACACCTGAAGAAGAACACCTGTGTCACTGTGACATCTGGTAAGTCAGACACACAGGAGAAGCTGACAAGATAACATTTTTTTCATTATGTTACTTAACATTTATATATATATATAAACGTATATATATATATATATATATATATATATATATATATATATATATATATATATATATATATATATATATATATATATATATATATATATATATAATGTCCCAGTTGGTTCCTCAAAAGTGTTTATTCCGTGCCAGTGCTAGATACATGTTTGGGTGCTATACACTTTGTGTATCTAGCACTGGCACGGAATAACCACTTTTGAGGAACCAACCGGGACGTTTATATATAAATAAGTGGTGGGGGCGCAAACAAACTGAAAAAATCTGAAAATAAAAACCCCCATTAAAACGCTGCAACTGTGCCTTTAAATGCAGCCACTGTGCCCATCAATTGTCGCCACTGTGCCATCAAACGCAGCCACTGTGCCCTTTAATTGTTGCCACTGTGCCAAACACAGCCACTGTGCCCATCAATTGTCGCCACTGTGCCAGCAAACGTCGCCACTGTGCAGCCACTGTGCCCATTGTCGCCACTGTGCCATCAATTGTCGCCACTGTGCCAGCAAACATCGCCACTGTGCAGCCACTGTGCCCATCAATTGTCGCCACTGTGCCCATCAATTGTCGCCACTGTGCCCATCAATTGTCGCCACTGTGCCAGCAAACGCCGCCACTGTGCCATCAAATGCAGCCACTGTGCCCATCAATTGTCGCTACTGTGCCAGCAAACGTCGCCACTGTGCAGCCACTGTGCCCATCAATTGTCGCCACTGGGCCCATCAATTGTCGCCACTCTGCCAGCAAACGCCGCCACTGTGCCATCAAATGCAGCCACTGTGCTCATCAATTGTCGCCACTGTGCCATTAAACGCAGGAACTGTGCCCTTTAATTGTTGCCACTGTGCCAAACGCAGCCACTGTGCCCATCAATTGTCGCCACTGTGCCAGCAAACGTTGCCGCTGTGCAGCCACTGTGCCCATCAATTGTCGCCACTGTGCCATCAAACACAGCCACTGTGCCCATCAATTGTCACCACTGCCAGCAACACCGCCACTGTGCCATCAAATGCAGCCATTGTGCCCATCAATTGTCACCACTGCCAGCAACACCGCCACTGTGCCATCAAATGCAGCCATTGTGCCCATCAATTGTCACCACTGTGCCAGCAAACGCCGCCACTGTGCCATCAAATGCAGCCACTGTGCTCGTTGTCACCACTGTGCCATCAAACGCAGCCACTGTGCCATCAAATGCAGCCACTGTGCCCTTTAATTGTTGCCACTGTGCCAAACGCAACCACTGTGCCCATAAATTGTCGCCACTGTGCCAGCAAACGTCGCCACCTGTGCCAGCAAACGCAGCCACTGTGCCCTTTAATTGTTGCCACTGTGCCAAACGCAGCCACTGTGCCCATCAATTGTCGCCACTGTGCCAGCAAACGTCCCACTGTGCAGCCACTGTGCCCATCAATTGTCAGCACTGTGCCAGCAAACGCCGCCACTGTGCCAGCAAACGCGACCAACGAAAATAATTTTACTGTTAGGGGTCCCCACAACTTGGGAAATTTTATCAAGGGGTCACGGCACTAGAAAGGTTGAGAACCACTGTCTTATCCTCACATAATTCACATACTCACCGCCAAGCAAATCCAGCACTATCCAGCTCCATTGCTACTCAGCAACTGCTGTCAAGTTGTTACACCATGAGGAGAGTTCAATAATGGTTCTAATAGATCTGTGAAGTCACTGTTTTATTGGAGTCATTCAAATTTTATCCTTTGTTGAGCCCTGATGAAGGGGGAGTGGTGTTGCCCCAGAAACACATTTTATATGAAATATAAATGAAAGGTTTGCACATCAAGAAAAATAATAAGCTGTAAGCACACTTATGCCGCGTACACATGATCGGACATTCCGACAACAAAACCGTGGATTTTTTTTCTGAAGGATGTTGACTCAAACTTGTCTTGCATACACACAGTCACATAAATGTTGTCAGAAATTCCGAACGTCCAGAACGCGGTGACGTGACTTTTTTTTTTTTATAGACTGAACTCATATTTCATTTGATTTACTGCTTGTGTTTCTTTTAGCTGTCTCCTCGGTTCTCCAATGTCCTGTTATTTTAGGCCATTTTCTTCAATAGTGCAAACATAATTTATTTGATACATGAGGTGACAATCTCTTCTTCAGCTAACTATTATGTTGTGGGACTGATACACACACACACACAGACACACACACACACACACACACACACTACAGTGCACTTGCAGTGCAAAGTGGATTTGCCTTTAGTAAATACCCCCATTTTCACTGTAACTACACCAACTTACTCCAAAAACTGGTATAGAGCATTAAAATAAGAAGCCACACATTGTTGAGCATTTTACTCCATGCACAGTCACATGTGCGTTAAAAAAGGTTTTTTTAACAAACCAACATCTTTGGTGTATAACATGTATGTGTGACACTATATAGCCTTTTTTTGGTTAAACAGGCATGTTTAAAACCATAAAACATCCACATCTCAGGAACTTACAAAGTTCAACTTTGATAAATTTAATTGAAAAAAAGGGGGGGATTGGGAAATTGGGACTTTAATTGAGGCTAATATGGCTGGGTAGAACCATGTGCCTCCATCCCTGTCAACTAGAACAAGATATACACTGAAGCGGCCAAGGCAGCAAAGTGTAGCAAAAGATAAATTTAAGGCAATATGTGACATTAGTATGTCAAAAAAAGTATGTCAAAACTGTTTTGATTTTGCCTTCATCAGATGGGGTGATGTCACCCCTGTAAAAGCCAAAATGTTGAAGATGCACACACATTGGGAGTGAAAATGTGGATTTCCCTCCTGATCCCATGCCTAATGTCAACATATGCTAGCTCCCATCATGGGGGAACAATGGACATGTTTCGGGGGTGCAACCTCTTCCTCTCATCTACCTTAGTTGCGAGGAAGGGGTTGCACTCACAAAACGCGTACATTGATATCCTGTGATGGGAGATAGCACATGTTGACACACTGGGGGTTATTTACTAAAGGCAAAGCCACTTTGCACTGCAAGTGCACTTGGAAGTGCAGTCGCTGTAGATCTGAGGGGGATATGCAAGGAAGATAAAAAACAGCATTTTAGCTTGTATATGATTGGATGATAAAATCAGCAGAGCTTCCCCTCATTTCAGATCTACTCCTCAGATTTACAGTGACTGCACTTGTAGTGCAAAGTAGATTTGCCTTTCGTAAATAACCCCCACTGTGTGCATCTTCAAAATTTGGCTTTCAAATTGAAGAGAATCAAACAGTATTTCCGTATACCTGACAAACCAGCTAGGTATAATCACAGCAATTACCACACTCACAAGACCCTCTCAGTACTGAGGAGATAGCTTCTTTGTGAACACAAGAAGAGATGATGCAGAGTCTATGTTCAAAGCTATCTGATTTAATTCTGGGCGGGTATGCAACTTATATACGTTATCATTAACCAATCATTGCATGGAACATGGGAGTGATTTAATACAGGGGTGTACATTTCATATCATTACATATCATTAATACTCAAATGCCCAACCCCTTAAACATGGCTGACATAGAAACTATAGTAACCATGCCATCTGCTTCCATGACTCATAGTCATGCCTTTGGTGTTCCCCTTTACACAGGAAAATGTCCCAGACCTACACCACAGAACCTTTATATAGAAAGGTACAGAGCAAAGATGCTGCTGTAAGCTATATTTTCTTATATGCGTGCCTTGCAAAAGCTGTTACAGTCTGTCACAGACTGAGAACTTAAACTAACTAGCAGATTAACCCAAGTTAATCTTATATGAAGTTATATAAAAATGGAGTCACTTCTGTTCAGTCATATTACTACATTCCCCTCTTTCAGACACAAAGGTGATGAAGGTGACTGACTTATCTGCATTGTGACACACACATAACAAACTCAAAGCAGGCTCACAGAAATAATGCCAGGAGCAAAGTCACTACAATACACACAGCAATATCCTTGATCCAGGAAAATACTCCATTGAAACAAAACCATCCCACGTTACCCAGGGGGTTCCCAAATAATTATTTAGCCTTTTCATCATGTCAATACCCCCTTAGGTTCCCAAGGGAAACCATGCCCAGGTCAAGTCCTTTTCCAAAAACAATGACCTGGCATAACGGTGTTTGGGGGGGCATTTAGGATGAACACCAGCCTTGAGCAAGTGAAGTTCCTCACTGTCCCCGAGAATTCCCATTATCGGAACCAATGAGGCCAAGCAACACCATCCCTTGGGATCACTCGGAATCCATGGATGGCATTTCCTTCCATAACAAATGTACGTGCTGTTGCCCAAGGCTAGTGGGTGTCTTCTAAGGACCCGTTGGGCACCTTCAGAGAATCCTGCAAGGGCAAACTGTGAGAGTAGCCTAGCCATCTCAGTATGCGGGTCAGAGGTATGCATGAAGGCATATATAGTGTGATGTAGGGCACGATCTAAGGTGTCAAACACTGTGGAGTCCCCTCAGACTTTGAATACACATCCCCTCTATGTCTAATGAGTGTGTTATTAGTGGTGTTATGGGGTGGGCCACATATAACCTTAAGGGCCCCCCCCCAGAACACAGAAGCTGGTGGATGACATGTGAACCAATACATATATAGTACAGTGCTCATGCCAGCATCCCTCGAAACATTATACAACAGCTGCAGATTCAAGCCATCCTACACACTGAAGTGGTCGAGCACGTCCTGGGCATACTACAACAACAATCCCAATATGCCTTCGACCCTCACCCAGACCACCTTCTAAACATGCAAAAATAGCAAACAATAAACACGTAATCTCAGCTGCATAGCAATTGTCCATGGAATGCAAAGGGAGGAATGGGCGTGACAGTCCATAAAAACAAGTGGGAGGGGCATGACAGCCTTTAGGCCAAATAAAAATAGTCCCAAAGAAATACACAAAAAGAAAAAAAGTCTATTGGATGGCTTGTGAATGTCCATTAAATTCGCAAAAAAGGAAGGAAAAATGTCCACATTATAACTCTCATTCTCCTCAACTTTTCCCAAAACCTTTGGTTCAATTCTGTGATCATTCATATGTACAGACATGAATTCTCTACCCCAAAACACTGCCTCTTTATAAAAGGACAGAACTTGATATCCACAGACAAACTGGAACTAGACTTGGGTCTTCGGGCTGGCATCTGGATCTCTGTCATGTGGTGCTCACTAGAATTTCGTACCTCGGGTTTGCGTCATTTGGCTCCCCCTCAAGGTGTCATTCCCAGGAACACTTTCCAGCAGGAGTCCGCCTTTAGTCATCTAAGCACCTCCTATGGTATTTGAACAACAAAGATGAACAACAAAGATGTAAAAACTGTAGTCATCTCTTCATCCAGATAGGGTATAGGGCAAGGTATGAATGGGGTGTAGGGTATGACTGGGGTGGGCATTTATTCACGTGCATGGGGCTGTGGGTAAATGCTGGCTGGCTGGGGCAGATACTCCTCATCCGACATGAGTAATCACAGAATCGACCTTATCAATTCAGGCCTTAACCATTGGGGGTATTAAAAATAATATTCTTCATTGACTCAAACATAAGTAAAGCATGCAGGAATGAAAATGTTTCTCAGCAAGGGTCTTCATTATATAGATTAAATATTTTTAACTAAAAATGTTTCCAAATCCAGTATTACAGCAGAACTTCAACAAAACTTAAACCCCTTTAGTTTCTTCTATTCCCGGGACCCAAGTGGACCCGAGGGACTTAGAACAGAACATTTTACCCAAACACATATTCTGACTCAGAAGTCTCCCAACTTTGCAGATATGTCTGATCATCAGCAACAAACAAAACATTGATGGATAAACAACATTACATCATCAACACTTCATGACTGACACTCTGGGAATTCAAAAGGTAAATATCCAGAATAGTCATTCTGATTGCTTATTTCAAACAAATCCATCCCATCACATTTTAGTACCTCATGGACTCAATATATGCAGCAACATTTTTCCCAAATTTCACCCTTCTGTTACCAGTGTGGGCCTAAACACAATATGAGAAAACTTGTGTGTACATTTTAAACACACACTTAAAATACTTTACTAATCAAACTGATAACCTATGTATTCATTAAACACAATACAACCACTTTCTTATTCCACATTCATTTTTCCAATTCATTCACTCTCCATTTTTTCATATCTTCCCTTTGCATACCTTTAAACACCTTTTAAAACCTTAATATTTTTCTCTAGTGCATAGAATTACACAACCTTAAAGGCACTTCCTTTTTCTTTACCAACCACAATTCATCTGGCATAGAACCCGGAATATACAACTTCCTCATTCTTAGCATAGATATACTTCCCAGTTATAATATTCTTAACCACTTCCCGCCCGCCCTATAGCGGATTGACGTCCGGGAAGTGGTTCTGTTATCCTGACTGGACGTCATATGACGTCCAGCAGGATAACATGCCGCCCCCGGGGGCGCGCATCGCGGCGATCGGTGGAGCGGTGTGTCAGTCTGACACACCGCTACACTGATCTTGGTAAAAAGCCTCCGGCGGAGGCTCTTTACCACGTGATCAGCCGTGTCCAATCACGGCTGATCACGCTGTCAATAGGAAGAGCCGTTGATCGGCTCTTCCTCACTCGCGTCTGACAGACGCGATTAGAGGAGAGCCGATCGGCGGCTCTCCTGGCAGGGGGGGTCTGCGCTGATTGTTTATCAGCGCAGCCCCCCCGCAGATCACCACACTGGACCACCAGGGATCGCCACTAGGACCACCAGGGAAGGGGCAACATGTGGATGGCCAGGTATGTACCCCATGGCCATCCACATGTGCCCAGTGTGCCAAATCTGTGCCAATCAGTGCCCACAAATGGGCACTGATTGGCACCATTATGTTGCAGTGATGCCCAGCAATGCCACCCTTAGCGGCATCACTGCAAACAAGCAGTGCCATCAGTGCCACTCATCAGTGTCCATTCATGCCACCTGTCAGTGCCCATCCGTGCCCATCTATCAGTGCCCATCCATGCCCATCTGTGCCAACTATCAATGCCACCTATGAGTGCCCATCAATGCCACCTATGAGTGCCCATCAATGCCACCTATGAGTGCCCATCAATGCCACCTATGAGTGCCCATCTGTGCCACCTATGAGTGCCCATCACTGCCGCATACCAGTGCCACCTATCAGTGCCGCCTATCAGTGCCCATCAGTGCCGCCTATCAGTGCCCATCAGTGCCCGTCAGTGCCACCTCATCAGTGCCACCTCATTGGTGCCACCTCATCGGTGCCCATCAGTGCCACCGTATCAGTGCCCGTCAGTGCCCGTCAGTGCAGCCATATCAGTGCCCGTCATTGAAGAAGAAAACGTACTTATTTACAAAAAAGTTTTAACAGAAACAAAGAAAAACTTTTTTTTTTTCAAAATTTTCGGTCTTTTTTTATTTGTTGCGCAAAAAATAAAAACCGCAGAGGTGATCAAATACCACCAAAAGAAAGCTCTATTTGTGGGAACAAAATGATAAAAAATTTGTTTGGGTACAGTGTAGCATGACCGCGCAATTGTCATTCAAATTGCGACAGCGCTGAAAGCTGAAAATTGGTCTGGGCGGGAAGGTGTCTAAGTGCCTGGTTTTAAAATCCCCAATCATTGTTAATACAGCTTAAAGTGCATACAAACCCGAAATATTTTTTTTTTATGTCATAATGTAAAGTATAAGATTGCCTATCATTTGAGCCCAGTCTTGCTACAAAGAGTTAATCCAGCTCTGAGCAATCCTCTTTTATTGTTCAGTGAGATAAAACTTGACAAACAGAGAAAGACTTTTTCAAATCCAACCCCTGGCTTGAGTGACAGGTGATTTACACATCTCGTGCACTAGCCTAAGACATGCATTTTTTTTTAATTCCCACCCCCACTCCTTTCTTCAGCAGCTCTGCAAGGGCTGGCTGTTCCACACCTCAGATGATTTGGCATGCTGAAGTCATGTGGTTACTTTCCTGTCTTTTCACTGGATGTTAGAGATCATAGCAGAAGTTCAGTGTAAGAAATACACAGGAGAAAATGAAATGCATATTGACAAGGGGAGTGTTGAGGTGGGCGGGGAGTCTACTGACATCATGACTCCACCCACCGAGCTCCAGACAACAGACCCACCCACAGAATCTGCAGTTTCTCGTGTCTCATAACAGACAGAGGGGAGACATTTGACAGGTAATGTTACATGCAGGAGGCATATATATCCTTATAGATTAACCCTATGGCAGTAGTTTAGAAAGGATGACATTGGGTTTACATCCATTTTAAACACAATTAAAACCATTTGCACAAATATAGCACATTTGCTGTTATTAGAAAAAAACACCTTTTAACTTGAATAATATAAGGATAGGCAACTACAACTAAAACAGTCCTTAAAGTCAGACTCTGAAAAAAATAATCAAGATACCCTATACATAAATTGAAATGCTACTTTTAAAAATTTGTATCTGATCAGATTCTTCAAAAAAAAAAAAACATTTGGTACCAGCGCATACATGTAATTTATCAGTGATGTGTCACATTCCCCTTTTCATGTTCCCAATCTACTATGCAGTGGGCATGGGCTTAATATGTGCCCAACACATTTCCATTTCATGAATAAACTGACAATAGTTGCAACATTTTAACAATAAACATGTATAACATTTTAAATCTATATAGATAACTCTTTGCAATTAAATCTTTCTTTGACATTCATTCTCCAGTCCAGCAAGTCTCTCTGACTCGCTGAATATGGACTGCAAATATAGCAGTATGCTCTCCGCAAAAGCGGTGGTGAATGCCTGGTCGGTGGTTTGATCCCCTCTTCCACCTGAAGCAAAATAGCAGATCTCTGTGAGCAGATATGTACCTCCGTGCATTGTGCTAAACAATACTTTGGACAGGAGAAATCACTCAAATAGTAACTTGTCCTTGTCCAAATCCACTATTCAATCCTCTTAAAGCACCCCACACAGATGAGTACCCTACTCTGTACCTCTCACCTGTCCAATTTAGCAACGCTCTCTGTCTTGGCAGGATCATAGGACATATATCAACTACCCAACAATCTATCTGCATTCAGAAGAAAAAGCAACTTATACTCTAAATCGGAATTCCAAAACAAGACAAAAATTGATATGCACATAAAATTAAGCGTTTCTCTCTATTAACAGCAACTTTCCTCTACCTAGGTGTTCGTCTTATGAAACTGCGAACAGCGGCGACCCCAAGGATTGCCACTGATCGCAGTCCACAAACAGTCCATGAAACAGAGACAATCGTGGGAGAAGTGTTTAAACATGTTCTTCCGCCGAAGATCTCCGCTCACTAAGAATCCTCACTGATCGACACAGAAACGGTCAGTCCATAAAGCTGCAATCTCAGCGCCTCACCGGCAATCCGCGTCAGAACTCACACCCCCAGACTCACCAGCTCTCTCCCTTTTTACCCTTGGTTGAACCTTTTCCTGTAAAAGCAGGTGTGGGTGCCCTCCCCGAAGCCTCGGTCTCACAGTCCGCCTCCCCTACACCAGATATGTCTGGTGCAGTAGAGGCACCATGTCCCGATGCCACCTGGGAATCAGCCCCCACCACCTGTGTCTGTTGCTGAACAGTGATCTGCACTGATCTGCACATTTTACCGACCCACCTGTACCGACTTCAGCAAACAACAATAAACAAACAAACGGGGTAAGTTTACACAAAAAGCCTTATTTTAACAACATACTGATAATCCAAATTTTAAACCTGGCCCGTGACACTTTAACTTCCTTATTTTAAACAAACTCTTTCTGTGTTAATTAACTGCTTAAAAACCTCCTGTCTCTGCTATTCCTTTAAGGTCGTTTCCTCAGATATATTTCAATCACTGAAAACATGAAAATTCATATACCTCTGCACTGCTACAGCAAACTAAAACCCAGTAAGCGAAATGCCCGCATTCAACGTAAATCTATACCAAACAGCTCTGACTGTCACTTCCCATTTTTAAAAGCACTATTTTTCTCTGTGTGTCATTTCTTTAAAACTGCTCTGAAATCGGCTTGTACGATTGAAACCTTCATTACTAAATAACTCAAATCTCTCTTTACCATCTGACTTCACTTGCTTTACCCTCTACAATGTAGGATGTTTTTATTAAAAAACACCTTTAAACTCACTTACTAATCCCATCACACCGTAGGGCGTTCTCCAAAACATTCCCTTTTCTTATACAACAACCCCCTCCCATCTAAACACATCCCTTTTGCAAACTTCAAAATACTATTCTTTTTACCTTCAAAGAGTCAAACATGTTTAAACATGTATCTAAACATGTTCTTCAATTACACATCTTGCAAACAAATTAAGCACTTATAATTCTAAAGCTCTATAACCAAAATACCAACAAAGGGGAGAAGTCATATTATTCATAGACTATAACATTGTCTCTTCAAAGAAAACCTTAGCAAACTTATATGAACATGCATATAACAGTACACCATTTCCACGATACCTGAACATAACAAAGGAAATTTACTTCACTCTAATTTAAAAATTTGCCCCTTTTGGGACATCATATAACACAGTGAAAATAGGACTACAGGGCTGCCTTACCCCATACTGCCCCGTATCCCACACAACAGATATCTTATTACTTTTATGCAAATGCGATAGACAAGAAAAGCCAGATAGAGCAAAAGTTTGTGTGTCCCTGTAGTAATTGCCTTATTAACCCTTATCTTATTCTCCTTCCCAAAAGGAGCGTAATATTATGTTTTAAAACTTCTTAACAGTCCCACCAAAGGACAGGCTTACCAAAAGCCAGGCTTTCCCAAAAGCCACTTCTTAACAGGCATGGTCCATCTCCATCTCTCTTTTTTTTTTTCTTCTTTTTTTTTTTTTTTTTAGAGACTAAGGTTTTATCAGAGCTGAGGCAAGAAAAATCTTACCACAGGTGAGCCTTATCTCAAGTCCTAAATTCAAAAATCTCAAGCGGTGCCTCCATTCTGAAGAGAATCAAATGGTATTTCCGTATACCTGACAAGACCAGCTAGGTATAATCACAGCAATTACCACACTCACAAGACCCTCTCAGTACTGAGGAGATAGCTTCTTTGTGAACACAAGAAGAGATGATGCAGAATCTATGTTTAAAGCTATCTGATTTAATTCTGGGCGGGTATACAACTTATATACGTTATCATTAACCAGTCATTGCATGGAACATGGGAGTGATTTAATACAGGGGTGCACATTTCATATCATTACATATCATTAATACTCAAATGCCTAACTCCTTAAACATGGCTGACATGTTTAAGCAGAAACTATAGTAACCATGCCATCTGCTTCCATGACTCAGTCATGCCTTTGGTGTTCCCCTTTACACAGGAAAATGTCCCAGACCTACACCACAGAACCTTTATATAGAAAGGTACAGAGCAAAGATGCTGCTGTAAGCTATATTTTCTTATATGTGTGCCTTGCAAAAACTGTTACAGTCTGTTAAAGTCTGAGAATACAGAACTTAAACTAACTAGCAGATTAACCCAAGTTAATCTTATATGAACTTATATAAAGATGGAGTCACTTCTGTTCAGTCATATTACTACGCAAATCTTTTTAAAACGTTAGTAAAAATAAAAAATACGACAAACTGTTCAATTTTTGTTTTTTTTTGGATTCTGCCTAAAACATCAATGATGTTCTTCATTTTTTGTTGATGTACATCATTGATGTTTTCCTTGACCTTCTCTAAATCCCGATTGCACACCATTATCTCCCCAATGAGGACTTGTGCACTTGCACTGTTGAAATGAGTTTCTTCTTCCACAACATCCACATCACCTACAATTAAAAAAACACACCATGTATTATAAATATGCAGGCATACATCTAGTACCTGAAGCTGTGGTCTCAGATACTGACCTGTTGTGGTCACTATTTTGCCCACTTCATGAACCTCTCCTCCCTCCACATCTTCTTCAGGGTGTGTGGGGATTTCCCCTTTTTCTGGAGTATTGGGGTTCCTGGTGTCGTCAGATGTCCCGAGTCTTTTCTCCCCGATTTGAATAAAAAAAAGGTATACTTAGCACACAGATATTTGAGGCAAGAAATAGGAATATGAAACATTGCTTGGAAGTGTCGTACAACTGTCTGTTTTGGCAGAGTTCCAAGCTGAAGACATGATTTTTTTCCCTTTATTAAAGCTGGAATACTTACCTTTTTTGGTAAAGTATCACACATGGAGAGACCCCTAGTATCCACTGGAGCACCTGTGTGGGACACCCTAAAAAGGTTGTTCTGGTGTCCCACACTAGTGATCCTGCGTCCAGATGTGTAAACAGCTACTGAGTGTCCTCTCCTTACACTGAATCTAGTTTGCATTTCATTCTTACAAACCCATCTAGACAACAATGTACTAAACTTCTTTTAATACAAATAGGCATGAACAAATGTAGTTAACCTGCATCTGCCAAAAAAACATCGTATTAGTGGGCGAACGAGCGATGTTTACTACGAAGGATTACTGTGCCCATGAACCTGAAACTTGCTATTTTAAACTGTACAACAATAGAGAAAAGCACATGGACCAGCATGCAAATAATAATAATAATAATAATAGGAACACACGACAAAAACTTACTTTTTTGAAGCAGTTTCCTGATCCTTCTGTACTGATCCTGCTCCCTCAATTTCAGGTCTGACCAGCGTTTCCTCAATTGCTCCTTGGATCGTCGTACCCCAAAATTCCTTTGCAAACTTCTCACAACTTTAGTCATGATCTTGGCTCTTCTCACATTTGGGTTGCTGTACGGTCAATACTTCCCATCATAGTCGGCCTCTTCAAGATGTCCACCATCTCCACCATCTCTACAAAGGACATATTTGAGGCCTTAAATCTCCTTCTAGATCAGGATGTTTCTAGCTCCGGGCTTTCGTCGTCGTTGCTGCTATTCTCACGCACCTGTTGTCTCTCTGCCATGTGCTCTCCCACTGCTCCGAAAGAAAAGGGGCAGGGAATACACTAGAAAGAAGGTCAGGGGTGGAGTTTCACACATGCGCAGTGTATATAAAGCATAACATGCATGTGTCGTACGTACGATCTGTGAGCGGAGGACGGAGTAGTGTAAGCGCCGATCATGCAAACGAAGGTACAATTTTAACTTGGGGCATCAGTGGTTAGTGGCCTATACTGCTTATAGATTGAGGCCTATATTGGGATAAGATTAGGAGAGTTTAGCCTGACATTAGGGTTTGTCTTTTGTTGTGTCTTGCAGAGAAAATGGATACATTTAATGACCATGACTTCCTCCTAAACTTTATTGATAAGTACAGAGAGCTGACCTGTCTGTGGCAAGTAAAACACCAATATTATAACAACAAACTAAAGAGGAAATCAGCTCTGGAGCAACTGTTGGAATTAGTGAAGCCTGTGATACCCACGGCAGACATTAACTATTTGAAGGCCAAAATTGGTGGCCTGAGGAGCACATATAATAGGAAGTGCAAAAAGGTCCAGGATTCCATGAGATCAGGAGCAGCAGCAGGTGACATTTATGTCCCCAGGCTCTGGTACTACGACAGACTGCATTTTTGTCAGACCAGAGTGAACCCAGGCCATCGCTCTCAACCCTTCCTTCCACACTTCCTTCTACATCAGATGAGGCTTCTGAACTAGATGTTATTATTGGTCACTAATTTCTGATTTAACAAAGTAGTTTACATATCAATAGACAGTAGTAGCCAAAAAGGATTGGGACAAGAATGAAAAATGCTGAGGTCAGAATGATAGTCTTTTCTATTTGCTAACATTTAATTTGAAACAGTCATGAGCTCAAAACTGTGTGTGATTGATGACGAAAAAACTAAAATTATGTCCCATTTTCATACACGGGAAAGTCTCAGCTAAGAGGAGACCGTGGAAAGTGGCAGCCAGGAGGTGGCTGTGGAAAGTGGCAGCCAGGAGGTGGCCGTGCCCAGTAGCCTGACAGAATCCCAGGTTCCCCCCCCTCTGCCTTCCAACAAAAAAGAACTAGGAAGGCAAAGAACCTGGAGGAATAAGCGACTTCTTTGATTTGGCAGGCTACTGTGGTCCTCACACCACTTCTAGTGTTCAGGAGGCCTTTGCGTGTATGACGGCCAGTAGGATGCAAGTAATGTAGGAGGGCCAATGCCTCATCTGTGAGGAGGTAATATTTCAGGCCCTAAATGAGGGGGTGAGGGGCCAACTCACCAATAAAAGCCATGTCTGTGAGTTGGACCATACTCCACCACCTCCAGCAACACCTACAACACCACAGCCACAGCCTGTAAGGGAGCGTGCAAGGAAGTCTTGAGAGTGATGGCCTGGGTTTGGTCTGGCCTGGCAAAAAACGCAGGCTGTTGTAAGTCCACAACTTCCGGACATACATGTCATCTGCTGCTGCTCCCAATCTCTAGGAGTCCTGTACTGTATTGTGCTCCCTATTAAATGGACTCCTCAGGCTACCAATTTGGCCTGTCAAATAATTGATGTCTACCCTTGGGTGCAAAGGCTTCATCAATTCCAACTGTTTCTCCAGCATTTCCTTCCTCTTTATTTTGATAGGACCCCTAATACATTTTAAATTTTTCTTTTGATAAATACTTGGCTATGTGTTTTACTTCAAAAAGGACAGTTTGTTTGTGAGTAGGCAGGTACATTTCAAAAATACAATGTCAAATTAACAAGGGACACCAACCAACAGCCAACCTCTTTGAGGTTAAAAAATACAAGATAATAATGGTGTTGTGGTAACTTGACACACAAAAATGACAAAAATTATTATGGAGATCACTATAAGAAAAAAAAAAATTTTAAAATTCTGGAGATCTTGAAAAAAAAAAAAAAAAAAAAGATCACTATAAAAAAAAAAAAAAAAGATTATTCTGGAGATCCGTTTGTCAGAACTGTGTGTGAATATTAGCAGCAAAGCAACTTCATTATTCTAGCATTATAAAGAATAAGAGAATGCGCTGCATTGAAAGATTTAAAGAGAATGCGCTGCACTGAAAGATTTAAAAATTTGCAGTGTGACAAATGTGCCATCTCCATTACGAACGCTAGTTTTACAAGACCGAGCGCTTCTGTCTCGTACTTGATTCTGAGTATGCGTGGATTTTTTTACGTCAGACTTGTGCACACATGCTCGGATTTTCCAACAACAAAGTTTGTTGTCGGAAAATTTGAGAACCTGTTCTCAAACATTTGTGTGCGGAAATTCCGACAGCAAATGTCCGTTGGAGCATACACACGGTCAGACTTTCCGACAACGAGCTCACATCGAACATTTTCCGTCGGAAATTCCGATTGTGTGTACACGGCATTAGCGTGCATATAAATCTACGGTAAACAAATAAATGTGTTTCCAAAAAAATTAACCCTATTAAGGTGCAAACTGACCAAAAAATGCAGAAAATGTGTGAAAATTCTAGTCAATGCAGCCCTTACACATTTTCTCACACTCAGCCCTCACACATTGAACATGGCTTTAAAATCGATGCGACTTCATCTGAATCTGCACGATTTCAAAGCAACATGCCCATGAGACTTCAGGTGTCACTTGAAAGACATCTGAGCGGCTTCATGCACAGATGTCTATTAAAGTCGTACCCAAAATTGTTAAAAATAGTTCAGGAACTACTTTTGCAAATTGGCGCGGCGCCGCAAAGTCGGCATAGCACCGATTGGAACAGTTTCTTTGCCGGCAATAGGCTGTGACTTGTCATGCGATTTGACCTACAACAGCAACATACGTATCTTACATTATGCACGCACCCCAGATCAGACCCCTGGCTCATTTTTATACAGTACAGGACCAGTGGGTTGGACCCAAGAAAGCCCACCTATAAAGACCTGGGAGGCATGTTGACTCTTAACCCTCCCGGCTGGGGCAGCGTTAAATTCAACCTGTCTACAAGCGCACCAAAACTCCAGGACCTAATAGAACTCTATGGGTAAGCGCAGCTAACCCACATCAACCCCCCGGGGACACTGCTTTGCTCCCGCAGTACAGTCAAACCACTCCGCATCATTGTAAAACCAGCCTTAAGCCTCGCACACATGAAGAGATTATTGGATGAATGATCCTCTTTTTTTGCATACTAGTCTCATATTGAAAATGAAAAGGTCACTAACGTTGCAAAAATTCTCGTACCAAAGAATTTAACTTTGGGAAGTGATGTAATGTGTTGTATTGTATTGATATGTATCTGCGTGGTCTTGTCTTCTTTTCGGATAAATACTGTACTGATTAAACAAAAATAGTTAGTTCTGGTATCGTACGATAAAAGTTTTTGCATTTGTCCCTTCTGATAATTTCACATGAACTGTCATGATCAGCTCTCGAAAACTGTGTACTAACAATCAGATTGTTGATGTTCAGGCCCCATGTGGCCTCTTGACAGGGTTTTCCCAGTACCTCAAGCTTGGTCCCTCCAGAGACCTCTGGATTCTCTTCAGCCCCCTGGACTCACTGGCCTCCTCAGCTTCCTCAGACTCCTAGACTCTCTCGGTCTCTCAGACTCTTGTAGCTGGCCAGACATTCCCAGTCCTTGGGCAAGAAATCCCCCTCACAAGAGTTGCAGTCTCTAATAGGAACTTCCGGCTTTCCTGACAAGGTTCTGTCTCTAAACAGCAGCAACTGCGCCAACTCCCCTCTTCACCTCCACCTGCAACTTTCAGCAGACTTTCATTATAAGGGCCATGTGCACCTGGGCACACACACTTTGCTGGTTGTTCACAAAACAGGAACACTGGGTTGGAGATTTCTTACCTCCCAAGTCACATTGAAATCTCCAAAATACGGAGCCCCATCCAGAAATATCAAACTCCAGAGAAATCTGAAGAGGTTTGCACTGTCATAAGGTACAATACAGCTTTCCTTTTGCACAGTTATAAGTCTAATGCCTAGTACACACAAAAAATCGGATGAAAAATACAGCTTTCTAAGCGATTGTACGATAATCCTTTTTGTTAGTAGACAGCTTTTGAGAGACGATCATGACAGTTCACGTGAAATTATCCGAAGGGACAAAACGCAAAAACTTTTCTCGTACAATAGCAGAACAAACTATACTCGTTTAATCAGTACAGTACAGTATTCATCTGAAAAAAATCAGAAGACCAAGACCACGCATGTTTGGAAAAGAAAGGCTACATTACAATACATCACTTCAGTTCACTTCCAAAGTTATATTCTTTGGTACGAGAATTTTTGCAACCTTAGTGGCCTCTTCATTTTCAATATAAGACTAGAATGCAAAAAACAAAATGGAGGATCTTTCATCCAACATTATCTTCATGTGTAGGAGACTCAAGGCTGCTTTTACACTGATGGGCTTTCTTGTTTCCAACCCACTGGTCCTGTGCTGTAAAAAATTGGGACAGGGGTCTGATCTGGCGTGCATGCATAATGTAAAGATAAACGTACGTAGCTGTTGCCGGAGTCTGTCCATTCAGTCTGCTGCCGAGTCTAGAGCACCCATGGATAAAGAGCCTTCTACAGAGTTTTCTAATGCCGCGTACACACGGTCGGACTTTTCGTCTACAAAAGTCCGACAGCCTGTCCGACAGACTTCCGGCGGACTTTCGGCGGACTTGCAGCAGACTTTCTAACGAACGGACTTGCCTACACACGACCACACAAAAGTCCGACGGATTCGTACGTGATGACGTACACCGGACTAAAATAAGGAAGTTCATAGCCAGTAGCCAATAGCTGCCCTAGCATGGGTTTTTGTCCGTCGGACTAGCACACAGACGAGCGGATTTCGGGGTCCGTCGTAGTTACGACGTAAAGATTTGAAGCATGTTTCAAATCTAAAGTCCGTCGGATTTGAGGCTGAAAAAGTCTGCTGAAAGTCCGGAGAAGCCCACACACGATCGGATTACCAGCCAGCTTTAGTCCGTCGGCGTCCGTTGGACTTTTGTAGACGAAAAGTCCGACCGTGTGTACGCGGCATAACACCCTAGAGAATAAAATGGCGTTCGTTGCAATACTTTCTGTCACACCGTATTAGCGCAGCGGTCTTACAAGCGCACTTTTTTTGGAAAAAATACACTTTTTTGAATGAAAAAAATAAAACAGTGAAGTTAGCCCAATTTTTTTTTTTATATTGTGAAAGATAATGTTACGCCGAGTAAATTGATACCCATCATTTCACGCTTCAAAATTGCGCCCGCTCGTGGAATGGCAACAAACTTTTAATTCTACAGGTTGCATGTTTTGAGTTACAGAGGAGGTCTAGGGCTAGAATTATTGCTCTCTAATCACAGCGATACCTCACATGTGTAGTTTGAACACCGTTTTCATATACGGGAGCTACTCACGTATGCCTTCGCTTCTGCATGCGAGCTCGGCGGGACGGGGTGCATTTCATTTTTTTTTTTTCTTATTTATTTTATTTATTTATTTTTTTTTAACTTTTACACTGTTAAAAAAAAAAAAAAATGTGTCACTTTTATTCCTATTACAAGGAATGTAAACATCCCTTGTAATAGAAAAAAAGCATGACAGGACCTCTTAAATATGAGATCTGGGGTCAAAAAGACCTCAGATCTCATATTTACACTAAAATGCAATAACAAAAAAAATGGCCCTTTAAGTTAAACACATTGGGGTATAAAAACAGCAGTGCAAGAGTTAATACATTGTGAAGACACAAGTGGTTACCAATGGTAATGAAGGAGATACCCCTGTGGAGTCTGCCCAAAGCTTAGATGCATGGATGGATGAGGATCTTCCAAAGGGCTGCCCCATCCCAATCAAAGAGAATGCACAAAATCAAGGTATATGCAAGATCCACAGAAAATAACAAAGGTTTCTCAAGCAGCCTGTCGTGTGTACATGTGTACATGAGACTACGCAAATTCGCTCTACGTAGGATTACCCCAATATCAGCTTGCGCGCTTGCAACTCATCCAAAACACGGCAGCAAGACTGTTAACAGGAAAAAAACCCTGGGAATCCATTTCCCCATCCCTAAAGAGCCTACACTGGCTAACTGTAAAGAATCGGATCACATTCAAAACCCTCTGCCTCACCCACAAATGCATACAAGGAAACGCTCCGCTATATCTCCGGGAGAAAATAAAACACTACACACCTAATCGCAGTCTTCGATCAGCTAACCAAAACCTCCTCATCATTCCCAAATACCGCTACAAAGCAAAGCGAGAACGAAGATTCGCAGTCCAAGGACCTCGGCTATGGAACGCTCTTCTGACCTACATCCGCATGGAAGAAAACCATCAGGCCTTCAGGAAAAAACTAAAGACCTTCCTTTTCTAAGAAGCTGACAACAGAGAATGCATCTAGCGCCTTGAGGCGATTCAGTTCGCATTTGCAGCGCTTTACAAATCATTCATTCATTCATTCATTGATAGGCAGGATAGCCTCTTACAGGAGGAGTTGTTGTGGGCACTCTCTGTGAGCAGGTTGTTTCATATAACAATGGAAGCAGATCAGCACTGCAGAGATCCTTGACCTGTGCACAGGTATGAAAGAGCAAGTATTAAGTGAGTGCGTGCATGGAGTCCACGCTAGGCACACAGCGGGACCCCATTCCATTGCTGGGAATGAGGTAGCGGTGATATGCTGGACAGGTGGAGAGGGCATTGGCTCAGTGTGTCCCTCCGAAATGCAACAGTATCTGTGGTGGCGTATATTAATATCAAGAGAGTTTACTAGAGTTCAGTTGTCTGTTCAAGTAATGGGAGCACATGTGTTAGGCAGTTACCCTGTTCAAAGTGCCTAGTGTAGTCCAGAAGAACCCACCCCGGGACAGGCCTCCTATGTAAGGAGGGAAATGAAGAGGAAGTATGGCAGAGTAAGGGAGAACTCTGCAGACTATTATGTAAAGAGAAACTCTTGGAACCCCGATGTAAGGGGAACTCTAGGAACTCTGATACAAAGGTGAGCTTTGCTGACCAGAGACATCATTACAAAATTCCACAGCATTCTCCCTTACATCAGAGACCCCAGCATTACCCTTACATTAGAGTCCCCAGCATTCCCCCATAAATCAGGCTTCTTAGACCCCCCTACATCAGAGTTCCCAGAGTATCCCCCCCCCCGTAGAGTGTAAAGGGTAACTCTGAGGACTCTGATGTAAAGGGGAACTCTGCAGACTCTGATGTAACTCTGATGTAAGGGGGGGGGGGGGCTCTGCGAACCCTAATTTAAGGAGGAGACTCTAATGTTACATTGTCCTCTTCTGATGCCTAGGCATGCACTTCATAGGTTGCTAGGATGCTAGATGAGCCTAGCAACCAATAACTTTGACAGGGCAGACAGTGAGCAAGATTTCCCAGTGTAAACTGCACTGAAGAGCAGGGGGAGCCAGCCTTCTTTTTTTACAGACAGTTTGTACCATCCATGGACTTTTACGGACGGTGGGAAAAAGGGTAAAATTATAGACAGTTGGCAACACTGACACCCATGTGGACACATTCCTGAGCTGGGCCACTCCTCACAGGAGTTTGTTTGACAGGAACAGAAGCTAATGGCTCCCATTGCCCTCAGTGTCTCCTATAAGACTAGGAAGAAAAGAAGGAGAGACAATGCAACTATGACAGCACTTAAAAAGGGGATTTTTTTTTTTTTAAATGATATTTAATTAATTTTTTTTTTTGCATTCTAGTGTAAATATGAGATCTGAGGCCTTTTTGACCTCAGATCTCATATTTAAGAGGTCCTGCCATGCTTTTTTTCTATTACAAGGGATGTTTACATTCCTTGTAATAGGAATAAAAGTGACCCAACATTTTTTTTTAAAAGGACAGTGTCAAAATAAAAAATAAAAAGTAAAATAAATAAGAATAAATTAAAATCAAAGCGCACCGCCCCGCCGAGCTCGCACGCAGAAGTGTACGCATACGTAAGTCGCGTCCACATATGAAAACGGTGTTCAAACCACACATGTGAGGTATCAATTTGCAAAAAAAACAGTAATAAATTTTCGCTTACTCAGTGGTGTAAGCAGCCAACACAACAAATAGAATAATTGTAACAAGTGTAACAAAGTGTAGCGCTACAAAAAATGAAATATAAATAATGAAGAAAACAATTGAAAAAATATATTCTCTGGTGTCTATTTAGAAGTCCATCAAATGTAATAGTAATTTACAGTTCATATATAAGTGAGGCCATCGTGATCACCATGTGTGGAAAATGGAAATTGTGAAAATACCACCACCAGAAAGTTCAGAACCAAAATAGCATATGCCGGAGGGTTTGAACCCAGAACGGCGTACACCGTATGGGTCAAACCAGCTTGTATTGCCCACTGGCAATAGAGGGAAGGCCTTGGCAACCGGGAGGAGATGGAGTCCCAGGGGGCTTCATGAAAGTGTCTTTTCCATACGGATAGTTAAACGTCCAAGGGCATGGCCCGCTGAGGGGGAGTGGCCGAGTTCAAATCCAGTCAGAGAAGAGAGAGAGAGGCGGACAGAGAGCCGTGCTGGAGGGAAGACGAATACTTTGTTTATGGAATTACACTATGTGGCCCCTTTTTTATTCTTTATGGGCCATGTCCTTGGACGTTTAACTAACCGTATGGAGAAGACACTTTCATGAAGCCCCCTTGGACTCCATCTCCTCCCGGTTGCCAAGGCCTTCCCTCTATTGCCGGTGGGCAATACAAGCTGGTTTGACCCATACGGCGTACGCCGTTCTGGGATCAAACCCTCCGGTAAGCCTCCAGTCACTTTGGTTATGGTATCTTCACATGCTTATATATACGACACTTCTGTGAAGGTTCTTAAGACCTCATCTTTTGCTGGTCATCAAGACTTTCCTTACATTGTCGGTGGACAATACGAGCCGGTTTGACCCATTCGAGCATATGCTATTTTGGGTCTGAACTTTCTGGTAGGCCTCCATCTACTCTGGTGGTGGTATTTTCACAATTTCCATTTTCCACACATGGTGATCATGATGGCCTCACTTATATATGGACTGTAAATCACTATTACATTTGATGGACTTCTAAATAGACACCAGAGAATATATTTTTTCAATTGTTTTCTTCGTTATTTATATTTCATTTTTTGTAGCGCTACACTTTGTTACACATGTGAGGTATCGACACGATTGTTAGAGCAAGAGCAATAATTCTAGCCCAGGCCTCCTCAATTCAAAACTGGTAACCTGTAGAATTTTTTAACTGTCGCCTATGGAGATTTTTAAGGGTAAAGGTTTATCGCCATTCCACGAGCAGGTGCAATTTTGAAGCATGACATGCTGGGTATCATTTTACTCGGCGTAACATTATCTTTCACAATATAAAAAAAAATTGGGCTAACTTTACTGTTGTCTTTCTTTTTTAAGTCAAAAAAGTGTATTTTTTCCCAAAAAAGTGTAAGACCGCTGTGCAAATACGGTGTGACAAAGTATTACAACAACAGCCACTTTATTCTCTAGGGTGTCTGAAAAAAAAAAAATATTGTTTGGGGATTCTAAGTAATTTTCGAGAAAAAAAAAAAACTGATTTTAACTTATAAACACAGAGTCTGAAAAATAGGCCCGGTCCTTAAGTAGTTAATGCAAGGAATGCATTCAGTTAACCACTTGCCGACAAGCCAGCGTCATTATACTGTGGCAGGTCGACACGATCCCGTGAACTGTCGTAGCTGTACGTTGGCCCTTTTAAGCGTGATAGCAGGCCCGTGTGAGTGTCCGCTGCACAGCGGGGTTGCTGATGCTTGTGACCAGCGGTCGCGATGAGGCACAATAAGGGAGCGGCCACGAGAGGTAGAACAAAGACGTGTATGTGTAAACACACACATCCCAGTTTTGTGAGGAGATAGAGATTTTGAGTTCCCAGGGCCGGTGCTACCACTAGGCGGACTAGGCAACCGCCTAGGGCGCACTGCCACCTAGGGCGCCCGGCCACTGGCTGTTTTACTCCCACACTGTCCTCCACAGAGCTTGCAACTACCCTGCCATGTCAAGCAGCGCCACCCCCCCCCACACTGGCTCTCCGCTGTGATGTGTTTCCAGTCCAGACAGACAGTAATCCCCGCTCTCTGCTCTGCTATCATGCAGCGAGCCAGTAACAGACAGTGTCACAAGTGTCCAGTCCAGCAACCGCCAGGGCGCTCTCTGATGTGTGTCAGTGTCAGGCAGCAGCCCACCCCCTCCCTCCCTCCCTCTCCGCTTGACACTGTGACATGTCATGTCCCAATCAAGGCAGCTCTCCGCTCTACTGTGTCCATGTCCTGTGTCCAGCAGCACAGCCCCCCCGCCCCCCACACTCTCCTGGCCGTGTCACTGGAGTGGAGTATGGATGGAGGATGCATCATGGGATACAGCATGGCATGGCGCCTGGCAGCGGCTCTCCGGTCTTGGGGACAGGTGGAGCCTGGGCTGGCTGGAACTGGAAGAGGCACCGCACCGACACAGAACAGAAGCAGCAGGCAGGTATACAGGCAGTACAGCAGAGTTGGTGCCAGCGAGTAACAGGTGTTACACTGGTGTGGTAAGTAAAAACAAATGAGATTGTATATGTGATGAGTCTGTATTTGATGGGCGCTGGTGAGTCTGTATTTGATGGGCGCTGGTGAAGCGGCATTGATGGGCGCTGGTGAGTCTGTATTTGATGGGCGCTGGTGAGGCTGTATTTGATGGGCGCTGGTGAAGCGGCATTGATGGGCGCTAGTGAGTCTGTATTTGATGGGCGCTGGTGAAGCGGCATTGATGGGCGCTGGTGAGTCTGTATTTGATGGGCGCTGGTGAGGCTGTATTTGATGGGCGCTGGTGAAGCGGCATTGATGGGCGCTAGTGAGTCTGTATTTGATGGGCGCTGGTGAAGCGGCATTGATGGGCGCTGGTGAGTCTGTATTTGATGGGCGCTGGTGAGGCTGTATTTGATGGGCGCTGATAAGGCTGTATTTGATGAGCGCTGGTAAAGTGGTATTGATGGGCGCTGGTGAGTCTTTATATGATGGGAGCTGGTGAGTCTGTATTTGATGGGCGCTGGTGAAGTGGCATTGATGGGCGCTGGTGAGTCTGTATCTGATGGGCACTGGTGAAGCGGCATTGATGGGCGCTGGTGAGCCTGTATTTGATGGACGCTGGTGAGGCTGGATTTGATGGGCGCTGATGAGGCTGGATTTGATGGGCGCTGGTGAAGTGGCATTGATGGGCGCTGGTGAGTCTGGATTTGATGGGCGCTGGTGAGGCTGGATTTGATGGGCTCTGGTGGGCTGCATTTTAGGGGGCGCTTCATTAAAAAGGTGGGCTATATATGGGCAGGGCAAAGGGGGTGGAGTCAGGGATGGAGTCGGGGGGGGAAAAATTAGGTCTCTCCTAGGGTGTCAAAAATCCATGCACCAGCCCTGTGAGTTCCTACGAGCTGGGAACCACGATCTCTCATCTCCTATAGTCAGTCCCATCCCCCACAGTTAGAACACACACATAGGGAACACAGTTAACCCCTTGATTGCCCCTAGTGTTAACCCGTTCCCTGCCAGTGACATTTATACACTAATAAGTGCATTTTTATAGCACTGATCGATGTATAATTGTCAATCGACACAAAAATGTGTCAAAAGTGTCCGATGTGTCTGCTATAATGTCACAGTCTCAATAAAAAAAAAAAAATAATCGCAGATCACCGCCTTTACTAGTAAAAAAAAATAATAATAATAAAAATGCCCTATATCTATTCCCTATTTTGTAGACGATAACTTTTGCACAAACCAATCAATATACACTTTTTGCCTTGACTTGAACCCAGGTATATTTGGCTCATCACTAACAATAAGTATTTTCATTTTTAGTAGACTGTGTCTAAAGGTTTTTCTTAGCAGCACATTTATTTTAATTCCAACATTTTTAATATTTTTTTTGTAGTTTTATTAAACAATATTTACAAGAAAACATCTCTTGCACTTTAAGTTTCTATATCTGTGTTATCTGAAACCATATCTATGGTCAAAATGTAAAAATCACTAAATTTGCACATTGAATTTTAATTATTTCTAGCCTACACCTATTAATCTAAACTGTCTGAAAGTTTGTACACCCAATTTGTGACGGTTCCCTTACATTTACTTCCTTGAATTCTGTGACACTTATTCACTATGATCTGTGAGTAGGCACTGCTGTGTCACACATTTCATAGATCCTGTCTTCTGAACTACAGAGGTGCTGAGAAAAGGAGATACAAGAAGCAGAGTCAGTACAGGAATCACTGCTTGCAGGCAGCAAGGTACCATGGGACATGTAGTCCTTAGTAAATGAAAGTCAGCATCAGAGGAGAAGCTGCAAAGAATGCTGGGAATTCAGGAAGTCCTGGAAAGAAATGGCAAGAAGACAGGCAGAACTTACAAAATGGAAAGAGATTTTTCAAGTAAGCTTATATTGGATTGTCAAAACAACTATTGCTTGTATGACTATTACAATGCTGGAGTAATACAATACAACTGCATGCTGTGTCCATAGAACTTATTTTACAAGTCTTATCAATGTATTAGGGACTCCACATTTCTGAAATGTTTTCAATAAGTTATATACTGTACTATCATAGTTCTATTTGTAATCAATAGCCAGGTGGTGAAAGCTGATAACATGTTCACAACATTTTCCCTACATCATATGTAACAACAAGAAATGATAAACTGATCTATGGTTGACCTGCTCCTCTGAAAACCACATTTATAGTCTACCGAAATCTGTAGCTAAAAGGTTTAAAACACATTGCTAAAATTCTCATTATTACTTTATGTGATATTCAGCAGGGAGGTACCACAATTATTGTTAGGTTTTGTGTTTCCTTTCTTCAGGACAAAATATATTATTCCAAATATGTTCTTTCTTCTACTCCACATGTGTTAGTTCATGTAAGTATGTTTCCAAAAAAAATGTCCCTGCTTGTTTTGTGCTGAACCTATTTCATCCTCTCCTGATGTATTAACCTTTTTTCAGTAATGGAGACAAAATATAGACTTTATTTTCATTGTTTGATTCTGCATTCTTCTTTTTTCAAAATTTCCTTATAAAATTTACCAGATGTATTCTATCTTCCTCAGATTCTCTATTCATTTTACAGTTGAAGTAAGTTGAAATAATAACAGACTTATAGGCGGGATCACCAGGATTAAAACAAAGAAAAAATCTTAAAAAAGAAAACAAGTGTAGACACCACATTTAAGCATTAGTATGCTGCTAAATATTGCATTGCATTACATTTTTGTTTTGGGGTTTATTACCACTTTAACTTTTGAAGAATGCTAACTCCATGTGGGCTTAGTATGTTCTAGGTTACAAGCTTTTTCCTCCAAGCGTTATAAATTTTTTTCTTTTGACAGGATGGAACTATTAGCTCCATACTCTAGGACACCCTTTGACAATCTTTTTACCCTGGAGGAATCCTTGCAATAATTTTCAGGCCTTGGTGAACCCCTGCTTAAAGGCTAATGTCACCTTTTCCAACATTTTTCATGTTACACCCATATTTAACCACTTGCCAACTGCAATACATATACAGTATATATGTGGCCACTTGCAAGTGGTTTACCAGGGTTATGACTGAAGATAACAGCCATAACCCTGGTACCATTTTTTTTCTGCAGGCGGCCGGCTTTCTGATGAAACTGGTTGAAGTGGCTCATGAGTTAGTGGAAATTTTTCCAAAGCGGCGGGAATGGACACCTTCTCGGGCTTACCGTTTCCGACACTTCACCCGAGAAACGATCTGACACTCTTTGATCGACTCTATGACCCTATGGCCTTGGAGGACCAGAGCAACATCAGAACATCACTTCCTGTCCAGGCTGGAAGATTTTATTTATTTTTTTGATCTTTTACTTTTAAAAGGTAAAAGAAGAGATTTGGAGTCTTTTTGACCTCAGTTCTCTCCATAAAGAGGACCTGGCATCCTTATTTCTATTACAAGTGATGTTTACATTCTTTGTATTAGGAATAAAAGTGATACAAATAAAAAAAAAATAAAAGGGGCAGTGTAAAAATAAAAAAAACAACCAATAATAAATGAAAACAAAAATTAAAGCATCCCCATCCCTCTGTGCTAGTGCACAGAAGTGAACGCATACGCAAGTCACGCACGCATATGTAAACGTATGTATTTGAAGCACACATGTGAGGTATTGCCGCGAATGTTAGTGCAAAAGCAATAATTCTAGCACTAGACCTCCTCTAACTCTAAACATGTAGCTTATAAAGGCGTTTAAATGTCGCCTATGAAGATTTTTAAGTACTATAGTTTGTCGCCATTCCACGAGCGTGTGCAATTTTAAAGCATAACATGTTTGGTATCTATTTACTTGACGTAACATCATCTTTCACATTATACAAAAAATTGGGGTAACTATTATGTTTTACTTTTTTAAATTCATTAAAGTGTTGTTTTTCCAGAAAAATTGCATTTGCAAAACCGCTGCGCAAATACTGTGTGACATAAAAATTGCAACAATCGTTATTTTATTCCTTAGGGTCTCTGCTAAAACAAAATGTATAATGTTTGGAGGTTTGAAGTAATTTTCTAGCAAAAAATACTGATTTAAACTTGCAAACAAAAAGTGCAAGAAAAAGCCTGGTCTTCAAGTGGTTAAGATGTATCATAACATATCTAGGAAATCCCTGCAAAGGAGGGCACTTTAATGCCCGTTATTGGACAAAATTAGGCAACTAGGGAGCACATACCGGTGGGGGTTCCCCATCTTGCTAACTGTGAGGAAAGGCCCTTTATCCTACTTTTTGTCTAGCCCTGCAGACTTAGCCGGGCTGTTTGCTTTCCTGGAGACGGAAGCAATACCAATCTCCAATTGGTTAAAACCAATACCAGGTCCGGGCCCGGGACGGAGGAGGCCCGCTGAACCAGGGAAGACTGTCACCTCCAGGTGCTAAGAAGCAAGGAGCAAGAAGGGCCTCAAAGCTATCTTTAGAATGTTAAAGCCGAGAAGAACATGGAAAGACTATGGAGGGAGTTGGGGAATAGGACTTACTGATACTTACCAATACTATTGATGGAGAAAGTGAGGGTATGACGCAGAAGATTTTCATGGAGGGAGGAGGAGGGGCGGGGGAAGGGGAGGACAGAGTTATCTTTCTGCCCCCCTTCTGCTTTCTTTTCCTTTTTTTTTTCTTCCCCTCTCTCTCTGTGTGATGCCTCTCTGAGTGGTTTTTTTTTTTTTATTTGGGGGGTGGGGTGGGGGGGTACCTCAGAGTATGCCTAAGTGTATACCTTATATGTATATTGAAAGAGCAGTTTCCACTTGGTTCTGTAGTGCATAATAGCCCTTTTTCTTTTCCTTTTTTTGGAAGAGGGCCCAAAATCCCCTATAATTTTTTTAAATGTTTTCTTATTATTATTTTAAACACCCCAAAATAAATACGTGGGTCGTGTGTAGTAGGAAGGGGGGCGGTAGAGTTTAGGATGGAAGGAGAGGGGGGGCCTCGTAAAATTCTTTGCCCCCCCTCATTTTTTTTTTGTTCTCCCTTTTTTTTTTTCTCTTTTTTAACTTGGATATAATGAGAATTATTGGGGGCTCACATATGCTTTATGATCACTTAAACACTAAAGATAAAAACAAACACAGAAGGAGAATAACATAAGACTTATGGATATAGAACACTGTTAGAACACAATATTAGGGTTGCTGAATGGGTTTATTCTTATTTTTCTTTTTTACTGGTTTTGTGTGGTTTTTTGTGTTTTTTGTGGGGGTTCTTTTTTTTTGTTTGACGTGTTAGGCAAACCAAGTATTGTAAGTAACATACACTATATAACACTAGAAATAAGGTAGGAAAGGGATGAGAGAGAGCACAATTACTGATGCAAGAATTGTCACATATACATGGCACTTGGGTTAAGGGGTTAACTAATAGGGGGGTTATTTTTTTTTTTCTTCTTTCTTTTTGTTTTCCCCCTCTAGACTGTTGCACATATGTAAAGGAAGATATTTACTTATAGGATTAGATGGGTGGTAAGCAGAAGTGGGGATACACGGGAAGCTTCCCGGTTATAGGGTACTATGGAATGTATTATGGAATGTGAAGTGGGAAGCTTGGAGTCCTTGCATGGGACCTCTAACCTCCCCACCCTAACTTTATTTCTATGTATTGAAGTGTATTATTTTTTTTTTTTTATTTTATTTTTCCCCACCCCGTCCTAACCTTTTCTTCCATTTTTCTTCCATTTCTCTGTATATAAAGATGACATAAAGATGATAACGTTACTAATGGCTGCATTATATAGGCATAAAATACCTTTTTTTCTGTACTCAGTTTTTTTTTTGCTGGAGGGCAAATAGTGGGGGGCCCCACTACCCGGCTACCTCTGACCACCCCCCCCATGTAGGCCTGCGCTCACGTGGACCGGAAGGTCCAGTAGTAAGTGCTTTCCCCGTTGGGGTAATTAGCTGAGAAGAGGGGGTCTTTCCCAGTCTCCCACACCCCCTTTTTTCTTTTTTTGGGGGTTTTTAAAAAAAAAAAAAATTATACATGGGTTTCCATTGGTTTAGGGAGGGTCTTGCCCTTGCCTGCCCCTCCCCCCCCCTCCCCACAGTGAGGATGGGCGCGATACACATAACTTCTTTAAATGTTAAGGGACTTAACGTCCCTGAGAAACGCAAGATGCTCCTAAATGATCTGAAACCAACTCAGACAGGGATAGCGTTTGTACAAGAGACCCATTTTAGGAAAGGGGGACCTCATTTTCTTCAAAACAGATTTTTTCCCTGGGTATACCACTCTTCTAATCAAGAAGCAAAGTCGAAAGTGGTTTCAATTTTGATCGCTTGCCGAGTGCCTTGGTCTCTCACTGATAGCTATTCCGATACAGAAGTCCGATACCTCTTTATTAAAGGCTATATTGGGGGGGGACAAAGTGACACTAGCTAATATTTACTCACCCAATACTCACCAATAGGGATGAGCCGAACACCCCCCTGTTCGGTTTGCACCAGAACATGCGAACAGGCAAAAAATTTGTTCAAACACGCGAACACCGTTAAAGTCTATGGGACACGAACATGAATAATCAAAAGTGCTCATTTTAAAAGGCTTATATGCAAGTTGTCATAAAAAGTGTTTGGGGACCTGGGTCCTGCCCCAGGAGACATAGATCAATGCAAAAAAAGTTTTAAAATTGGCCGTTTTTTGGGAGCAGTGATTTTAATAATGCTTAAAGTGAAACAATAAAAGTGTAATATTCCTTTAAATTTCGTACCTGGGAGGTGTCTATAGTATGCCTGTAAAGGGGCGCATGTTTCCCGTGTTTAGAACAGTCCGAGAGCAAAATGACATTTCAAAGGAAAAAAAGTCATTTAAAACTACTCGCGGCTATTAATGAATTGCCGGTCCGACAATACACATAAAAGTTCATTGATAGAAACGGCATGGGAATTCCCCACAGGGGAACCCCGAACCAAAATTAAAAAAAAAAAAATGAAGCAGGGGGTCCCCCTAAATTCCATACCAGACCCTTATTCGAGTACGCAACCTGGCAGGCCACAGGAAAAGAGGGGGGGACGAGAGAGAGGGCCCCCTCCTGAACCGTACCAGGCCACATGCCCTCAACATTGGGAGGGTGCTTTGAGGGCCTCATCCAAACAACCCTTGCCTGGTGGTTGTGGGGGTCTGCGGCCGGGGGCTTATCGTAATCTGGAAGCCCCCTTTAAAAAGGGGACCCCCAGATCCCGGGCCCTCCCCCCTGTGTGAAATGGTAAGGGGGTACAAAAGTACCCCTACCATTTCACAAAAAAGTGTCAAAAATGTTAAATGTTAAAAGATGTTAAAAGATAGTTTTTGACAATTCCTTTATTTAAATGCTTCTTCTTTCTTCTATCTTCTTTCTTCGGTTTCTTCCTCCATCTTCTTCTGCTGGTTCTTCTGGTTCTTCCTCCGGTACTCTCGTCAGGCATCTTCCTCCACGGCGCCGGCGTCTTCTTCCCTTCGTCTACTGGCCCGCTCCGCATCCAGCATGATGGGATGGGAGGCTCCCGCTGTGTGACGCTTCTCCTCTTCTGACGGTTCTTAAATAACAGAGGGCGGGCCACCCGGGGACCCCGCCCCCCTCTGATGCATGTGTACTTCCCTGTGGCATTCCCTGTGACGTCAGAGGGGGCGGACAGGGAAGTCACCGTGCGTCAGAGGGGAGTGGGGTCACCGGGTGGCCCCGCCCTCCTTTATTTAAGAACCGTCAGAAGAGGAGAAGTGTCACAGAGTGGGAGCCTCCCATCCCATCATGCTGGATGCGGAGCGGCCCAGAAGACGAAGGGAAGAAGACGCCGGCGCCGCGGAGGAAGATGCCGGACGAGAACACCAGAGCAAGAACCAGAAGAACCAGAAGAAGATAAAGGAAGAAACCGAAGGAAGATAGAAGAAAGAAGATAGAAGAAAAAAGAAGCATTTAAATAAAGGAATTGTCAAAAACTGTCTCTTGTCATTTTTTAACATTTTTGACACTTTTTTCGTGAAATGGTACCCCCTTACCATTTCACACAGGGGGGAGGGCCGGGATCTGGGGGTCCCCTTGTTAAAGGAGGCTTCCAGATTCCGATAAGCCCCCCCGCCCGCAGACCCCCACAACCACCGGGCAAGGGTTGTGGGGATGAGGCTCTTGTGCCCATCAACATGGGGACAAGGTGTTTTGGGGGGCTACCCCAAAGCACCCTCCCAATGTTGAGGGCATGTGGCCTGGTACGGTTCAGGAGGGGGGGGCCGCTCTCTCATCCCCCCCTCTTTTCCTGCGGCCTGCCAGGTTGTGTGCTCGGATAAGGGTCTGGTATGGATTTTTGGGGAGACCCCATGTCATTTTTTTAAAAAATTTTGGCCGGGGTTCCCCTTAATATCCATACCAGACCTGAAGGGCCTGGTATGGAATTTAGGGGGATCCCCCCACATCATTTTTTTTTTTTAATTTTGGTTCAGGTTTCCCCTGTGGGGAATTCCCATGCCGTTTTTATCAATTAACTTTTATGTGTATTGTCGGACCGGCAATTCATTAATAGCCGCGAGTAGTTTTAAATGACTTTTTTTCCTTTGAAATGTCATTTTGCTGTCAGACTGTTCTAAACACGGGAAACATGCGCCCCTTTACAGGCATACTATAGACACCCCCCAGGTACGAAATTTAAAGGAATATTACACTTTTATTGTTTCACTTTAAGCATTATTAAAATTACTGCTCCTGAAAAAACGGCCGTTTTTAAAACTTTATTTTTGCATTGATCCATGTCCCCTGGGGCAGGACCCAGGTCCCCAAACCTTTTTTATGACAATAACTTGCATACAAGCCTTTAAAATTAGCACTTTTGATTTCTCCCATAGACTTTTAAAGGGTGTTCCGTGGCTTTCGAATTTGCCGCGAACACCCCAAATTGTTCGCTGTTCAGCGAACTGGCGAACAGCCGATGTTCGAGTCGAACATGAGTTCGACTCGAACTCGAAGCTCATCCCTACTCACCAAGACTCTTTTCTGACTAAAGTTTTTCAGAAGCCGACAGATTTTATGGAAGGGAAATTGATCTTTGGGGGGGATTTTAATCTTCCTCTAGAAGCCAAAATAGACACCTCATCGGGTACATCAGCAGTACCGCCGGGAGTAAGGAAACGGGTGGTACAAATATTCCATGAGCAGAAGCTGATGGATGCGTGGCGTGTGATGCATGCGGGAGAGGGAGATTATATGTTTTTCTCTAACCCGCATCAGTCATATTCGCGTATTGATTTTTCTTTGGTCCCACACTACCTGTTAACCTCGGTTTTGGACATCTCCATAGGGAACGTAATATGGTCTGACCACGCTCCGGTCAGGATGCGATTCTCGTTATCTAATTCGCCCTATGTTTTGGAACAGCTATGGCGCCTGAACGAGAGCTTGTTACAAACGCCTGAAATATTAGCTGATGTATCAGAGGAACTTAGGGCCTATTTTGAGACAAATGATATATCAGGACTGGATCCAGGTATAGTGTGGGAGGCACATAAAGCGGTCATAAGAGTGGTCCTAATTAAACATGGATCTCGTATTAAGAAAGCACTGGAGGCGCAATTAACAAAACTCCTTGCCGACATCCGGGCCTTAGAATCACAACACAAAGGAACATTGGACACACAAACGGGAAAGGACCTAGCATCTCTTCGGAGACAGGTATCAGACCTACTCCGTTTTAAAGCTAAGGCATCAATACAAGCTGGGAGGAAAGTCTCATATGAATCGGGAGGGAAATGCAGTAAATTACTGGCTAAATCCCTTAAAGAACAACGCACAGCAGCATATATACATCAAATAAAAGGGAATAAGGGACAGTTGATAACAATGCCAAAGGATATTGCACAGGTATTTGGGGACTTTTATACCTCCTTATATAATTTATCAATATCCGCTATAACTCCCCCCCCCCCCCCCCCCCCTTTAGAGGAGTACCTTATTTCGGCACAGCTGCCGCGTCTCTAGCTCAGACTAGGGAGGAGCTGTAAGTACCAATATCAATTGAAGAATTACAAAAAAAATAGTAAGCAGCGTTAAAATCAGGGAAAGCACCAGGATCGGATGGATTTAGCATACAATACTATAAGACTTTCTTACCATTATTAGGACCACAAATGATTAAAGTATTTAATGAGCTAGGACAATCTGCTAGATTCCCGCCAGCTACATTAATGGCACACATATCTGTCATTCCAAAAGAAGGAAAGGATCCAACTGAATCTGGCAGTTATCCGCCAATTTCTCTACTAAACGTAGACCTGAAAATTTTGACTAAACTACTGGCCTCCTGTCTACAGTTACTGCTCCCCCAGTTGGTATATTTGGACCAGTGGGGTTTATTCCCTCCCGAGAAGCGAGAGACAATACCATAAAAGCGCTTAATTTGATACACCATGCCAACCATTCAGGTATCCCCTGTGTATTTCTAAACACTGATGCTGAAAAAGCATTTGATAGGGTGAACTGGGAATTTATTTATGTATGGGGTGTTGAAGCATATGGGTATTGGGGATCAGATGCTTCGATGGATCACTAGTGTATACTTAGCCCCACAAGCAATGATAAAGGTTAATGGAGTGTTCTCAGATACTTTTCCTATTTTTAATGGTATCAGTCAAGGGTGTCCTTTATCACCCCTATTATTTGCTCTTTCGCTAGAGCCTGTTCTAAATAAAATCCGGTTAAACCCGAATATCACAGGGCTACTATTGGAGATTCAGAATATAAAATTTCTGCATATGCAGACGATCTACTTTTTTCACTGACTAAGCCACAGGTCTCCTTACCTAACCTTATGAAGGAAATAGAGAAATATGGGAGTTTATCAAATTTCAAGATAAATTATATTAAGTCAGAGGGTATGGGGATTGCTTTCCCGCCACACCTTACAAACTAATTTTAAATGGACAACATCTGCATTGAAATATCTTGGCACAAACATCCCGCCAAATCTGACTAATATCTTTATGTTGAATTTTGTACCCTTGTTAAGTTCAATTAGGGTTCTGTTAGATAATTGGCATAGGGGACTTCATTCATGGTTTGGCCGTTGTAATATCATAGAGATGAGCATACTACCGAAATTTTTATATTTGTTTCAGACACTTCCTATAGCAATCCCAGCAACCTTCTTCCAGCAAATCAATACGCTTTTCACTAAATTTATATGGGATAAGAAACAATCGAGGCTTTGTAGACGCCTTTTGACAATGCCCAAAAACTCAGGCGGGATAGTGATACTGGATACGCTTAAATATTATCATGTGGCACACCTTAGTAGAATAGTGGACTGGTGCAGACATAGAGATTTTAAATTATGGATGGTCATGGAGCAACAGTTTATTCCAATCCCCCTATCGAGGGCAATGTGGTGTTGTGTAGGATTACCAACTTCTCTTAAGAAACACCCTACGATAGGCCATACACTTAGAATAGGATATATGGTTTGCAAGACCGCTAAACTCTCGTCTGTACAATCACCACTATATCCTATACTGGGGTTCCCACCAGGAGTAGAGACGGAATCATTTGATAGTATTGTGGTGAAAGGACTCTTGCAAGCCTCCCACTTTTTAGAAACAGGAAGTTGGCCAACAATCGCCAGGCTGACGCACCTGGAGGGTCGATATAGGTTAAGAATATGGCAAGCTTTGCAGTTGGACCACTTTTTTAGGACATTAGGACCACCGGGAAACTATAGACAACAGCAAACACAATATGAAACATACTGTGAGAAAGGAGAACCTCTGGGAAATACTCTTTCCAAGATATACTCCCTGCTGGTAGCCCCTCCAGAAGACTTCCAGGTTCCGAGTCTCAGTAAATGGGAAAAAGACTTAAACAGGACATTTAAAGTCGGATAAAGTATTTGATACCCCAGAGTGTGTCGTGTCCGTCCGGCTGGGGGGGGGGTGCAGGAGTAAGGAATAGAGGGTAGGAAAAGGAAATGGGGGAGGGTTTCTTTTTTCTTTTGTTTGTTTGTTGTTAGTTTTGGGGGGGAAGGGTGAAAAAGGGGAAAGTAGTAATTGGTTGAGTGGGCCAGGACGTAGGGATTTTATCTACAATACTATGTAGTTATGAAATCGAGGATATAGATACCTATGTTATAGAACATTTAAGTTGAAAATGAAAAACGGATTGTTGATATGGTTGTATAAATAAAGAATACGTAAGATGTAACATGGTAACATGGTGCGAATGGTACCTCTCCACGCATGACAACTTGCAGGGGTTGTTCTCCCCCACAGCCATTGCCACTTTTGAAATTTGGCTGCACAGCCACATCATTCATTCACAGAGATCTTTGAATGAATGAACAAGTCCTGTATTCTACCGTGGCAGATGGTCTTGTAGTTCTCAATAGAACACAAGCACGGTGATGATCGCACTCATAGTCCACCAACACTTCCTTCAGCTCTCTAACTGAAAGTCCCTACCTTGGTATGGTCAGTGATGTCATAAGGGGGTGGGGTCTTTGGGTTTTGTTACCTGATGGCCACGCCCCATAGCTATATAAGAACTGTCAGACACTACAGCTGACAGAATGGTGGGAGCCAGCACCGGAAGAGGAGCGTTTTTTTTCCAGAGGGTCTGGCGGTGACAGGGGCAATAGATGAAGGCATCGTGATTGACATTGGAGCTACAACGGGGGACAATATTCTTTTTGAATAAATGACTTGTCAAAAACGGTGTCATGTTTCCATTTACCCTACACTGCTTTTATGGAGGCGAATGGGTAGGAGTACAATGCATCCCTACTCATTCAAAAATCAGGGGCCAAGATCTGGGGGCCCCCTTGTTAAAAAGGGCTTCCAGATTCCGATAAGCCCCCCCGCTTAAAGAGACAAAAAGAGACATTTGTCCCCATCAACATGGGGACAAGGTGCTTTGGGGTAGAGCCCCCCCGCCCCAAAGCACCCACCCCCCATGTTGAAGGCATGTGGCCTGGTATGGTTCAGGAGGAGGGGGTTCACTTGCTTGTTTCCCCCTTTTCCTGGCCTGCCAGGATGCATTCTTGGATAAGGGTCTGGTATGGATATTGGGTGGACCCCACGCCGTAATTTTTTTTTGTTTATTTTGTCGTGGGGTTTTCCAATTAAAATCCATACCAGACCGAAGGGCCTGGTATGGATTTGGTGGTAGACCCCGTGCCATTTTAAAAATTTTTTAATATATATTTGGCGTGAGGTTCATCCATTACAGAGCCAAAGGAATTGTTTTGTTTGGTCAAAGGACAAGTCGCACTCATCTCAAAGTCAGATCAAAATCAGATCCTGTTCATTAAAGTCGCATCGAAGTCGGATCCAAAGTTGTAGGGCAAAGTCGGATTGGAAGTCGTGAAACTTTCGTGTCAGATCAGTGTGAAACTGGCCTGAGGGTCAATGGGAAGAATGTCTCCTTATAGATTCATGGGTGTGGTGGTTACTTATTTGAGAGTCAAGAGCAGAACAGATCTCCCACTGCTCAAGGAACCCCCAGAAACCTTTGAAGGAACCCTGGTTGAGAAAGGCTGCCCTAGTGCGTGGGTTTATTTTTTATGCAATTACTAAAGATCTTCACTGATAAACATGCCACTATCTGTATGGCTCTAAGGGTCAACTTACTATGCAAGAGTAACACTATGTAAAAGGGTACATTTCAGAAATCTTTTTAACTTTTGTCTAGCTTTCTTTAGCAATTCTACAATGACCAGGAAACAGTATTTGGAGAAATGGATTGCAAAAGCACACCGTTTGTGGATGCTTTTTCCAGAATGTCTCCTTCCAGTCACATTATTGCCTTATTTCTTTTCCTGATAAGGAACACACTTTAGGGTTATTACTAGAGGCGAATAGACTGTGCACTTTACAAAGTGCAGTTGCCCTCTGCAAGTGCAGTTGCTCCAGAGCTTAGTAAATGAAGTAAAGCTTCACTTTGCAAAGAATACCCAATCATGTGCAAGGGAAAAAAAAATAGAAGTTACGTACTGGTAACCTTCTTTCCAAGAGTCTTTCAGGACAGCACACTTGAGACCTCGGCTCCTCCCTTCTCAGGAAACACCGCCTCCACCAGAGTTTTAAGCCACGTCATCCCTTCAGCCCGTCAGTTTTTCCACGAGAAACTCCCGCCAGTCTAGAGAGACACAAGAACACATCATACCAACCTTCATACTCCTGATGCTCTCGCGTTCTGGTGGCAAAAAATTATTTGGGTGGGTACCAGTACTGTCCTGAAAGACTCTTGGAAAGAGCGTTACCAGTACGTAACTTCTATTTTCCCTCTTTCGTCTTTCAGGACAGCACACTTGAGAGGATAAGCGAGCACTTACCCTAGGGTGGGACTACTGCTTGCAGTGCTTTACGCCCAAAGGCCTGGTCCTGGGCAGACATCAAGTCCAGTCTGTAGTGCTTAACGAAAGTCTTAAAACTTGACCGCATTGCTGCTCTGCAGATCTGTTCGGATGTAGCACCAGCCCACTCTGCTTGTGACGTTGCTATGGCTCTAGTGGAAAGAGCCCTAATACCTTCCGGGACCTCCACCTCTTTTGCTATATAGGCTTGACTGATAGCCAACCTCAACCACCTGGCTATTAGGGATGAGCCGAACACCCCCCGGTTCGGTTCGCACCAGAACCCGCGAACGGACCGAAAGTTCGCACGAACGTTAGAACCCCATTGACGTCTATGGGACTCGAACGTTCGAAATCAAAAGTGCTCATTTTAAAGGCTAATTTGCATGGTATTGTCCTAAAAAGGGTTTGGGGACCCGGGTCCTACCCCAGGGGACATGTATCAATGCAAAAAAAACTTTTAAAAACGTCCGTTTTTTCGGGAGCAGTGATTTTAATGATGCTTAAAGTAAAAAAAAAAAAGTGAAATATTCCTTTAAATATCGTACCTGGGGGGTGTCTATAGTATGCCTGTAAAGTGACGCGTGTTTCCCATGTTTAGAACAGTCCCTGCACCAAATGTCATTTTTAAAGGAAAAAATCTCATTTAAAACTGCTTGCGGGTTTAATGTCATGTCGGGTCATGGCAATATGGATGAAAATCAGTGAGACAAACGGCATGGGTACCCCCCAGTCCATTACCAGGCCCTTTGGGTCTTGTATGGATATTAAGGGGAACCCCGCACCCAAATTAAAATAAGGAAAGGTGTGGGGCCACCAGGCCCTATATACTCTGAACAGCAGTATACAGGCGGTGCAAACAAGACAGGGACTGTAGGTTTGTTGTTAAGTAGAATCTGTTTGTAATTTTGAACATTTTTAACGTGTTTAGCTCCAGCCAAAAAATCTTTTCTAAGCTTTTTGGAAAACATAGGGAAGGGTTATCACCCCTGTGACATTTGTTTTGCTGTCTTTCCTCCTCTTCAGAAGATTTCACCTCACTTTTTTGTCCCAATGAAAAATGTTTTTTGAAAATTTGGGTTTTTTTGTGGAACAAGGATTGGAAAGCATCAGTGGAAAGGAGAAATTGTTTTCCCATATTAACTCTTACAGGAGAGAATTTCCCTTCCTAGGGGTAGATTTCATCTCACTTCCTCTTGTCTCCTTCCGTTTGCAAGTAGGAGTCGTTTGTAAGTTAGATGTTTGAAAGTAGGGTCCTGCCCTATATACTCAGCAGAAATTTGGGCCTTAGGTGTTGCTGTGGCCACAACACTGTAAGCCCTCACAGCGCCCTGCTGTGAAATATTAGATCAAGAATTGTAATTACATGCCCCTGTTGAACAGGAGCTGAAAAATTAGGCCTTAGGCACTGGTGCTGGTGCCACAACACTGCAACCCCTCACAGACACTCTAGTTGGAACGCAGGAACGAGCCCTGCTGCAAAGTATTGCTTCAAAAATTGTAATTACATGCCCCTGTTAGACAGGGGCAGAAAAATTGGGCCTTAGGCACTGGTGCTGGTGCCACAACACTGCAACCCCTCACAGACACTCTAGTTGGAATGCAGGAACGAGCCCTGCTGCAAAGTATTGCATCAAAAATTGTAATTACATGCCCCTGTTAGACAGGGGCAGAAAAATTGGGCCTTAGGCACTGGTGCTGGTGCCACAACACTGCAACCCCTCACAGACTCTAGTTGGAATGCAGGAACGAGCCCTGCTGCAAAGTATTACATCAAAAATTGTAATTACACGCCCCTGTTAAACAGGGGCTGAAAAATTGTGCCTTAGGCACTGGTGGTGGCGCCCAGAACCAAAAATGTTCTTACAAGCTATCAGCGTGATGATTGAGGAGGAAGAGGATAATTACTCAGGGATAGTCACTCAGCATCAGCATAGGCAGTCTTTGAAGGGATCTGAGATTTCAAAAAAAATTATTCGGTTACATCAGCATCAGGTGCTTGGTAGCTGGTGGTGATCCAAGACTCATTCATTTTTATGAAGGTCAGCCGATCGACCGAGTCGGTGGACAGACGCACCCTGTGATCGGTTACCACGCCTCCAGCAGCACTGAATGTGCGTTCCGAAAGAACGCTGGATGCAGGACAGGCCAGTAGCTCAATTGCACACTGTGCAAGCTCTGGCCAGTGATCCATCCTCAAGACCCAGTAACCCAGAGGATTTTCGGTGGGAAAGGTGTCCAAGTCTGATCTTGCCCCTAGGTATTCCTGCACCATGTAAAACAGATGCTGGAACCGATCATACCTTGGGGCTGCGGACCAAAAAATTGTCTGAACGCATCGGTCAGACGGCCACCTTCTCCATCGCTCCTTCTTTGACTGACCGAAGCCTCAGCAACACGTTGTCCAGAAACAGGAGTTTGTAACCTCCCAGTCTCTGGGAACGCGTTGCACAGACCTTTCTGCAAGGCCTCCCGAAGATGTTTCATCCTCTGCTCCCTCTGCGATGGCAAGATAAGGTCCGCAACCTTACCCTTGTAACGTGGATCAAGGAGGGTTGCCAGCCAGTATTGGTCCTTCTCCTTGATACCACGAATACGAGGATCCTTACGCAGGCTTTGCAGGATCAGGGAGGCCATGCAGCGTAGGTTTGCTGAGGCATTCGGTCCGGAGTCCTCTGGGTCACTAAGAACGACATGGTCCGCAGCCACCTCCTCCCAGCCACGTACAAGTCCATGTGTTTCTTGGGACTGATCCCTTAAAGACTGCTGCTGATGCTGAGTGCCAGGCTCCACCTCCATACTGACACAATCTTCCTCCTCCTCCTCTTCCTCCTCGTCCTCTTCCTGTGTGATCGGCGGGCACGCAGGAACACTGTCTTGATAAAGGGGGCCTTGAGAGCTAAGGAAGTCCTCCTCTTCCTGCCTCTGTTCTGCCTCAAGTGCCCTGTCCATTATTCCACGCAGCGTGTGCTCCAACAGGTGGACAAGGGGGACAGTGTCACTGATGCATGCACTGTCACTGCTCACCATCCTCGTGGCCTCCTCGAATGGTGACAGGACAGTGCATGCATCCCTGATCATGGCCCACTGGCGTGGGGAAAAAAAACCAAGCTCCCCTGACCCTGTCCTGGTGCCATAGTCGCACAGGTACTCATTGATGGCCCTCTGCTGCGTGTGCAGCCGCTGCAGCATGGCCAACGTTGAGTTCCACCTGGTGGGCATGTCACAGATTAGGCGGTTCTTGGGCAGGTTAAACTCCTTTTGGAGGTCCGTCAGCCGAGCACTGGCATTATATGACCGGCGGAAATGCACACAGACTTTCCTGGCCTGCCTCAGGACATCCTGTAAGCCCGGGTACCTGCCCAAGAACCGCTGCACCACCAAGTTAAGGACGTGAGCCAAACAGGGCACATGGGTCATTTGTCCCTGTCGGAGGGCAGAGAGGAGGTTGGTGCCATTGTCGCAAACCACCATTCCTGCCTTAAGTTGGCGTGGCGTCAACCACCTCTGAACCTGCCCCTGCAGAGCTGACAGAACCTCTGCCCCAGTGTGGCTCCTGTCCCCCAAGCACACCAGCTCAAGCACCGCATGGCATCTTTTGGCCTGCGTACTTGCGTAGCCCCTTGAACGACTATGGAGCACCGCTGGTTCCGAGGAAGAGGCCATGGAGGAAGAAGAAGAGGAGGGGGTGGAGGAGAGAGGTGTGTCACAATCAGCATTTTGGAGGCGTGGTGGCGGAACAACCTCCAACACTACTGCACCTTGTCCTGCATCCTTCCCAGCTGCCAGCAGAGTCACCCAATGCGCCGTGAAACTTAGGTAACGTCCCTGTCCATGCCTGCTGGACCATGAGTCAGCGGTAATATGCACCTTACCGCTGACCGCCCTGTCCAGCGAGGCATGGACATTGCCTTCCACATGCCGGTAGAGAGCCGGAATCGCCTTCTGTGAGAAAAAGTGGCGTTTGGGTACCTGCCACTGAGGAACCGCACATTCCACAAACTCACGGAAGGGGGCAGAGTCTACCAACTGAAAAGGCAGCAGTTGAAGTGCTAGCAATTTTGCCAAGCTAGCATTCAACCGCTAGGCATGTGGATGGCTGGGAGCAAACTTCTTTCGGCGGTGCAGCAGCTGGGGCAGGGAAATTTGCCTGGTACAATCTGACGTCGGTGTACCAAAAGCAGATTGCCCACAAGTACTTGGCTGTGACACACCTAATTCTACACCTTCATTCCTCTCACTGCAGGTCTCAGAGAGGACTGAAGGTCTAGTGGGGTTGGAAATCTCAGCTGATGAGGAGCAAGGAGAGATCCTCTTTGTTCTTTGGTGTGGGTCTTTTAGATACGCTTGCCAACGAACTGCATGGCAGGTCAACATATGTCTGGTCAAGCATGTGGTACCCAAGCGGGAGATGTTTTGGCCACGCGAGATACGCTTGAGACATATGTTGCAAATAGCAGCGGTGCGATCTGATGCACTCGTCTCAAAAAAGGGCCACACCAAAGAACTTTTTGAATAACGCGCAGAGACTGCAGCGCCCTGCACATGTGGAGCTTTGGGGTGTGATGCAGTCAATGTGCTGCCCTTAGGCTGGCCCCTGGAGGGCATCCTGCCTCGTTGGTGATGTGCCGCCGCCTCCTCCTCCTCCTCCTCCTCCTCCTCCTCCTCTCTCCTATCAGGCACCCACGTTGAGTCAGTGACCTCATCATCCCCTCCCTCCTCATCACTGGAGCAAACCTGGCAGTATGCTGCAGCAGGGGGAGCATGACTGCCAGATTGCTGTCCTTCTTGGGCACCCCCTCTGTCCGTGCTCATGTTACTGCCTTCATCGAGCTCAGTATCGTCATCAGAGCCTTCCAAACGCTGGGCATCCTCCTGGAGCATGTACCCAACACTGTGGTCAAACAGTTCGAGGGAATCCTCATGAGGACATGGTGGAGCTAGGGAAGGAGTCACTGATGACATTGAGCTGAGGGAAGAGGCCGCTGCTTTGCCAGACAAAGCACCCTGGGCATGGGTGAGAGAGGATGAGGAGGATGAGGACGGCTTGGTCATCCACTCGACCAAGTCTTCCGCATGTTGCGGCTCAACACGGCCAGCTGCCGAAAAAAAGGCCAAGCGTGTCCCATGGCCACGTGCTGATGAGGATGCACCGTCTCCACGACCAGCACTAGACACAGAGCCTGCTTGCCCTCTCTTATTGGCTTGTGACTGTCTGCCTCTCCTTCTTGGCCTTCCAGACATACTAATGGCCTGTAGCTGCACTAAGCTGGGATAGAACACCTGTAATTTTCTTCAAGTAGCTTTATATACTGTAACCAGACAAGCCTGCCTGTCAGTAGGAAGATAACAGGAACGGATCTAGCTGAACACTGTGAGCAGGACGCACTGTACTAAATGTAAATAGTCTAGCTGCCTGACCGTGGTACTAATAGGATCAAATAGAACACCTGTAATTTTCTTCAGGTAGCTTTATATACTGTAACCAGACAAGCCTGCCTGTCAGTAGGAAGATAACAGGAACGGATCTAGCTGAACACTGTGAGCAGGACGCACTGTACTAAATGTAAATAGTCTAGCTGCCTGACCGTGGTACTAATAGGATCAAATAGAACACCTGTAATTTTCTTCAGGTAGCTTTATATACTGTAACCAGACAAGCCTGCCTGTCAGTAGGAATTTAACAGGAACGGATCTAGCTGAACACTGTGAGCAGGACGCACTGCACTAAATGTAAATAGTCTAGAAGATAACAGGAACGGATCTAGCTGAACACTGTGAGCAGGACGCACTGCACTAAATGTAAATAGTCTAGAAGATAACAGGAACGGATCTAGCTGAACACTGTGAGCAGGACGCACTGCACTAAATGTAAATAGTCTAGAAGATAACAGGAACGGATCTAGCTGAACACTGTGAGCAGGACGCACTGCACTAAATGTAAATAGCAGGAACGGATCTAGCTAAACACTGTGAGCAGGACGCACTGCACTAAATGTAAATAGTCTAGAAGATAACAGGAACGGATCTAGCTGAACACTGTGAGCAGGACGCACTGCACTAAATGTAAATAGCAGGAACGGCTCTAGCTGAACACTGTGAGCAGGACGCACTGCACTAAATGTAAATAGCAGGAACGGATCTAGCTGAACACTGTGAGCAGGACGCACTGCACTAAATGTAAATAGTCTAGAAGATAACAGGAACGGATCTAGCTGAACACTGTGAGCAGGACGCACTGCACTAAATGTAAATAGCAGGAACGGATCTAGCTGAACACTGTGAGCAGGACGCACTGCACTAAATGTAAATAGCAGGAACGGATCTAGCTGAACACTGTGAGCAGGACGCACTATGCTAAATGTAAATAGCAGGAACGGATCTAGCTGAACACTGTGAGCAGAACGCACTGCACTAAATGTAAATAACAGGAACGGGTCTAGCTGAACACTGTGAGCAGGACGCACTGCACTAAATGTAAATAGCAGGAACGGATCTAGCTGAACACTGTGAGCAGGACGCACTGCACTAAATGTAAATAGCAGGAACGGCTCTAGCTGAACACTGTGAGCAGGACGCACTGCACTAAATGTAAATAGCAGGAACGGATCTAGCTGAACACTGTGAGCAGGACGCACTGCACTAAATGTAAATAGTCTAGAAGATAACAGGAACGGATCTAGCTGAACACTGTGAGCAGGACGCACTGCACTAAATGTAAATAGCAGGAACGGATCTAGCTGAACACTGTGAGCAGGACGCACTGCACTAAATGTAAATAGCAGGAACGGATCTAGCTGAACACTGTGAGCAGGACGCACTGCACTAAATGTAAATAACAGGAACGGATCTAGCTGAACACTGTGAGCAGGACGCACTGCACTAAATGTAAATAGCAGGAACGGATCTAGCTGAACACTGTGAGCAGGACGCACTGCACTAAATGTAAATTGCCGGAACGGATCTAGCTGAACACTGTGAGCAGGACGCACTGCACTAAATGTAAATAATCTAGAAGATAACAGGAACGGATCTAGCTGAACACTGTGAGCAGGACGCACTGCACTAAATGTAAATAGCAGGAACGGATCTAGCTGAACACTGTGAGCAGGACGCACTGCATTAAATGTAAATAGTCTAGATAGAAGATAACAGGAACGGATCTAGCTAAACTGAATACAGTGTATATATATATATGCAACACCTGGGATGCATATATATACACAATACACTGTAAGTGCAGCTAACTGACTGACTGTTCTGCCTAATCTATCTAACTCAAATCAAATGACACTGTCTCTCTCTCTCTCTCTCTCTATCTCTCAGCACACCGGAACACACACTACACAGGGCCGCCGTGCAGGCGGCCTTATATAGTGTGGGGTGTGTACTAAATCCCCTGAGCCATAATTGGCCAAAGCCACCCTGGCTTTGGCCAATTACAGCTCTCTCTACTGACGGCGCTGTGATTGGCCAAGCATGCGGGTCATAGTGCATGCTTGGCCAATCATCAGCCAGCAATGCACTGCGATGCCGCAGTGAATTATGGGCCGTGACGCGCCACACGAATTTAGCGCGAACGGCCCATAACGTTCGCAATTCGGCGAACGATCGAACAGCCGATGTTCGAGTCGAACATGGGTTCGACTCGAACACGAAGCTCATCCCTACTGGCTATATTATGTCTGGAAGCTTTGGACTCTTTCCTAGTCCCAGAAAAAGAAACAAAAAAGGAATCAGATCTCTTAACCACTTGCCGACCGATGTCAGCACATATACGTCGGCAGAATGGCATGGCTGGGCAAAGTAATGTACCTGTACGTTACTTTGAATTGCGCGCACGCGCCAACCGTGAGCTCCGTGACCGTGCCCGCGGGACACGCGGACTTGATCGCCGCTGGAATACCCGCGATCGTGTCACAGAGCTAAAGAACGGGGAGATGCCGATGTAAACAGCATCTCCCCGTTCTGCCTAGTGACAGGACACCGATCGTCTGCTCCCTGTCATCGGGAGCAGCGATCAGTGTCATGTCACTGCTAGCCCATCCCCCCCACAGTTACAATCACTGCCCACAACACACTTAACCCCTCCCCGCCCCCTAGTGGTTAACCCCTTCTCTTCCAGTGACATTTTTACAGTAATCAATGCAATTTTCTAGCATTGATCGCTGTATTAATGCCAATGGTCCCAAAAATGTGTCAAAATTGTCCGATGTGTCCGCAATAATGTCGCAGTCACGATAAAAATCGCTGATCGCCGCCATTACTACTAAAAAAAAAAAATTATTAATAAAAATGCCATAAAACTTTCCCCTATTTTGCAGACGCTATAACTGTTGCGTAAACCAAACGCTTATTGCGATTTTTTTTTTACCAAAAATATGTCGAAGAATACGTATCAGCCTAAACTGAGGAGAAAAAAATGTTTTTTTATATACTTTTGGGGGATATTTATTATAGCAAAAAGTAAAAAATAATGCATTTTTTTCAAAATTGTCGCTATTTTTTTGTTTATAGCGCAAAAAATAAAAACCGCAGAGGTGATAAAATACCACCAAAACAAAGCTCTATTTGTGGGAAAAAAAAAGGACGTCAATATTGTTTGGGAGCCACGTAGCACGACCGCGCAATTGTCAGTTAAAGCGACGCAGTGCCGAATCGCAAAAAGTGCTCTGGTCAGGAAGGGGGTAAATTCTTCCGGGGCTAAAGTGGTTAAACTGATCCTTAACCTCCAAGTATTTTAATACACATCTCCTGACATCTAACCTGTGGAAGATGTGCTCCTGTTCCCTCACAGGATTTGAACAAAAAGGATTTTGACAAATTAGTTAATTCGGAAATATCCGAATTAACGAAAACCCGTTTAACATATTTTTCCAAATATTTGTAAATTCGAAAAATATGTAAATTCATACATTCGTACTTTACGAATGTACATTCATACATTTGTAAATTTGTACATTCATACATATTACTTATTACAAATGAGTGAATTCTGAAATTTGTAAATTCAGGAATCTGAAATAATTAACTAATAATAACTTAACTACCATTACTAGTAACTAATTATAGGTATTGTAATTTCCTTTCAAATTTGGCTGTTAGTGAACGTAACACATACAAATGTATCCGAAGTTACGAATGATCTGAAATAACGAATGCCGTATCCAAACAAATGGAACATAATGAATTAATAATAAATAACAATAATAATAATAATAATAATAATAACTTTTTATTATTATTTATTATTAATTTGTTCCGTTCCATTTGTTTAGATGCAGCATTCGTTATTTCGGATAATTCGTAACTTTGGATAAATTCGTATTTGTTACGTTCACTGACAGACAAATTTGAAAGGAAATTACAATACCTTTAATTTAATAGTTAGTTACTATTTCAGATTTTCGAATTTTCAGGTTTTTGGATTTTCAAATTTCAAATTTACAAATTTCCGAATTTTCGAATTGCGATCATAACGAATGACCTGAAAAACGAAAAAAAAAAAAAAAAAAAAAAAACTAATGAAACGAAAACGAAAATGAACGAATTTTTTGGCTGTGCACATGTATAAATATTATTTCTGTCAGAGCCCAAAGGGAGCTGCTTCTGGTGCCCCCCTGTCGGTTGATGTAAGCCACTGCTGAGGAATTGTCTGAGCGGACCTGAACATGATGTCCCCGGATCTCCTGATGGAAAGCTCTGAGAGCCAGGGAAGTGGCCTACAGCTCTCTCCAATTTGAGGACTTCCCCGCATCCCCGACTCTCCAGGATCCCTGCGCCAGACTCATCCCCAGGTGTGCTCCCCAACCCGTGCCACTTGCGTCTGTTGTGACTACCTTGGATACTGGCAGTACCTATTCCACTATTCCAGACCCTGTGATAGATTTGCTGCCTTCCTCCACCACCACAGGGATCTCTTTACCCGTTTTGGAATGAGAACCGCTGAGTCTAAGGACCTCTGAGTATGGTCCCAAACCTCCAGAATGAACAACTGTAAAGGACAGAAGTGTAATCCCGCCCACCTTACAGCTGGGAGGGCAGACGTCAGTCGCCCCAAAGCTGACATGGCCTTTCTTATGGAGATTTGTTGATTGCCTTGTAGCACTGCCAAGGCCTTGTCTACTTTGCAAATTTCTCTTCTGGAAGGAACACTCTGCTTGGTTGAACCCAGGAACGTAACCCTCTGGAATGGAACCAGGTTGGATTTCTCCAAATTTAAGAGCCATCCCAGGTGCTCCAACAGACTCTTCGTTACCTGCAAATCCTGGACCAGCTGCTCCGGCGAAGGAGCAGGTCATGTAGGTATGCGACTACTGCGATTCCCCGAAGTCGCAGAAAAGCCAGAGCCTCCACCATCACCTTGGTGAATATCCGGGGAGAAGAGGATAGCCCAAAGGAGAGGGATGGAAACTGAAGATGTACTATTTCCTCCCCGGACCTTACTGCCAGTCTGAAGAACCTTTGACTGTCCTCTGCGATCGGAATGTGCAGATAGGCATCCCTTAGATCTATGGATGCCATGTAACAATTCGGAGGAAGCAGCATTTTTACAGAAAAGATGGAATCCATCTGAAATCTTTTGTAAGAGATTGATTGAATCAGAGGGTTCAGGTTCAGAATGAGCCTCAATTTTCCTGAGGGCTTCCGAACCACAAAGATGTGGGAATAGAATCCTTTGCCTATCTCCCCAGGAGGAACCCGTGATACGACATCCTGCTGTTCTAGTTCTTCCAATGAGGCAAGCGATGCTGCTGCTTTTTCCGCACACTTTGGCATGTCCGTCACTAGCAGCCTGTGTGGGGGAGGGCTTGAGAATTCTAGTCTGTACCCCTTCCTTACAATCCCTAGTATGAATGGATTGGAGGTAACTGACTCCCATTGTGGGAGGAAGGCCCCCAGTCTTCCTCCCACTGGGGTTAACTTGTCATTGGGACTTCCGGGGCTGTTCAGGAGGGCGAAAAATCGCTCCCCCACGCCCTCTGCCCTTGTTGGACCAAACCTTCCTCTGAGACTCCTCCCTCGGAAAATTAAACTTCTTTTGCAGGCGAGTCCTCTTTTTAGACTGTTCCCCCAACTTTTTTCTTTAAGGAGAAGGCCTTCTTTTTATCGGCTGTTTGATCTAGGACAGCCACCAAGTCCGGACCGAACAGCAAGTCCTCCGTAAAAGGGACTCTGCAAAGCTTTGTCTTTGAAGCATTGTCCCCTTGCCAGGTTTTTAGCCAGAGAGCTCTCCTGGCTGAATTGGCTAATGCAGAGGATCTAGCAGACATGCGGACTGATTCTGCTGAGGCATCCGCAATGTATGCGACCCCTTTTAAAAGCATTGGAAAAGAGCAGAGAATCGTCTCTTTTGCGGTCCCAGCCTCAATATGTGCTTTTATATGTGTTAGCCAGTGCTCCATGTTACGTACCACCACTGTGAAAGCCATGGCAAGCTTAAGATTCCCTAGGGTGGAGTCCCATGTCTTTTTGAGTAGAGAATCCATCCTCTTATCAATGGGGTCTGAAAGTACCCCCATATCTTCAAAAGCCAAATCTGTCTTTCTGGATACCTTAGAAAAGGCTGCATCCAGTCTAGGAGATTTGTTCCACACAGCCGCTTCATCCTCTGCAAAGGGGAATCTGCGTTTTAATGCTCTGGAAAAGAAAGGCTTCCTTTCTGGGTCTCGCCATTCTTTTTTGATACCGTCAACCAGAACCTCATGGACCGGAAAGACCTTCCTCTTCTGCTCTCCAAGACCCTCGTACATCTGGTCATGGAGAGACAGCGCTTTTTTCTCCTCCTGGATACATAAGGTGGTGTGGATGGCTCCCAAGAGCTCTTACACCTTTTCCAGGGAGAGTTTGTAATGGGAGGATCGAATGGATTCACTACCCACATTCTCTCCATCTGACTCGCCTGAGGAGTCTAAGGCTGCGCTATCAGGCTCATCCTCAAAAGCCTGTCTAGTGCCCTCAGGTAACCCTTCACTGATAGGTGAGACCTGCTGAAGGACCAGGTGCGGCATCTTGCTGTGCTGGCAGAGGATTGGCTTGGGGTTGTGGGGGCTGAAAGCTAGCAAACAGCATTTTAAAAGACTGGAACGTGCTGGAAAGCTCCTTAACAGATGCTGCGAGGTCAGAACTCTGTTCAGCAGAATGTTCCCTAACTAACCCTTCAATACAGTCCCTGCACAAAACTTTGGTCTAGGATTCCCTCAAAGTACTCCTACACGGTGGGCATTTCCTCTTGGTATTGTGAGGAGACCTAGATTTTTCAGTGGTCTTGACCTGAAATGACAAAACAAACCCCACAGCATAAAAAACTGCCAGCATTACAATCACCACACCTGACACCAGGAGTGCACCCCCCAGGACCGACCACCAACAGAGTCCCAGAAGTACACTACCTCCCTCTGACCACCTAGAGGGGGATTCACCCGTGGAGCTAACGGGAAGATGGTAAGCAAAACCCCCCCCAGGGTTCCACTTACCTTAGAGTGGCTGGTGATTGTGTCACCCGGCACCGATCGGGAAGCGTCCGCTTCAGACATCCCTTCAGGCCAGAGAGTGTGGTCTGCTTTCTTTGCTCCTACTGCTGACACTACAGCAAAAAACGGAGCCTCCACCAGCAGTCACGCGGCTCGCTTTATGTCCCGCGGCCGGAACCGGAAGCCACGGGTCAAGCGGAAGTGCTTGCCCCGCCGGAACTGACATCACCTGCCATCCAGCCCAGCCTCTAGCTCCATACTGGCCGTCACAGGACGGGGGGGAATGCAGCACAGACCGCCCCTACCTCTCCCCAAGGTACCGCAAAAGCAAGCGCCCTGGCCTTAAACTTCCCCAAGGGAGGATAAGGTGCGTTTCTTGCACTAGGCAAACAAAGGACTCTCCATCCCAGCTGCAGTGCATTGAGAGACCTCTGTCTCTCCCTCTCAGGAAATACCAGCCTCAGTCTCCCCAGCTGAAAACATTGCCCTGGTTCCTAGCAGTGTCTCCCCTCCGGAGGAAACGCCGAAACTGATGGGCTGAAGGGATGGCGTGGCTTAAAATCTGGTGGAGGTGGTGTTTCCTGAGAAGGGAGGAGCCCAGGTCTCAAGTGTGCTGTCCTGAAAGATGAAAGAGGGAAAACAGCATTTTTGCTAGCACATGATTGGATGATGAGAGTCAGCAGAACTTCTGCTCATTTACTAAGCTCTGGAGCAACTGCACTTCCAGAGTGCAACTGCACTTAGCACAGTATATTTGCCTTTAGCAAATCAACCCTAATGAGTTAAAGTGTATGGAAACCCTAATAACAAACTCATCCTATTTTCTCCCTTTTGATCTGTTAAATATATCATTAGAAGAATTTTTTTATATCTCTTTTGTAGCGCTACCCCCACAGGGGCTGCTGGTAACTGGCTTTCTACTCCTGCACAGCCAGGCAGCACACATTCTCCGCTTGCATCCAGACACAAGAAGTCAGTCCCTTGGCTTTGTTTTTATGTTTTATTAGTGATAACAACTTAGATGGGTGAAGGGATTTATGTGATGCCCAACTTTAATCAAGAATAACAACAGGGGACAACTTTCTTCCTTTGTACAGAAGATCCTGGTCTGATTTCCTTCCTGTATATACACATAGTCCTTAGTGGATTTAGCAGCAAAAGCCCATTACAGATTAGGAACTCTCAGCTCCTCTTGAAAATAGCACAAAAAGATGAGGCAAACTGCATGCAGGAGTGTATCCTCTCCTTGCGTAGATCTGCTCCCAGCTAGACTGCTTGCAGGCACTACCAGCCCTCCTGGCTGCTCTGAAGATATCAAAGGGCAAGGTAATAAAAAGGTGAAGCACAGCGCTGTCCTTTTATAAAGCTGACTACATATGGCAGTCTCTACCCTTTAATGTCCCTGGGTATGCTGATGTACTCACACTGTCCTTCTTGCTCCCACTGCTTTACAGGCAAGATTCCATGTCAAACTGCTCTGCTGAATGGATCTCCCTGAGCCAGCCCGAGCCCAGCCTGGAGCTGGGGTCACCCCTAGACCTAGGAGACCCCTCCTAGGCCACCGACAGTCTCCTCAGCACTCCTCTGCTGGCATGACTCATCCATATTTAAGGGCAGACCTAGCCACCCTGCCAGGCCAAATCGCCTAAGGATTGGCTAGGTTCACCTAAGTATGCAGATCAACCCTCCTGGCCTCCACCCACTAACTTCTAGAAGTTTGTCCAAACTTCCAGAAACGGGGGGGGGGGGGGAACCAGAGACCTGCCTGTATGAGTCAACCAGCCTGACCTGCAATAAACCCTGACCGACCCAGTCAAATAAATTTTCCTGTACTTCAACGCTAACACACTAGAGAGAGCTACACCTTAATATGTGCAGAAAAACTGTTGATTTTGTAAGAAATTTAGAACTGTCCTGTCTCCTCTGCACACTACCTAAGTTTTTTTTAACTACATGCCGACCAGCCGCCGCAGTTGTACTGCGGCAGGTTGGCACAGCTGTGCAAATCGCCGTCATTGTACGTTGGCTCTTTAAATCGATAAGGCAGGCATACGCGCGCAGTGTGTCCCTGGAGCCAATGCGCGTGAGACAGACGATTTATCGCCCGCTGGGCACCCGCGATCGCTCCTGACAGAAGCAGAACGGGGATCGGTGTTTGTAAACACACAAATCCTGGTTCTGTCAGGGTAGTAGATACAAATTGTGTCCTCCTACTAAGTAGGAACAGCGATATGTCTCCTCCCCCAGTCAGTCCCATCCCCCCACAGTTAGAACACACAGTGAGGGAACACATTTAAAGGGGTTGTAAAGGTAAACATTTTTTCACCTTAATGCATTCTATGCATTAAGGTGAAAAAACTACTAACAATACCGCCGTCCCCAGCCCCCCCGTTTTACTTACCTGACCCCTCGAAAATCGGCTGCTCGTTCACGTCCTCGATTCCGCTGCTCAGCCTGGCCGCTGATTGGCTACAGTGGATGGATTGGAAGCAGCACAGCCATTGGCTCGCGCTGCTGTCAATCACATCCAATGACGCGGCGTGCTGGGGGGCGGGGCCGAGTGATACAGCGAGCGGCTATAGCCGCCGGCTGTATGACGGGAGCGCGCCCACAATAACTAACCACCATGCGAGGGAGCTCGCATTGAGGTGGTTAATTATTGCGGGGAGGAGCTGAGACAGCCGCCGAGGGACCCCAGAAGAGCAGGTTCTGGGCCACTCTGTGCAGAACGAGCTGCACAGTGAAGGTAAGTATAACATGTTTGTTATTTTAAAAAAATAAAAAAAATACCTTTACAACCCCTTTAACCCCTTGATCGGCCCCTAGTGTTAACCCGTTCCCTGCCAGTGACATTTATACAGTATTCAGTGGCTATTTTTAGCTCTGATCGCTTTATAAAATGTCACTGGTCCCAAAAAAGTGTCAAAAATGTCCGCCGCAATGTCGCAGTCCCGATATAAAAAAAAATAAATAAAAAAATTTGCAGATCACCGCCATTATAGTAAAAAAAAATAATAATAAAAATGCCATAAATATATCCCTATTTTTTACCAAACATATGTAGAAGAATGCATATTGGCCTAAACTGATGAAGAATTTTTTTGGGGGGATATTTATTATAGCAAAAAGTAAAATATTGTTTTTTTTCAAAATTGATGCTCTTTTTTTGTTTATAGCGCAAAAAATAAAAACAGAGATGATTAAATACCACCAAAAGAAAGCTCTATTTGTGGGGAAAAAAAAGGACACAAATTTTGTTTGGGTACAATGTCGCAGGACCACGCAATTGTCAGTTAAAGTGACGCAGTGCCGTATCGCTAAAAAAAATGGCCTGGTCATTAAGGGGTCAAATCCTTCCGGAGCTAAAGTGGTTAAAGAGGCCACTTAGTGCTTCTAGATCTTGTTTTGGACTACAGAATTATAAGCAGGGATGCTACACCCAGTCCACAAAAAGATATGTCTTGTCAGCCCACAACAGGGCTTAAAGTAGTTGTAAACCCCTTACATATACCCAGTGAAGTGACTGGTCTCAGGGGATACTCAGAGATTAAACAATTCCTCCTATATAAAAGTTTTACCTGTACATCATTCTAAAAACACACAGATCAAAGAATTTTTCTCAGCTCTAGCAGGCACGAAGTGGGGATTTGCCATCACACATACTGCAGAACACTGTGTAACCTGATAGCTGAGTGGCAGGAAAGGACACAACCCCCTATACACTGGCTCAAACGTGTCTAAAGCCTCGTACACACAATCAGATTTTCGTCAGGGAATTGTGTGACAGACTGTTGGCCTAAAATCCGACCGTTAGTACGCTCCATCAGACAAGTGTTGTTCAACTTTCCACCAACAAATGTTGGATAACAGACTAATAAATTTTTGGCAGACAACAGTCTGTTGTCAGATTTTCATATCGTGTGTACACAAGTCCATCACACAAAAGTCCAAAGTACAAGCACGCATGTTCTGAATCAATGCTCAAACACGACATTAGCAGAAGGTGCCCAAAGGGTGGCGCTCAAGAGCTGAAATTCCACGTAGTATGTCTAGTACGTCACTACATTTGTGTTTGTTGACTGACAATTGTGTGTCGTTAGTATGCAAGACAAAATCCAGGCACACGCCCTTCGGACAAAAGTCTGACGCTCTGTCTGCCAACAATCCGATCATGTGTATGAGGCTTTACTCTGTGCAGTGTGATCTGGACTGCAAGCACATGCAACACATGACCTCTGGTTCATTGTCTTTCACTGTTCACATTTAGGCAAAGCTGTGTGTATCAATTTAAATGGGCATGATGTTTACCAAATGTTAATCAGTGTGGAGTGGGCCTTACTGCAGTCACGTGTTGGCTTCACCTGACTCCTCCAACAACCCGATGCAAATCTAGATGGAAAGAAAAAGGATAGTCAGGTGACCTTTTTTTTCTCCATTTTTAAGGTATAAAAAGCATAAAAGCATAACATTTTAAGGCATAAAAGTAAGGGAAGAAAGCTGCACAACGTGCAGGGGGAAGTGTAAAAATATAAATTTCTGCAGAATGCAGTTCCGTTTGATTAAAAGATTTGTCAACCTTGGTCTGTTAACCTTTCTAAATGAAGACACAAAAACTGTGTGACGTGGGTTTAAATGGCCACGGCAGACCTTTTTTAACAAATGAATAAATAATCAATTAAAACAATTCAACAATGCAACCAGGAAGGGGTCTTTGGGTGTTCAACCACCCATATCCTCAACCACACCCACACCTCCAACACCAACCACACCTCCAGGGGGACCTAGCTCCTGGGATAACCACCAATAACCAACCAGGTGCGAGCGCCAAACTCTAGATGGGCCCCCAAATTTTATAACAATATAGTTACACACTGACCCGCTAAACTGCCGTGCCATGGCTTCCCTTTTTTTTTTTTTATAAGGACTTGCCTATAAATTTGTAACCCAAAATAGTAACCCAGACCCCTAATACCCCAATTACCCAGAATACATGGGGCGGGAGGGAGGGAAGTTTCCTTTTCACCTGAACTTTCCGGAATGAACACCCAGCATCCCCTGCTCGAACCACCCTTGCGGCTCCTCCCTGCCCATCTGACATTCAGCATCCAATAAGGTAGGAACTACGCCCTTCACCACTAAATGACCGAGGTTTAACCCTTTCCAGACCTGTTCCTCATTTTAATCATGCCGACCCTTCGTCCATTCTCTTCTTTGGGTCGCACTTTAAATGAGTAACAGCAGGTTTGCATGGAGAACACAGGGATCCCCCATTAAATAGGTTGCAGGCACAGGCAATCATGCAAAATAATTCCCACCCCCTGTGCTGTCATATGACCTAAAGAAGTGTTGCTTTATTAGGGCAACAACCAGTGAATGCTTAGGCTTTGATCCTGTCCTTGCAGTGTTACACAATGGTTGTGCTTTACAGTTACTTCTCTCAGTGCAAGTGTATAAATCAGATGACTTATCTCACTAGGCGGAGGCACAGAGATTGTGCTAATAAGCCACTGGCCAAAAATATATATGCCATTCAGTGACATTAGTTAGGTCAGAACTCTTTGTACATACTAGTTCTAGATGAGTGTCTCAGATAATATTGCAACTAATAGAGCAGTATAGCAGCCAAGCAACCAGCATTTTCAGAAGAAGAGGTCAGAAATGGCAGCCGTCATAATTTTCTCAGAATGGAGTTCCTACATATACCTTTTTTCAGCTTGTTCTTTTGTATTCTTTATACACTGATCGGTCACTTTATTAGGCAGGGGCCTACCTAGAGCATTTGGCACCCGAGGTGGAACCTACATCTGGCACCCCCCCAACTTTAAAATTACACAGCCCCTGCACCTCTGGACCCTTTTACATTACACAGCCCCCCCCCCGCAGCTCTGGACCCCTGGATGGTACACAGCCCCCCCTAGAGTTCTGGACCCCTGCTAGTTACACAGCCCCCCCCACAGCTCTGGACCCCCTGCATGTTACACAGCCCTCCCCACAGCTCTGGACCCCTGCTAGTTACACAGCCCTCCCCACAGCTCTGGACCCCTGCTAGTTACACAGCCCCCCCACAGCTCTGGACCCCCTGCATGTTACACAGCCCTCCCCACAGCTCTGGACCCCCTGCATGTTACACAGCCCCCACAGCCCTGGACCCCTTGCATGTTACCCCCCCCAGTGTGTGGCACCTGGGGCAAAACGCCCCCCAGTTGGTACGCCACTGTTATTAGGTACACCTTGCTAGCACCGGGTTGGACCCTCTTTTGCCTTCAGAACTGCCTTAATTCTTTGGGGTATAGATTTAACAAGGTGTTGGAAACATTCCTCAGAGATTTTGGTCCATATTGACATGATAGAATCACTCAGTTGCTGCAGATTTGTCGGTTGCACATCAATGATGGGAATCTCCCGTTCCACCACATCCCAAAAGGTGAAAAACAGGGTGAACAAATATCTGCGCTAACTAAAAAAAAACAAAAAAAAACAAAAACAAAAAAAAACACCACACCCACGTGCTATCAATCTGCTTACCAGAAAGATATGAAAACAAGCCATGTAATCATATGATGCAAGAGGTTAATAGTGAATCCGAATGGCACACTCCATACTTGACAGGCAGGTCATAGAAATATCCAGGTCATCAATATCAAAAAGATATCAGGACTCATACAAGGAGATGAATAATTTGTGCTATCACCAGCAGGATATAACCCAGTAAGGAAAAAAGCAACAATAGTGAAGCCCGTAAAGGTAAAACACACGTATTTATTGTAGTCTACTTACAGGTAAAAAAGGAACATCATCACATCATAGAGAATAATCCACGGCTCACAGCGTACTTGCATCGGCCAGCCTGACATGTTTCATCCTATGTGGATATCATCAGAGGCATGGCCAATGATGCAAGCAAGCCCAAATAGATAGTAATCATCTCAAGCCATGCTGACCTCTGATAGGGCAGCATGACATATACAGCAGCGGTTTTCATTTACAAGCTCCGGCCGCACATGCGCACTACGGCCGTGCTATCAAGGAAGCAGGAAATAAAAGACAGCTTTATTCGGCCGCACATGTGCAGCGTGGTCATGCGGTTTAAGAGAACAGGAATACGGAACCAGCATAATCACCTGATACTTGCGGTGGGCGGAACAACGTGCATAACAACATCATCGCCGACCGAAAAAAACTCCGGCCGCACATGCGCACTACGGCCATGCTATCCAGGAAGCGGAGAATGGAAAATAACATTATTCGCCCGCAAATGCGCAGTGCGGCTGTACGGTTCAAGAAAACAGGAAAACAGGACCAGCATAATTACCTCTCACCTGCGGTGGGCGGAACGTCAACACCGACCGGAAGTAATAATGACATAACACGTCAGAACGCTGCTCATACGACATAACATCCGGAAGGTGAAAATCAAAACACCTTTTCACCTTTGATTCTAAGCGTTTTGATTTTCACCTTCCGGATGTTATGTCGTATGGGCAGCGTTCTGATGTGTTATGTCATTATTACTTCCGGTCGGCGTTGACGTTGTTCCGCCCACCGCAGGTGAGAGGTAATTATGCTGGTTCTGTTTTCCGGTTTTCTTGAACCGCACGGCCGCACTGCGCATGTGCGTCCGAATAATGTTATCTTCCATTCTCCGCCTCCTGGATAGAACGGCCGTAGTGCGCATGTGGGGCCGGAGTTTTTTTCGGTCAGTGATGACGTTGTTATGCACGTTGTTCCGCCAACCGCAAGTATCAGGTGATTATGCTGGTTCCGTCTTCCTGTTCTCTTGAACCGCACTGCGCATGTGCGGCCGAATAAAGCTGTCTTTTATTTCCTGCTTCCTTGATAGCACGGCCGTAGTGCGCATGTGCGGCCGGAGCTTGTAAATGAAAACAGCTGCTGTATATGTCATGCTGCCCTATCAGAGGTCAGCATGGCTTGAGATGTTTACTATTTATTTGGGCTTGCTTGCATCATTGGCCATGCCTCTGATGATATCCACATAGGATGAAACATGTCAGGCTGGCCGATGCAAGTACGCTGTCAGCCGCGGATTATTCTCTATGATGTGATGATGTTCCTTTTTACCTGTAAATAGACTACAATAAATACGTGTGTTTTACCTTTACGGGCTTCACTATTGTTGCTTTTTTTCCTTACTGAGTTATATCCTGCTGGTGATAGCACAAATTATCCATCTCCTTGTGTGAGTCCTGATGTCTTTTTGATATTGATGACCTGGATATTTCTATGACCTGCCTGTCAAGTATGGAGTGTGCCATTCGGTCCAGTACTAACCTCTTGCATCATATGATTACATTGCTTGTTTTCATTTTTTTCTGGTAAACAGATTGATAGCACGTGGGTGTGGTGTGTCTTTACTTTGCACATTGAAGTTTGGTGGAGGCTCCACGTCATCTCTATCCTATATTGATCTTCCATGGACTATTACACATTTTTATAAATTTGTTTCACCTAAGCGCTGCATTTTGGATCTTTACATCCCATAGGTGCTCTATTGGATTGAGATCTGGTGACTGCGGAGGCCATTGGAGTACAGTGACCTCATTGTCCTGTTCAAGAATCCAGTTTGAGATGATTTGAGCTTTGTGACATGGTGCATCATCCTACTGGAAGAAGCCATCAGATGATGGGTACAGTGTAGTCATAAAGGGATGGACATGGTCAGCAACAATACTCAGGTAGGATGTGGCATTTAAAAAATGCTCAAATGGTACTAAGGGGCTCAAAGTGTGCCAAGAAAATATCCCCCACACCATTATACTACCACCAGCCTGAACCGTTGATACAAGGCAGGATGGATCCATGCTTTTATGTGGTTTACGCCAAATTCTGACCCTACCATCTGAATGTTGCAGCTGAAATCGATACTTATCAGACCAGGCATTGTTTTTCCAATCTTCTATTGTCCAATTTTGGTGAGCCTGTGTGAATTGTAGCCTCAGTTTTCTGGTCTTAGCTGACAGCAGTGGAGCCCAGAAAAGACCAGGAAACTGCAGTGACAAGTTTAACCCCTTCCCAGCCAGGGCAGCCTGTCTCACTTGTTAACAGAAAACTTTCCCCTTGTAGGCAACATGCCTACAATGTCATAGAATTCTCCTTTCTATATCATAAATGACCTCCATTTTTAAAAAAACATCCTAAATTGCATCAGTCCTGCTGATCGCTTGCAGCCTCTATTCAGGCACCTCCTGTCTGCAGAAATGCACCCAAGTGATGGCTGCTTGGCATTTCTCAGGGCAGGTTTGTTGATGACAACAAGTAATGTGTGTTAAAACAGCTACTAGTAGTCTCTTTGGAAAGCCTGTTCTACACTCTTGAATCCTAATCTAAAACAAAAACCATATTGACTTTTTTCTCGATTTTTCTTAAAGATCTTCTAGATTGGTATTTTATATTTATCACTATATACATGCAATCTTAGTTTAAAAAATTAACGTATAATGCGTTTAATGACAAAGGTTTCCCAAAGCATTATGGGTTTTCTTAAGGGCTCCCTCGTAATCTGTATTGAGTATTGTGGATCTATATACTGCAGATCAACGCAAGTGTGATGCAACCCCCCCCCCCAGAAAATTGTGCCATACTTACTGTAATTTTCTTTTCCTAGTGCCTATCCATGGCAGCACACCTGTGACAAGCTCCGCCTTAGCTCCTCCCTCAGGACTAGTGAATATTATAAAAGAAATCATTAGTACAACCCCCGCATTCTCCATAATATAGAATACCAAGGGTGGGATTGTATGCTGCCATGGATAGGCACAGATCCGCTGATAAACCAGTACAACCAGCCCTGTTGTACCGGGCCCAGCCAGTGGGGTGGGGGGGGTGCAGCTTCACAGAAAATTCAGTGGAGGAAAAAAACAAAAAATGGCTTTCTAATTTAACCACTTCACTACCTGGCTATAGTCATATGACGTCCGCAGATGGGATCTCCCATCCTGGACGGGCGTCATATGATGTCCTCGGCTTTCCGGCAGTATAGGGGGCACGCGCATACACGCCGCGTCACAGAGGAGCCGATGCGCGTGCCTGGTGGCCGCAATATGCACCAGGCACCCGCAATCGCTCGTGACAGAGCAGGAACGTGGATCTGTGAGTGTGTAAACACACAGATCCACGTCCTGTCAGGGGAGGAGAAGACCGATCGTGTGTTCCTAGTATATAGGAACAACGATTGTTCTCCTCCCCTAGTCAGTCCCATCCCCGCTGCAGTTAGAACAACTCCCTAGGTAAACACATTTAACCCCTTGATTGCCCCCTAGTGTTAACTCCTTCCCTGCCAGTGCCATTTATACAGTAATAAGTGCATTTTTATAGCACTGATCGCTATATAAAGGTCAGTGGTCCCAAAATAGTTCCAAAAGTGTCCGATCTGTCACAATCATGATAAAAATCGCAGGTTGCCGCCATTACTAGTAAAAAAATAAAAAAAAAATAATAATAAAAATGCCTTAATAACCTATTTTGTAGGTGCTATAACTTTTGCACAAACCAATTAATAAACTCTTAGAGATTTTTTTTGATAAAACTATGTAGAAGAATACATATCGGCCTAAACTGAGGGAAAAAAAAGTGTTTTTTTTTTTTTTTAATTGGTATATTTATTATGGCAAAAAGTAAAAAATATTGCGTTTTTTTTCAAAATTAACAGTCTTTTTTTGTTTATAGCGCAAAAAATTAAAACCACAGGGGTGATCAAATACCACCAAAAGAAAGCTCTATTTGTAGGGAAAAAAAATGATAAAAATTTAATTTGGGTACAGTGTTGCATGACCGCGCAATTGTCATTCAAAATGTTACAGCGCTGGAAGCTGAAAATTGGCCTGGGCAGGAAGGGGGTGAAAATGCCCAGTATTGAAGTGGTTAAACTCCCCGCTCACAGGACCGCTGATAAGGGGGTAGCACCGGTCTGCCTGTAGCTGGCCTGGGCCCTATCAATGCTTCATGGCCCTGGGCAGCTGACAAGCTTCTCTCTCCTCTGTTCTGCCTTTCTGCTACGTTTGCAGTTCAACTGTACTTCATTCCACAGCCTCCTGTCCGGCTCAGTGCTCTGAATGTTAACTGAGTTCCTTCATTCTGATTCAGATTGATCACATTCCTTTTTAGTTACCAACAATTTTTACTTTGTTCTCATCCCCTCTTCCATCTTCCAGATTATTGCCCTACTCACTCTCTTATATCACCCCTCAACCCTGCAATCATGCTCCGATCTTTTTTCTCTGTCAGTCCCATTGATTATACTTTGGTTAGTCTCTGCAGTTTCAGTACTTCACTCCTGTACTCTTTGTCCCATCTAATCTATCTAGTCACTGACAATCCCGTTGCTACAGCCATTTATTCTTTCCTGCTCTCTCCCCCCTCGCTCTGACTGATACGGTCACAGCCGACCAGCTACATTCTGTTCCTGTAGCTGTCTTATCTTTTCCCAGCGCACCTTAGGGTTCTTAATGTAGCTGGGTTGCCCTCAAGTTTACACTCCTTGCTATAAATCGCTTATTCCTCCTTTTCCTTGTCAAAAGAAGTTTATTGAGTATACAATGTTATAAAGATACATAAAGTAAGTTTACAAGGATCTATAAAGTAAGCTCATTGTTTTACAGTAGGGTTTATACAGGTAAATATCATGAAATTTCAAATATTAAACATTGGGTTCACGTAAACCTAAATTAAAGATATATATCATTTCCTTAGTTACTTTTGTAGGTATTTAAATGATTTATACCTACTATACATATTGTTTACAAGTAGAGTGTATATAGGTCAAATAAATTCTGATAATGATCTTTAATCGTAAGGTGGAGAAAAGGAAAGAGAAAGAAGAAAAAGGGTTGAAAGGTAGAGGTATGGTCCACAAGGTTGTCCCGCTCATCAGTTTATTATTCTTTTTAGTTCTCTTTGAAGCCTTAGAATGGGTGTCTCTGTAAGTCATTTAATCTGTTACCATGGCAACAGGACAGAGTCATTGAAGTTTGACAGGAACTGTTGTTTTATCCAAGGATGCCAAGTTTTTCAAATTTTGGAATTTGATTTTGATCGATGGCTACCATCTTAGCATGGGACATTGTATTATTCATTCTGTGAATTGTTTCTGCTAGTACCAATGTAGGAGATTTCCATGCCTTGGCCACTGTTTGTTTTGCAGCCGTTATTAGTTGGATCATAAGTTTGAATTGAGAGAGTGTTAACCATTCCAGTTTTAGATTAAGTAAAGTTAAATATGGATCTGGTTGTATTATTTTTTTAAATATTTTAGATGCAATCACGAAGACTTCCTTCCAGAAGGTTTGGATTACTGGGCACGTCCACCATATGTGTAAATATGTGCCTATTTCTGGGCATCCTCGAAAACAAAGAGCTGAGGTATTAGGTGAATATTTTGCCACTCTAGCGGGTACAAGGTACCAGCGAGTTAGGACTTTATAATTTGTCTCCAGTGCTAAGATGTTGGGTGAAGATGACTTAGATGTGAGCCATATGTTAGACCAGTCCGTGTCTTCTAAAGTTCGTCCCAGGTCCTCCTCCCACCTCTGAACGTAAGAGGGTCTATTAAGATTTGCTACTCCATATAATTGATTATAAAGTGATGAAATTGTACCTTTAGCAAATGGATCTTTTGTACAGATTGATTCAAAAATGGATAATTGGGATAATGGTGTATCCCCCTTTAGGAATGGTGTATAGAAATTTTTGATTTGGAGATATCTAAATATCTCAGAGTTTGGTAGATCATATTTTTCTCTAAGCGATGGGAATGAAAGGAATGATTTAGATGCTATGAAGTCATTTAGTGTCTGAATGCCTGATGTTGTCCAAGCTTTAAAAGAATTTGGGTAGATCCATGCCGGATAAAAGGCCGGATTTCTGATAAAAGAAAGGAGAGGATTGTGTGGAGATTGTAACTGATATTTGGTTTTTAGTTTATCCCAGAGAGATAAGAAGTGTTTAGTTATGGGATTATGAATTTTAAAGCGGTCTTTAGGATCAAGCCATAATAAATTTGATATTAATAGAGGGTCATTTTCTGAAGCCTCTATAAATACCCATAATGGGATTTCCTGTTTTGCATGGTATTTGGACAGACTGGCCAAATGTGCTGCTCTGTAGTAGTTAGTAAAATTAGGGTATCCCAGGCCTCCTTTATTTTTGGGAAGATGTAGTGTGTGTATAGGTATACGTGGTTTAGAAGAGCCCCATATAAACGAAGTTGCTCTTTTTTGTACTATTCTCAAAAAATAGGAAGGAATTGGAATAGGGAGGACTCTGAATAGATAAAGCAATTTGGGTAGAATAGTCATTTTGATTGCATTAATCTTCTCCATCCAGGATAAAGGAAGTTGCGACCATTGTTTTATTAGATTTGTGATCTGTCTTAATACAGGAGGATAATTGGTTGAGAATAAGTCAGAATGAGATGCTGTTAAATGAATTCCAAGATATGGGATTGATTTTTCTGCCCATGTGAATGGGAGTGCAGCCCTAGCCGGGATCAATTCCATGTTTGTGAGTGAAATATTAAGCACTAGGCATTTCTTAGGATTAATCATAAGGCCGGATAGGGCTGCAAATCCATCAAGAGCTGGTATTAAGTTAGGACCAGAGACCTGTGGTGATGATAGAAAAAGTAATATATCGTCTGCAAATATACATAATTTGTGTGTAATACCTCCTACTTCAATGCCAGTTATAGTTTGGTTTGTTCTGATGTATTGGGCCATGGGTTCGAGTATAAGGGCAAATAATAAGGGAGATAATGGGCAACCCTGTCGGGTACCTCTTTCGATATTAAAGGCTTCAGATTTGTATCCAGCATATTTTATATAGGCTTTGGGTTTATTATATAATGCTTTGATCCATGTTAAAAAGTGGGGTCCAAAACCCCATTTTTGTAATGAATATTGCATATATTGCCAGGATACTGTGTCAAATGCCCTCTTAATATCGAGAGATAGAAAACATAAAGGGATTTTCCGTTTTTTAGCAATATGTGCCAATAACACTGCCCTGCGTATATTATCGCCTGCCTGTCTATTTGGCATGAAGCCTACTTGATCTCTATGTATTAATTTTCCTATAATGCTATTGAGGCGTTTTGCTATTATTTTTGCTAATAATTTAATATCGAGGTTTAACAGAGAGATAGGCCGATAATTCACACAGGAAGTATCATCAGAAAGGGGTTTTGGGATCATACAAACAATTGCCATTAGTGTTTCTTGCCGAAAAGAATGTCCATCTAGAAGTTTGTTAAAAGTTTCAGTGAGAATGGGAGAGAGTATTTCTGAGAATGTTTTATAGTATAAAGCCGAGTAGCCGTCTGGGCCTGGTCTTTTGTTAAGTTTTAGGTCTTTTATGGCGTTAGCAACTTCATCTATAGTTATAGGCTCATCCAAACTGCTTTTTTGATTCTGAGATAACTCAGGTAAGGTTATTTTTGAGAAGAAGGATTCAGCCTCTGTAGGATTAAATTCATTGTTTGTCTTGTATAAAGTTGCGAGATGTGAGTGAAATTTATGGACTATTTTAACTGGATTACAAGTGTAAACATTTTTTGATAATTTCAAATGTATTGGTTTGAAAGATTTGTTAGTTGAATTTAATGCCCGAGCCAAATATGTACCTGGTTTGTTTGTATTCATGTAGAAATTGTGTTTGGAGCGTTTGAGGGATTTATCAACTGACTCAGTGAGAAATAGATCGTATTCCAATCTAGATTTTTCCAGATGAGATTTTGTACTCTGAGATGGATTATCTTGAAATGATATGTAGGCTGCATTAAAATTGAGTTCTAGTTTTTTTGCTAGATTTTTGCGTTCCCGTTTAAATAGTGCCATTTGTCTTTGTATTGTACCACGCAAGACAGGCATATGAGCTTCCCACAGTGTTATTGGGGAGATGTCTGTTGTATTATTAATTGATATGTATTCCTTTAAAGCTTGTTCAATGGCCATCTGATGTAGTGGGTGTTTGAGCATTATGTCCGGTAAGTACCATGTTGGGTCATGCGCTTTTGGTATGGCTGAGGCTATAGTAGTGTATACTGCATTATGGTCAGACCACGGAATCGGAATTATATCTGATGCAATAATTTCTGGTATCATTCCTATTGTTAGAAAAATATGATCTATTCTGGTGAAGGTTTGATGAGGGTGCGAGAAATAAGTGAATTTCTTTTTCATTGGGTTACTTTCTCTCCATGAATCTACCAGATTGTATTTGGAAAGAAGTTGAGAAAAAGGTAATCTAGAGGTTATTTTGGATGGTGTAAAAGGTGATTTATCTAGAAATGGGAGGAGGATCTGGTTCGAATCCCCACACATTATCACTGTTCCTATTTTGTGTGTATTAATCACTTGTAATATATGTGAGAGGAATGGTGTAGGTTGTTTGTTAGGAGCGTAGTAGGAAATCACCGTGATTGCTGTATCCATTATATAACCCATGAGTATCAGGTATCTACCTTCTGGGTCTTTAATTTCTGATGATAAGGTGAATGGTGTGGATCGGTGAAATGCAATTAGAGTTCCCCTTTGCTTGGTACAGGCAGAAGCCGTGTAAATTTGTTGATAAAAAGGAGAAATATATTTTGGAGTAGAATCTTTGGTGAAGTGTGTTTCTTGGAGGCATACTATGTGAGCCTTCTTGTTATGGAAAGTACGGAAGGCTTTGGTCCTTTTTTGAGGGACATTTATTCCCTGAACATTCAGGGAAAGTATATTCAGTGGTGCCATGGCAATAGATCAAATAGTTTTGACTTACTTTTTGTTATGCAGAGCTGACTGCGCAGATCAACCTGTGTGGACTGAAGAGATGAATAGATAGAAAAGAAACCAGTGAATTCTGGAGTAAAGAGTAAACAAAAAACATATGAGATTAGATGATACATTGTATAAATTATTTTTTGCAAGTAATCACAATTTACCCGTGAAAGAGAATAAATATCTCTCTCAGGGGAATAAGTGCCTTCGTCACACTCCCACATAATATGGTTGGGAGAATGAGGAGGGCTAATGGGGGTACACGGATCTTCCGCTTACAGGAGAGAAGTGCTATGTCAAAAGACATCAAAATGATGTTTCATTAATTGGAGTGCAGAATATAGTTTTTGTTAAAATTATTTATTCCAGGGTGGTTGTATATGGTTAGTCTTGCCCTAGGCTAAATAATTCAGTTAGAAAGGTACTGTTAATAACTTTGGTATTGATGAAGATAGTTTGAATTATTTTGGGATTTTAACCCTTTTAGAGTAAACAATTACATATTTTATTCATATGTAACTGTTTAGATATGTTAACTCATAAAATTGAGGTTGTATTGCTTCAGATTAGAATAAACAAAAACATAATTCTATGAACTAGTTAGGTAATAATATATTTGTTTTAAGAAAAGATTATTCTGGATTATTGAACATATTTGTCCTAAAAAGTAATAAATCTATTGTTATTACCTGATAATATATAACTGAACAAGAACTTCCTTATTTCACTTATATATTCTAAGGCTATATGAATCAGAAGTAATAAGAAATATAACTGGAATGTAAGATGATCCCACACAGTGTGTGACTATCAGAATGCAGTTACATTCAGTTATGAATACAGGTTTTTTATAGAGAACCATCTCTTAGTATAATAAATGAAGAGATATCAGGAATTAGGATGTCAGTCCATTGAATCTTCTTGGTCCGTGGATGATGTGGCATAACGGCCTCTTTTGTGAGAATGATGATTCCCATTTTGTTCTGAAATTTTCTGGGTGCTGCCTGAAGGTGAAGATGACGCCATTCTTCTGCGTGTGGGAGTGTTGCTGCTTGTGGGTTCTGTCAGATTTAATTTTAAAAGGGTTTGTTGTAGTTCATCTGCTGATCTGCTTATGTAAATTGTACCTTGGTAGTTAAATCTGACTGAAAAGGGGAAGCCCCATTGATACATAATGTTGTGGCGTTGCAGTTCCATTAGTTGGGGTTTCATGGATCGTCTTTTAGTAATAGTAAGTTGGGATAGGTCAGCAAAAATTTGATAACTGTGTCCTTGAAAATTAAGTTCCTTTTTTTCTCTTGCAGCAATTAGTATTTGTCCTTTCGTTCTGTAATAATGAAATTTTGTGATTATATCACGTGGGGGTCCATCTTTCTTTTTGGCTGTGAGGGCTCTGTGTACTCTGTCCAGTTCTAAACCTTCAATAGGGATATCTGGCTTTAGTTCTTGTAATAGAGCAGTAATAGTAGATTGCAGGTCTGTCACAGTTTCAGGTATTCCCCTTATGCGCAAGTTTGAACGTCTGGCTCTATTTTCGTAATCTTCGAGCTTAGTTTGAAGTATTAAATTCTCTTTTTTTAATTGTTCCAATTCTGTTATACTTTCTTGGGTTGTAATTTTAATTTCATCCATTTTTATTTCTAAGGCTGCGGTGCGGTTTCCCAGCTCTCTTATTTCTTTGGTTAGGCTTTTTGTTATTTGGTCTGAGGTTTGTTTTAAAGCCTTATGAAGCATCTTTTCAAATTGTAATAATATTACTGGGGATACTGAGGAGGCTTGTGGAGAAGTTTGTGAGAGGATTTGTTCTGTATCTGACTCAAATGGAGAGTCTTGCTGTGACATTTTCTGTCTGTGAGAGCTCCCTGATGCTGTATCTTGTGAGGTGACTGGAGCTGCTTCAGCTGCAGTGAGTGCCTGTGAGCTCTTTGTGAGGTGATTTTTATTTCTGCCACGGTTTCCTCCCAGTACCATATTTCCTGCCCAAACTTTCACAGTTTGTTCCCTGGGGCAAAAAGGTTCAAATGGATACCTTTTGAGCCTGCAGGCTCCGCTTTGTCCTTCTCTTCTCTCCTCAGCGGTGTGGAGCTCTAACAATGCATGTCTGCTCCGCTAGGCTCCGCCTCCTGCCCCCCTTATTCCTCCATTTCAATTTTGCTTCTTCTTCTCCCTTACTCTGTCATCACCTGTTCCCTCTGAAAATCCCCATATAACCATTTACTAACTGATCTGCTAAATGTGTCCTATTTTCTACCACCTACAGCTTAATTCTATCATCATTACAAGATTCCTACTGTACACTTTTGTACACCCCATGCATACCTCCCAATTTTTAAGATGGGGATGAGGGACACCTATCAACAAAAGTATGCAGACATAGGACACACCCCTTGCCACGCCCCCTTAAAAGGAGAATTATACAAAAAAACAAGTTTGGTTAAACCCAAGTGCTTTTTTTTACCACTACTATTCCTTTATATTGGCTTTTGGAATTTACAAATGCAGCAATTTAGAAATCAGATGAAAAGGTTTAGCACTGAAAAACACTTTTTGATAGATAAAAAGTGCATTTTATATACATATATATAGATCAGACCAAGATGAGGGACAAATGAGGAGGAATGAGGGACAGAGGGAAATTGCTCCAAAGCAGGGACAGTCCCTCGAAATCAGGGACAGAGGGAGCTTACCTTATCAGTATCTGAAATCGATCCCTCAGTGGCTCCCCCTGCAGCACAGCTAACTTTTCCTCCTTTCATCCCAGCCAGCTTTCAGCTGCTGCAGGAAGAGCCACAAGGGGATTGGTTCCAGTGATGCCCCCCCGCCACACTATTCACCCTCCCCCTTCTCACAGCTCTGATCCTTCTGAAAAAAAAAATTGCAACAAAAATTGTAATTAAAAAAAATTATATTATATTAATAAATATATATATATATATATAGATATATATATATATCCATATATATATATATAGCCACATAAACAAACCTCTATTTTACACAGCACAGGCCATAGCGCCCATGTGAATAAGTCTCCAGACCCCACACAGAGCGTTATTTATTAACTTAATACAATTTTATCTTTTAGATTTATCAGGAATTTAGTGAGCTATGTTGTGTTTGTGTCCGCTAATAATGATTTTATTGTATTTTTTGTGAAAAAAAAAAACATTTTGATATTTTCTGTGGGGCCCTGTCAAGTAGGCTGTACGAGACCCCATGATTTCTAACAGCAGCACTGGATAGGCACCAGGAAAAGAAAATTACAGTAATTATGGCACAATTTTCCATTTACTTGGTGCCTCCATCTTTATTATTATACAGGATTTATATAGCACCAACAGTTTACGCAGCACTTTAGAACTTGAGGGTAGTCAGTACAAATACACTTTAATACAGTAGGAATCAAAGGGCCCTGCTCCTTAGAGCTTACAATCTAAGACTAAGACACCTCCATGGCAGCATACCTGTAACAAATAACTAGCTGAAACAGGTGGGATGAAAAATCGAAGTTACTTACCGTAACGTTTTTTCCAAGAGTCTTTCAGGACAGCATACTTGAGAGACCTCGGCTCCTCCCTTCTTAGGAAACGCCACCTCCACCAGACCTTTAAGTCGCCCCTCCAGCCCTTCAGTTTTTGCACGAGAACCTCCGGCCAGTCTAGAGAGACATAAGAACACATCATAACAACCTTCATATTCCTGATGTTCTCACGTCCCAGTGGCAAGACAATATTTTGGGTGGGTACCGATGCTGTCCTGAAAGACTCTTGGAAAAAAACGTTACCGTAAGTAACTTCGATTTTCCCTATTTCGTCTTTGAGGACACTTGAGAGGATAAGCGAGCACTTACCCTAGGGTGGGACTACTGCCTGTAGAACTTTACACCCAAAGGCCTGGTCCTGGGCAGACAATAAGTCTAGTCTGTAGTGCTTTACGAAAGTCTTAAAAAACTTGACCACTTTGCTGCACTGCAGATTTGATCGGGTGTAGCATCAGCCCACTCTGCTTGTGACGTTGCCATAGCCCTAATGGAATGAGCCCTAATACCTTCCGGGACTTCCACCCCCTTTGCTATATAGGCCTGACTGATAGCCAATCTTAGCCATCTGGCTATAGTGTGTCTAGAGGCTTTGGAACCCTTCCTTGCCCCTGAAAAAGAAACAAAAAAGGAATCGGATTTCTTAAACTGTTCCGTAATCTCCAGGTATTTTAATGCACATCTTCTGACATCCTACTTGTGGAAGACATGCTCCTGTTCCTTCACAGGATTTGAACAAAAAGTGGGTAAACAGATTTCCTGGCTTCTATGAAATCCAGAAACCACCTTCGGTAAAAAAGGCCAGATCGGTTTTAAAAATAATCCTATCCAGAAAAACTTGAAAGAAAGGTGCCCTACTAGAGAGGGCTTGTAGCTCACTAACCCTCCTTGCAGTAGTGATAGCTACTAGGAAAACCGTCTTGAGGGTTAAAAACTTCACCATACAAGACTCAATAGGTTCAAAAGGATCCTCTGTAAGAGCCTGCAATACTAAGGATAGATCCCATACCGGAAAGGGGGAGAGCTGACTGGTCTCTGCCTTCTTAAAGCTCTAAAAAACCTGGATATCCAAGGATTTACTGCTAGCTGTTGTTCAAGGAATACACTTAAAGCCGACACCTGACCTTTAAGGGTACCAAGTGCCAACCCCTTATCTGCCCCACTCTGTAGGAACTCTAGCACTGCTACTGGATTGCGAACACTAAAGGAGCTCTCTGCGCACCAAGAATTGAATTTCTTCCAGACCTTCAAATAGATCTTGCGCGTCTCTTCTTTCCTAGCATTTAGAAGAGTTGTTACCAATCCTTTGGAAAACCCCTTACTTCTCAGCATGTCCCCTTCAGTAGCAAGGCTGCCAGATTCCACCTCTCCACCTGAGGGCAGCAGATTGGGCCTTGATAGAGTAGATCTTCCCTGACCGGCAATATCCAGGGTGGTTCCACCGCCAGCTTCTTTAGGACAGAGAACCATGGCCTCCTGGGCCAGTGTGGCGCTATCAAGATCAGGGTCGTGTCCTCTAACTGGAATTTCCTCAAGACCGCGAGCAACAGAACAGGACGGGGGAAGTCATAGCATTTGGAAAAATGCCAGCTCTGAGACAGAGCGTCCACCCCTATTGCCCCATCCCACCAGTTCAGGGAGAAGAAGAGGGGAGCTTTTGTGTTCTCTCCTGAAGCGAAAAGGTCCACACATGGGACCCCCCCACTTCTGGATAATCATCTTGTAGATGACTTGACTGAGGACCCAGTCGCTCTCCCTCAACTTCCTCCGGCTGAGGAAGTCTGCTCTCTGGTTTAACTCCTCCTTTAGGTCAACTGCTGATAGTGAGAGCACATGACCTTGGCCCAACTAAATTGTTTCCGTCAGAGCCCAAAGGGAACCGCGTCTGGTGCGCCCGTCGGTTGATGTAAGCAACTGCTGAGGAATTGTCTGAGCGGATCTGCACATGATGTCCCCGGAGCTCCTGTTGGAAAGCTCTGAGAGCCAGAAAAATGGCCCTCAGTTCTCTCCAGTTCGAGGACTGTCTTGCATCCTCAACTCCCCAGGAACCCTGCACCAGACTCGCCCCCAGGTGTGCTCCCCAACCTGTGCCGCTTGCGTCTGTTGTAACAATCTTGGACACTGGCAGTACCCATTCCAGACCCTGTGATAGGTTTGCTGCTTTCGTCCACCACCACAGGGATCCCTTTACCCGTACTGGAATGAAAACTGCCGAGTCCAGGGACTTCTGAGTGCGGTCCCAAACTTCCAGAATGAACAACTGTAAAGGGCAGAAGTGCAATCCTGCCCACCTTACTGCTGGGAGGGCAGCTGTCAGCAATCCCAAGGCTGACATGGCCTTTCTTATGGAGATTTGTTGATAGCCTTGCAGAACTGCCAAGGCTCTGTCTATTTTGCTAATTTTTTCTTCGGGAAGAAAAACTCTCCGTTGGGTTGAGTCCAGGATGTAACCTAGGAACATAATCCTCTGGGATGGAACCAGGCTGGGATTTCTCCAAATTTAAGAGCCATCCCAGATGTTCCAACATACTCCTTGCTATCTGCAAATCCTGGACCAGCTGCTCCGGCGAAGGAGCAAAAAGGAGCAGGTCGTCCAGGTATGCGATTACCAATATTTCCCGAAGACGCAGAAAAGCCAGAGCCTCCACCATAACTTTGGTGAATGTCCGGGGCGAAGAGGATAGCCCAAAGGGAAGGGCTTGGAACTAAAGATGCACTACTTCCTCCCCGGACCTTACTGCCAGTCTGAGCAATTTCTGACTGTCCTCTGCGATCGAAATGTGCAGATAGGCGTCTCTTAGATCTATGGACGCCATGTAGCAATTCGGAGGAAGTAGTGTTTTCACAGAAAAAATGGAATCCATCTGAAACTTTTTGTAGGAGATTGATAGGTTCAGGGGTTTCAAGTTCAGGATGAGCCTGAATTTCCCTGAAAGCTTCCGAACCACAAAGATGTGGGAAAAGAAACCCCTGCCTACTTCTCCGGATGGGACACGTGATATTACACCCTGCTGTTCTAGATCCTCCAGTGAGGCTAGTAATGCCGCCGCCTTCTCTGCACACTTTGGCAAGTCCGTAACTAGCAGCCTGTGTGGAGGGGGAGGCTTGAGAATTCTAATCTGTACCCCCTCCTTCCAATCCATAGTATAAACGGATTGGAGGTAACCGACTCCCGCTGTGGGAGGAAGACCCCCACAGTCTTCCTCCCACTGGAGTTAACATTGAGGTTTTCGGGGCTGTTCAGGAGGGCGAAAAATCGCTCCCCCGCGCCCTCTGCCTTTGTTGGTCCAAACCTTTTTCTGAGACTCTGCTCTCAGAAAATTAAACTTTGTGAGTGAGTCTTCTTCTTAGGCTGTTCCCAACTTTTTCTTTAAGGGGAAGGCCTTCTTTTTAATTGGCCGTTCGATCAAGAACCGCCTCCAGATCCGACCGAACAGTGAGTCCCCCATGAAAGGGACTCCGCAAAGCTTGATTTTTTAAGCATTGTCGCCTTGCCAGGTCTTTAACCAAAGAGCTCTCCTGGCTGAATTGGCCAAAGCCGAAGATCTAGCAGACATGCGGACCGACTCCGCTGAGACTTCAGCAATGTATGCGATCCCCTTCAAAAGCATTGGGAAGGAGGAGAGAATCGTCTCCTTAGCGGTCCCAGCTTCAATATGAGCTTTTATATGTGTTAGCCAGTGCACCATGTTACATGCCACTGTGACGGCCATGGCAGGCTTAAGGTTGCCTAGAGAGGAATCCCAGGACTTTCTAAGTAGAGAATCCGCTTGTCAATGGGGTCTGCGAGCACCCCCATATCTTCAAATGCCAAGTCTGTTTTTCTGGTTACCTGAGAGAAGGCTGCATCCAGTCTAGGTGACTTGTTCCAAACAGCAGCTTCATCCTCTGAAAAAGGGAATCTGCGCTTTAATGCTCTGGAAAAGAAAGGTTTCCTTTCTGGGTCCCGCCATTCCTTTTTAATGGTGTCTACTAGGACCTCATGTACCGGAAAGACCTTTTTCTTCTGCTCTCCAAGACCCACGTACATTCAGTCATGTAGAGACAGAGATTTCTTCTCCTCTTGGATACCTAGGGTGGTGTGGATTGCTCCCAAGAGCTCTTCCACTTCCTCCAAGGAGAGTTTGTGTTGGGAGGTTCTGGAGGACTCGCCGTCCACTTTCTCTCCGTCTGATTCTCTTGAGGAATGTGAGGATGCACTATCTGGTTCATCCTCCAAAGCCTCTCTGGTGCCCCCCCGGTAACCCCTCACTGACGGAGGGACCTAAAGGACCAGGTGCGACATCTTGCTGCGCTGGCAGAGGACTGCCTGGGGGCTGTATAGGCTGAAAAATTTCAAACAGTGCTTTAAGAGATTGAAAAGTGCTGGAAAGCTCCTTAACAGAAGCTGCCAGGTCAGAGCTTTGTTCCATGGAGTGTTCCTTGACTAAGTCTTCAATGCATTTATTGCACAAAACCTTCCCCCAGGACTCCCCTAAAGTACTCCTACATGATGGGCACTTTCTTTTGGACACATGTAAGGGCCTGGTTTTTCTGCAGATTTGTCCTGAAACAACAAAACAAGCCCCGCCAGCATCAGCAACGGTTTAAAAAAAAAAAATCATGTGACCAACACCAGGAGTGCACCCCCCAGGACCAACCACCACCAGGGTCCCAAATGTGCCTCTCCTCCCCTCTGACCACTAAAGAGGGGAGGGGGGGTTCACCTGTGGAGCTAAGTGGGAACATGGTAAGGGAACACCACCCCAGGGTTCCACTTACCTTAGTGTGGCTGGTGTTGGTGTCACCCGGCACAGAACTGGAACCATCAGTCACCGACATCCCTCTGGCCAGAGGAGTGCTCCGCCTCAGGATGCTCCTCTAGTTGTCACTACAGCCTTAATGGAGCCCACACTAGCCGTCGCGCCGTTCGTTTTCCGTCCCTCAGGCCGGAACCGGAAGCCGCAGGTCAAACGGAAGTGCCCTCCCCGCCGGAAATGACATCGCCCGTCATCCGACTCAGCCTTGAGCTCCATGCTGACCGCCCCAGAGCGAGGGGGATCTGGACACTTACGCATTACCTTCCCCAGGCAGCAGAAAAACAAACGCCCAGGCCTCCACATTCCCCAAGGGAGGACAGGGAGCGCAATGCCACTGCAGGTAACTGGACTCCCCAGCCGTACTGCTGTGTATAAGAGACCTGTCTCTCCCTTCCAGGATAATACCGGCCTCAGCCTCCCCAGCTGAAATAGCCCAGGTTCCTAGCGATGTCTAATTGCTGAAGGAAACACCAAAACTGACGGGATGGAGGGAAGGGGCGACTTAAGGGTCTGGTGGAGGCGGTGTTTCCTAAGAAGGGAGGAGCCAAGGTCTCTCAAGTATGCTGTCCTGAAAGACGAAATAGGGAAAATTTTTGAAAGAGATTATTTACGGTATTTAGAGGAAGCAAAGGCTGACTTTATAGCCTGTCTGCCTAATTCCCCCAATAAGAGAACTCCTGGATCCACTCTGTAATGCTTCAGAAACATATGTTGGGACGACCATGTTGCTGACTGTCATGGTTATTCAGTAATCTGTCAGCTTACCTTCTCCTCATGTGTTCAGACTAAGAGGCAAGCCACTCACACCTGGCTGGTTTTATAACCTCTCCTCTAAGCATGGCCCCACCCCAGGCCCTATCAGGGAACCCTATAGTAACCTGTGCACTGCAAGCCAGCAGTGCTGATCAACCATTGTGTGTTAGCTTTCGTGTGTACTTGCTATGTTTCCTACGTCTGATTCCAGTTACAGACTTTGGCCTGTTCTTAACTTTCCCTGTCTGCTTTCGACCCTGTCCTTTGGCGTGTTATGTTTATTCTTGTCTGCTAGTCGCCCTGACATTTAGTTTATCCCTTACTTTCCTTGTTGTTCCAGCCTGCTGCCTCCTTCCTCTTCTCCTGTAGTCTACTGTGAGCATGAGCTGTGAGACCCTGGGGGCCGCGACCTGGAGCCAGATTGCAGCTCAGTCCATCCTCATCACTTGAGGCTCTGGTGAACACCTGCTGGCTCTTAGACTCCGCGCCCTGGGGAATCTATGCTCTAGCTTCCAGTGGGATCTGTGTTAGTGATCCAGTAGACCTGCTTCCTGAACCTCCCAGGGTTCAATCCGCAGCAGTCAGTCCTAGGGTCCACTACCTAGCGGTGCACTTCTGACTCCTACAGAGTGCATCTGTCACCTGGTCTCAGGTGACCTGACACTGCCCTACATATGGTTTCGACTGACACGTTGGCTCTCGTTGCCCAGAAGGCAGAAACTGACTTGATGGAATGTGCCCTGATTGTCGAAGGGGATTCTAGACCTTTTGCCCTGTACACCTTCTGTATGAGTTTAACTATCCATGAGGTTTTTGTGGATGCTTCTTTGCATTTGTTCTTGCCCCAGGGAATCATAAACAGCCTGAATGAGTCCCTGAAGGGTGCCGTGGCTTGAAGATAGTATCCTTATATGGAAGCAATATCAAGCTTGTGTTGAGAATCTGAATCTGGATCTGAAAACGGTAGTCTGATATACTAGAGGAAGATGTGACCTTGGGAATGAATCCTCATACTATTCAGAGCTCTACTTTGCCTGGGTAAAAAAAAAAACAATATGAGTATTATCTGCCCCTAAAGCTTGTAGTTCTGAAACTTCTGCCAGATGCTACAGCTATAAAAAAAAGACAGTGTCAAAGTCAGATTCCACAGCGATGCTGACTCTGAAGGGGCGAAAGGTTGGTTGGATAAGGATTCCAGAATGATAGATAGATCCCAGGTGGGAAAGATTTGTTTATGTCAGGGATCAATGTGACCAGAAATGTGTGGACTGTAACAGAGTGTACCAAACACAGGTAAGTGTAAATAATAGGATTTATTAGAAGATAAGTGAATAACAAAGAAAACGCACCTCCAATACAGTACATAGGGTAACCCAACCAGTGAACACAAAACAAACAGTCTAAATCCAATATGTACAGAGCATGGGATAACCAAATCATAATTGTACCAGAGCCAGGGCCATACACAGGAGATCAAGCAGGGGGGAGCTGTGAACGAGACAGGACAGGGAAAGGGAACCAGGAGACAAACTGAGCGGGTAGGAAGAAATCAGACTGCAGGATCAGGGTCAGAGTCCAGGAACAGGAGATGGGATGCAGGCTACAGGAACACGGATCAGGGGCACAAGGAGAAAATACTAAGGAAAAGTGTAATCAGGTGATGCCTGATTGCATTAGATGATGTCAGCTCCTGACTTCCCGAGAGACACCCGCTGGTGGACAGCGGAACTGCAGCTTAAAGATCTTGGAGCACAGTGCCACCAGCAGCCTCCGACTGCAGAGAGACACCCACTGGTGGACACTGGAACTGCAGCCCATAGATCTGGGAGCCACAGTGCCACCAGCAGGTGAAACCTTTCCTGACAGTACCCCACCTCGAAGGAGCGACCTCCAGATGCTCCAACCAGCCATTGCTGAAAAAGAGTAGAGAGAGCAAATGTCTCGTAAGCCCAAGGAGTGCCGGCTTCCAAATAAGAAGCCTTGCTTTCGGGATCCAAAAAGAAGCTAGTTGTTCCACTGCCTGGGTCTGGTAACTGGCTAGGTACCCCACCGCTGGGATAGGCAACTGACTAGGTATCCTGTCAGTCAGATTCTTGGAAGCATAGGACATTTGATCCCTCAAAACAGTAGGCATCCCAACGCTGGGGTTCCATGGGTCATTCGCAAACTTAGCTCTGGGGTCATGTGACAACACCGAAACTCTGACACCGGAATGTCTGGTTACAATCATGTAGCTTGCATGATCTCCAGGACTTGTTCCACACTTCAATGGCCATCTAGGTTTCCCCAGGGGACTGGTTACCCAACACTGGTCCCCTAATGCATCTAGAGTTATAGCAAGGTAAAAATGGTGCTCTACCACTCCCCTGGAGCTCAGCACTACCAAGGGGGTGAAGGTAAACGTGGCTACTAATTGTAAAGGGTATGTCCGGAACACCAGGCTTTGGCGCCATCATAGCAATGTACTGTAGGAGGGACCCATGTGAAGCAACTGAAAAAAGAACCTTAGGCAGAACAGGTAACCCATACCAGGTACACAAAGACTCAGATGTATCAGACCCAATGGCAAATGGAATCCTACCCTCCGCAGGACAATCTGGCAGGGCAGTAAGCATAGAGTCAATAACATCAAGCTGATCTTTGGTCAAAGGATCATCAGAGGTGGGCTGGAAAGGCACAGGATTATCAGGCTGGGCAGCAGGCAGAGGCACATCAAGCTGGGCAGCGGGCAGAGGCACATCAGGCTTGGCAGAGTCACATCAGGCTGGGCAGCGGGCAGAGGCACATCAGGCTTGGCAGAGGCACATCAGGCTGGGCAGCGGGCCGAGGCACATCAGGCTGGGCAGCGGGCCGAGGCACATCAGGCTGGGCAGCGGGCATGGGATCATCAGGTTGGACAGCGGGCACCGGAACATCAGGCTGGATAGCAGGCAGAGGATTGGCAAGGTCAGGTGGGTAATCAGGTTCAGGACCATCAGAGGCTAGCCTAACCCCATTGGCAATCAAAGAGGCAGGCTGGAGCAGATCGGCTGGCGTGGAGGCAGGCTGGAGCAGATCGGCTGGAACATCAGGCTGGACAGCAGGCACCGGAACATCAAGCTGGGGAGCAGGCAGAGGATTGGCAAGGAAAACCTATCCAACAGTCTGCGTTAAAAACAAGGGTTTAGTTAGCACGCATTTGCAAACACATGTGTAAGCTGCAAGGCCCCTTCACGGCACCCTGTGTATGCTTGCAGTCCTAAGAGCTACTGAGTTTATGAGCGTCTTGTGCTCCTTGCTGTGAAGGCCAGTTATAGGTGGGGGCAGGGTCCATTTGTTTGTTACTGGTGTAAATATGGTCTGGGGACACACTGGGCACCTTCGCTGCCACTGTGCTACCTGCTGGGTGTCCAGTGTGCGCCTGTTCCTTTAAGGGGGATTGGGCTGCCTCCAGGCCCACCTGCCCCTCATCTATCCATTTAATGCATGTGCTCCCATTGTGGAGGCGCTCATAAATTCAGTAGCATTTATGACTGCAAGCATACGCAGGGTGCAGTGAAGGCTTCAGGTTCAGGACTGTCAGAGGCTAGCCTAACCCCATTGGCAATCATAGAGGCAGGCTGGAGCAGATCAGCTGGCATGGAGGCAGGCTGGAGCAGATCGCCTGGCGTGGAGGCAGGCTAGAAACAGATCAGCTGGTGTGGAAGCAGACTGGGATAGATCGGCTGGTGTGGAGGCAGGATGGAGCAGATTGGCTGGTGTGGAAGCAGGCTGAAGCAGATGAGCTGGCATGGAAGCAGGCTGAAGCAGATCGGCTGGCATGGAGGCAGGATTGTGCAGGTTGGGAAAAACTGTTTCTTTTTAGGTTTGGCCACTGAAGTTTTGTATGTGAATGCAGGGCTGTAAGTAGGGGATGCAGCTGGTGGAAGAAAAGAGCTGGAGGATGGTAAACAAGAAGGAGCAGTTGCTAAGGAGGATTTTTGTGGGATGGTTGCAGATAGCGGAGAAGAGGTAAATGAGTTGAAGGCAAGGTAGGTGCAGCAGGTGGAAACAGGGTACTGATACTTAGTTAGTAGCAGGCATAGGCGTTGTTAATAGGGGGCTATTGAGGCTGGAGCCCCGAATGTGGGCTCAATAACCCCGAGTGTCTAAGCGGGAAGTAGCAGCGGTGGCAGCGCATTTTACTTTTGGTGTAATGCGCGGGGAGTCAGGACCGGCCGGCGTCACTATTCATAAGGCAACATTGGCATCTTATTGTGCCAGGCTAGGGGGGGGCAATAAAATGCACCTGTGAAGACATCCCAGCGCTATGTGCAGAAACAGTTCACTCTCTCCGCCCCGTTCTGTCCCCAGCCTGCAGTGCCGCCCTAGCAGCATCAGTGATCAGAGGAGGGGAGAGAAATGGGACAAGGAGCAGCCAGCCGGCCCAAAAGTGCTGCATTGACATGGAGCCGGCTGGGGCGGGTGAGATGGAAACCTTGCATGTAACCCTGCCTGGGCTTGCCACGATTTTCCCTCCCCCTTCCTCCTCCTGGATTGTCAGAGATCTGTTGTGGGAGGAAAGGCAGCAATGCCACTCTCCTTAAGGTGAGTCCACCACCGCCGCTGGCTCAGGCAGCGCGTTCAGCTGAATTAAATAAATAAAAAACTTTGAACCTGCTGTCTGCATTGCATTGTGTACACAGGGGAATAGATATGCTGGTGGTGGGTGGGAGGACATAGAGGAACTGATGTGCAGGGGGGAGAACATAGGTGCTGGGGGGGATACAGTGGAGAACAGAGGTGCTGGGGGGGTGCAGAGGGGAACAGGCATTCAGGGTGGTACAATGATGAAAAGTTGCACAGGGTACTACAGTGATGAAGCAATTGGGGTGATCTGATGTGTGAAAATACAGAAATTGGGGTGATCTGAGGTGTGGAGGTTCAAGTTCACCTTTGTAAAAAAATAATAAATGTAGATCTTTTTGCAGGTAAAAAAAAAAAAAAAAAAATTCATTTTTACTAGGAGACTGTAAAAGCATTGTCAGTGTATCTGCCTGCTCGTACGGACAGGCAGTTACACAGTTAGCCTGTCCATATACTACCCAGGTCAGTGTATGTATGTCAGGTAAACAGAAATAGGCCTAGTGCTCAAGGTACAGCATACCCCTCAGGATTTTGAGGACAGACCAGAGATATATAAAAAAGTTTTCTTTATTAAAGCGGGGTTCCACCCAAATTTTTAACAATATCTGTATGTATTCTCTTCCTTGCCTAGATGCTGACATGCCGTTTAAAAAAATTTAAATCGCCGTAATTACCTTTTATTTTTCTATTCTTCTTTGCACTTCCTGGTTCTCCTCCCGTGGGAGTAGGCGTGTTTCTAGCCTCTCCCAGACTCCTGGGAGCTAGTCTCAGGCTTCCCAGGATGCCACTGAGCATGTGCGGGAATGAGCGGTGAATGCTGGGAGCACAGCATTCACCACATCCAGGAAATAAATGCTTGTGGGCTTCAAATGCCCACAATGAAGATGGAAACCGCCTGCAGTGAATAATATAAGTTATTCTTTCCGACTAAATCTAACACAAGCGGACATATTACACACAATATGTGAGTATGTAATGCTGAGAAGAAAAGTTTGTGAATGAACTCAAAAAAAAAAAAAAACGATAGATAGGCGGACCCCCGCTTTAATACAAAAATGATAATACAATAATGTATAAAATCAATGACATGCAATAGTCGCAAACATGATAACTGCTAACAATAGAGCAGCGGAAAATCAGTGTAAGTGGCTGTATAGAATGATGCCTGACATGTTTCAGACTAACTGTCCTTCTTCAAAGGCTTTTGTGTCATCTATAGCACAATTATTCTATAAGGTAAACATAGATAAATGTCAGTATAGAAATGCAATCAAGTTAAAATCGCTTTATAAGGAGATTGAATGATCATCTGATCAATGGACATAACAATGGAGAATACACATATTATCTTGCATACCTGAGCTGATCAATGCCAATACATAGGGGGAAGGCAGAGTGGCTACAGCCTGCGCAAAAGATGCCATTGCAGTATAGGATAAGGATATGTGGCTGGATGTGAAGTAGCCAAAATCCAGAGCATGAGAAATAAGGGCCGGATGAGCCAACAGGTGCTGCAGGAGGTCACTCCAGTCAGTATATGGTCAGCCCAACAATTGAAAAAGTATACTTGATATCTTCCTATAGGGGAGATATAGTTGAGGATAGTAAGTGTATAAAAAGTGGCAGGGTAGGTAGTATGCAAATAATAAAAAAGTCATATAAAGTACTTTAAGGTATAAACGTGCCTTAACAAAGATGTATACAGATCAATGGATACAAACAGACACCTGTGATGTAAGTGCTGTTTCTGAAAGAGGCCTATAAATAGCCAGTAAGGGCATTAGTAGACAGCTGAGTGCGTGCTGTAACCAGCACCAAATCCAGCCAAGGCTGATGAGGCAGAGCATTGCGCCGAGAATGGCTGCAACACTCTGCTCTCAGAATTCCCAGGCAGGGCGGTGCGCGGCACAGCCACATCTCGCAAGGCGGAACCGTGTCCCGCGTCATCCCGCCACGGGCGTGCGTAAGACCCGCCCATCTGCGCTCCAGTGTGAAACGTAAACGGGAAGGAGCGCAGCACAAAGGCTGAGCTCCGAAGGGTAAGGAGAGCCAGATCACCATACGTGGAAGGCGATTGGGCATCTCCAGACCAGAATCCCATGCGCTGTAAATAAATGTGTGGCCCAACCAAGAAGGAAACGTGGGGACAAAATTGAACTACAGAAATATGGCAAAAAAATGCTCCCCCTATTGATAAGAGGTGGTCAGCTCAGGCGAACAAACCCTCATTTTTATACATCATTGGAGATTGTGGAGAAGATCTAAAACAGAAGAACACAACAATTAGAGAAATACAATATACAATATTGTTGATGTAGACTTTGTTGACATTTTGAAAAAGAGAAAATACAAGTACAGAAACATACCAATAGAAATAGCATAATGCATATCAAATAAACTCAATGAATAGCCCAAACACGAAATAGAATAGTATATATATGAAATTGTCCTAAGGCAAAAAAATCAATATAAATATGATAATATGAATACCCCAGAGGGGGCAAACTCCTAGAGGTCCAATTCACAGACCCCTGACTGGAAACCCTCCAAAAAGGGTTTAAAATTAAAGGCCTCATTCGGGCCTGGAGGTGCAGTAGCGTTGAGGTGGAAAATCCACCTCAACTCACTTTGTAGAAGTGCTTTGTTGGAGTCGCCCCCTCTTGGGTTAATTGGAATATGATCCAAAGCAAGAAAACGTACCTTGGGAGTGTGATCCGCATTCACCAAACGACAGTGTCGTTCAATAGGGAGGTCAGGGTCCTTTTTATTTAAACTAAACTATGTCAGGTAGGTCAGTGTATGTAGGTCAGTATATGTAGGTCAGTGTGTGTATGTAAGTCAGGTAGGCCAGTGTATGTAGGTCAGTATATGTATGTCAGGTAGGTCAGTGTATGTAGGTCAGGTAGGTCAGTGTATGTATGCCAGGTAGATCAGTGTATGTAGGTCAGGTAGGTCAGTGTATGTAGGTCAGTATATGTAGGTCAGGTAGGTCAGTGTATGTAGGCCAGTGTATGTAGGTCAGTGTATGTATGTCAGGTAGGTCAGTTTATACATGTCATGTAGGTCAGTGTATGTAGGTCAGTGTAGGTCAGGTGTGTCAGTGTATGTAGGTCAGGTAGGTCAGGGTATGTATGTATGTCAGGTAGGTAGGTCAGTGTATGTATGTCAGGTAGGTAGGTCAGTTTATGTATGTATGTCAGGTAGGTCAGTGTAATGGTCAGTGTGCCAGGCAGGTGAGTTTAGTGGTCAGCATTGGTGGGCACTGGTAAGCCAGGCAGCAACCAGCAAGTGAGCTTACCTCCCACTACACAACCCCACCGCCCAGCCAAAAAAAAAGCCTGCGCCACATACACCCCCCCGCCGTTGCCGGCCTTGGACTTCGGGCTGAAGCTCCTGGTCTTTTTGTCACCAAGCAACGCCCCTGTTAGCAGGTATACTTGGCTGCAACTGTGGTTGATGGAGAAAGAAACATCTGAGCAGGCAGGTCTCTGGCAGCAGGGATGGGCTGTTGCAATCTGACTGAGGCTGAGTGCAATATATGTGACCATGCCTGTAGTAGAGGTTGAACAAAATTTAGCTTACACGCTGCCTGTCTGACCAGAGACTGCACTGCATTAATACACTAACACCTGATGGGAACATGATGAATAGTGCTTATAGTTGCATAGATACATAGTAGGTGAGGTTGAAAAAAAGACACAAGTCCTTAAAGTCCAACCTATGTGTGTGATTATATGTCAGTATTGTATTGTATATCCCTGTATGTTGAGGTCGTTCAGGTGCTTATCTAATAGTTTTTTGAAACTATTGATGCCCCCCGCAGAGAACACCACCTGTGGAAGGGAATTCCACATCCTTGCCGCTCTTACAGTAAATAAACCTCTACGTAGTTTAAGGTTAAACCTCTTTTCTTCTAATTTTAATGAGTGGCCACGTGTCTTTTTAAACTCCCTTCCACGAAAACCTTTTATCCCTATTGTGGGGTCACCAGTAGGGATGGGCGAACGGTTTGGCCCGAGTATAAGGTCGGGCCGAACTTTCGTTGTTCGGACGTTTGGCGAACATCTGACATCATGATTTTATCCAATTATGGCTCATTCCCGCCCCACAGTATAAAAGTATTCTTTCAATGGCAGACATTTTCAGTGTGATTTAGGCGTGGAGAGAGATAAAACAGGGCTCTGTTCAGTGATATTAGTTAGTTATGCCACGCACACACGAGCGGACTGTCCGGCAGAAAAGGTCTGATGGAAAGATTCCGTCGGACATTCCGATCGTGTGTGGGCTTCATCGGACCTTCATCGGACCTTCTCTGTTGAAAATTCCGACGAACCTAGAAATAGAACATGTTTCAAATCTTTCCGACAGACTCAAGTCCGATCGAAAAATCTGTTCATCTGTATGCTAGTCTGACGGACAAAAAGGACGCAAGGGCAGCTATTGGCTACTGGCTATGAACTTCCTTATTCTATTCCAGTCGTACGTCATCACGTTCGAAACGAACAGAATTTGGTGTGATCATGTGTAGGCAAGTCCGTTTCGTTGGAGCTCCGTCGGAACTCCGTCGAAAAGTCCTTCGGAGTTCTGGCGGACTAGAAGTCTGCTCGTGTGTACGCAGCATTAGTGTGCTATACTGTGCTATTTTGCTTCACTTGTCAGTGTAGAATATTCCTTTTTTTGTCAGTCTAGGGATAGTGAGAGTGTAGTGAGGAGGACCACCATTCAGCTTTGCATAGTGTGCAGCTAGAGTAGGGACAGCTCAGATAGTATCACTGTAGTGTAGTGAGACCGTGTCATTCATACATACATTATTGTAGAGTAGAGACAGCTCAGATAGTTTCAGTGTAGTGTAGAGAGACCGTGTCAGTAATCTTTACATTAGTGTATAGCTAGAGTAGGGACAGTTCAGATAGCGTCAGTGTAGTGACGGTTAATCACCGTCTATTTGATTGCGTTACTGCCAGTTTAACGTCATTTACTTCTGTGTGCGTTACTGCTAATTTAACGCCATATAGTTTTGTGCGTTACTGCAAGTTTAACGCCATTTACTTCTGTGTGCGTTACTGCAAGTTTAGCGCCATATAGTTCTGTGTGCGTTACTGCCAGTTTAACTCCATATAGTTTTGTGTGCGTTACTGCTAGTTTAACGCCATATAGTTTTGTGTGCGTTACTGCCAGTTTAACGCCATATAGTTCTGTATGCGTTACTGCCAGTTTAACTCCATATAGTTCTGTATGCGTTACTGCCTTCTTAACGCCATATAGTTTTGTGTGCGTTACTGCCAGTTTAATGTCATATAGTTTTGAGCGTTACTGCAAGTTTAACGCCATTTACTTCTGTCTGCGTCACTGCTAGTTTACCGCCATTTACTTCTGTGTGCGTTACTGCAAGTTTAATGCCATATAGTTCTGTGCGTCACTGTACATTTGGCGCATTATATTGCAGTATATTATATTGTATCCGTGGTGTGTGTCTGTGTAGTGTGAGTACTCAAATTAAAGTGCACCAAACACCACTTTAGATTGATTAAAGTGCATCTACGTACAGATTTCCACTTTTTCTTTACATTTGCTTATAAGCACCGCCCCCTCCCTCCCAATAATGTCTGGGAGGACAAAAAGGAGAGGCAAACATTCCCTTGGCACTGTAAGGGGGCCAGCAACAAATGTGTCCACAGGCAAAGGTGGACTTGGTGGTCAGTCCTCAGGCAGGGCATCATTTCCTCTGTTTAGTGAGTTTGCCCGTGCTATCCAGCCACAGCATGCAGAGGAGGTGGTGGAGTGGCTTACTAAACCTTCCTCATCTTCCTCATCCTCTGTCACACAAGCAGAGATAAGTATGCAGTCCCCTGCAGTTGCCAGAGTGCATAAACCTGCCTCCTTGTCCACAAAGAGTAATATTTCTGCACCTGTTTGACAGGTGCATATCATTGCAATTTTTTACAGCAATTCTTGCTTGCATCAAGAGTACCTCTATAGGGTTACGGTGGGAAGGCGCCACGACACCCAAAGACCAATTTTTACGCACCCGTTACTTCTATCCAAAGTCGAGGTGACACCAGAATGTATCCAAAAAATCTCTAATCTTGTTCCCAGTGCACTACATTGTGGCCTCATCATACACACTGGCTCCCCAGCCGTTGCTGAGCAAAATAAAGGCAGCTTGCAAGGAAAATGGCATTTTCTTGGCTTTATAAATGCAAAGACATGGTACAGATCTGCCACTTTACAGGTAGACTAAGGGGAACCCCCAGGCACTACATTGGAAGGAATTTTTCATTTTTATGCTTTCACTTTAAAATACAAAAAAATCACTGCTCATTTAAAAATGATGGTTTTCACAAACTTTACACATTGAGAAGGAAGTCAAACTTGGCGTCAGTGTCATGCAAACGGGTGAACCTTTCATCCATTTCTCTGTGAAGACGGCCCAGTTTAACACCATATAGTTCTTCGTTATTGTAGGTGCAGTAACACAGTCCCTCGACATCGAGAAGGAACTCAAACTTGGCGTCAGTGTCATGCAAATGGGTGAACCTTTCATCCATTTCTCTGTGAAGATGGTCGAGTGTTCCCTTCATTACTCTTTCCATCTCCTCCTTGGCTGATAACCCAGCATCTCTTGAGTTCTCACCAGGCATTTGTTTATTTAGTCTCTGACATCTTTCAACTTCAATATTCTAGTCTTGACAGAGACCGAATCTTTCTTCGAGTGACTCACTGACTACCACTTCTCTTTCATCATCAAAATGATCTCAGAGGGCTTTCAAATCCAGGGCAGCATCGTGGAAGTTTATGCTAGGATCCTGCAGCCTCTTTTGAATACAGTCAATGCGAATGAGTACTTTGTTCCAAAATCCTAGCAAAATCGTAACTCAACATGCAGTTATACAGCTGTCTTGCATCACTTCTTGTCTCACTGGTCTCGTTTTCATTGTCTGTCATGTCCTGGAGAACTTGAACTATCTCCTCAAAGTAGTTGTTGATGGGCTTCACTGCTTTTGTCCTTGCACTTCACCTTGTTTCGGACTCTGATTTAAGAACCACAGGCACAGCATTTTTGAGTTTTTTTCCCAGCGCTGTGTTGAACGAGAGAAGAACACATAGAGAGCTTCGATGGTGCCAAAAAACGTGACCATCATTGTATCCTGCTTGGCTGCATGTACACCCACCAAGTTGAGAGAGTGATTGTTGCAATTCACAAACATTGCCAGGTTGTTTTTCTCACTTATTTTTTGATGAACACCACTTTTGTGTCCAGCCATCACAGCAGCGTTGTCATAGCACTGTGACCGACAATCTTGTAGCTCCATTCCATCCTTCTCTAGCTGTTTCAAGATGTCTTCAACCAAGCTCTCAGCATCCTTCTCGCTTATCTGTATAAATCCAAGGAAGGACTCTCTAACACGGACAGTTTTCCTCTCAAAATCAACTTCCATGTACCTCACTACTTCTGACATCTGCTCACGGTGTGCTGAGTCAAACATGAGACCATAGTACTTGGCCTTACAAATGCTTCTCAGTAAATTCTGGCGAACAGTAGATGCCATCATGTGAATAAATTCATTCTGAACACCTGGTGAAAGATAAGACGTGGATCCAGGATGACTTACCACATGACTGAGGTGTTCTTTCATGACCGGGTCAAAGATGGCCAGTAGTTTCAGTAGGCCAAGGAAATTTCCCACATTGGAGTCATCATCCAGCTGAAGTGACTCCCTATGTCCTCGCAAAGCTAGGTTCTGAGTCGCAAGGAATTTTATGCAATGAAGGATTCTCCCCAAGATATCACGCCACTTCTGCTTTTCCTTCTCAATCTGTGACTGAAGTTCCACATTAATTACTCTCTGTTTTCAGCTAGATTTCTTTCCATTTCTTTCCACTGTGTAAAGCACTCCCGATGATTCTTAGCATTTTTATGAACACTAATCCTTTCAGGTGCTTTCCATTGGAGGAATCCACTTTCCTGATCCAATGAGGATTGATGGTCTGACTGGGAATAGAGAAGACAACAGATACAAAATGCAGACTTTTTAAAAGGGGAATAGACCAGCCAAGAGCAAGACACTTCCTCACTAGGGATGAGCCGAACACCCCCCTGTTTGGTTCGCACCAGAACATGCGAACAGGCAAAAAATTAGTTCGAACACCGTTAAAGTCTATGGGATACGAACATGAATAATCAAAAGTGCTAATTTTAAAGGCTTACATGCAAGTTATTGTCATAAAAAGTGTTTGGGGACCTGGGTCCTGCCCCAGGGGACATGGATCAATACAAAAAAGTTTTAAAAACGGAAGTTTTTTCGGGAGCAGTGATTTTAATAATGCTTAAAGTGAAACAATAAAAGTGTAATATTACTTTAAATTTCGTACCTGGGGGGTGTCTATAGTATGCCTGTAAAGGGGCACATGTTTCCCGTGTTTAGAACAGTCTGACAGCAAAATGACATTTCAAAGGAAAAAAAGTCATTTAAAACTACTCACAGCTATTAATGAATTGCCGGTCCGACAATACACATAAAAGTTCATTGATAAAAACGGCATGGGAATTCTCCACAGGGGAACCCCGAACCAAAATTTAAAAAAAAAAATTACGTGGGGGTCCCCCTAAATTCCATACCAGGCCCTTCAGGTCTGGTACGGATATTAAGGGGAACCCCGGAGAAAATTTTTTAAAAAATGGCATGAGGTCCCCCTCAAAATCCGTACCAGACCCTTATCCGAGCACGCAACCTGGCAGGCCGCAGGAAAAGAGGGGGGACGAGAGAGCGCCCCCCCCTCCTGAACCGTACCAGGCCACAAGCCCTCAACATTGGGAGGGTGCTTTGGGGTAGCCCCCCAAAACACCTTGCCCCCATGTGGATGGGGACAAGGGCCTCATCCCCACAACCCTTGCTCGGTGGTTGTGGGGGTCTGCGGGCGGGGGGCTTATCGGAATCTGGAAGCCCCCTTTTATGAAATGGTAAGGGGGGTACAAAAGTACCATTTCACAAAAAAAGTGTCAAAAAATGTTAAAAATGACGAGACAGTTTTTTGACAATTCCTTTATTCAAATACTTCTTCTTTCTTCTATCTTCCTTCGGTTTCTTCCTCCATCTTCTTCTTCTGGTTTTCCTCCAGTGTTCTCGTCCGGCATCTTCCTCCTCGGCGCCGGCGTCTTCTTCCCTTCATCTTCTGGGCCGCGCCGCATCCGACCATGATGGGAGGCTCCCGTTGTGTGACGCTTCTCCTCTTCTGACGGTTCATAAATAATGGAGGGCGGGGCCACCATGGACCCGCCCCCTCTGACGCAAGGTGACTTCCCTGTCCGCCCCTCTCTGACGTCACGGGGAATGCCACAGGGAAGTCCCCGTCAAGTCCCCGTGTGTCAGAGGGAGCGGGGTCACCGGGTGGCCCCGCTCTCCGTTATTTACGAACCGTCAGAAGAGGAGAAGCATCACACAGCGGGAGCCTCCCATCATGGTCGGATGCGGATCGGCCCAGAAGACGAAGGGAAGAAGATGCCGGCGCCGTGGAGGAAGATTCCGGACGAGAACACCGGAGGAAGAACCAGAAAAACCAGAAGAAGAAGACGATGGAGGAAGAAACCAAAGGAAGATAGAAGATAGAGGAAGCATTTAAATAAAGGAATTGTCAAAAACTGTCTCTTGTAATTTTTGACAGTTTTTTTGTGAAATGGTAGGGGTACTTTTGTACCCCCTTACCATTTCATACAATGGGGAGGGCCGGGATCTGGGGGTCCCCTTGTTAAAGGGGGCTTCCAGATTCCGATAAGCCCCCCGCCCACAGACCCCCACAACCACCGGGCAAGGGTTGTGGGGATGAGGCCCTTGTCCCCATCAACATGGGAACAAGGTGTTTTGGGGGGCTACCCCAAAGCACCCTCCCAATGTTGAGGGCATGTGGACTGGTACGGTTCAGGAGGGGGGCGCTCTCTCGTCCCCCCTCTTTTCCTGCAGCCTGCCAGGTTGCGTGCTCGGATAAGGGTCTGGTTTGGATTTTTGGGGAGACCCCACGCCATTTTTTTTTTTAAATTTTGGCGAGGGGTTCCCCTTAAAATCCATACCAGACCCGGGAAACATGCGCCCCTTTACAGGCATACTATAGACACCCCCCAGGTACGAAATTTAAAGGAATATTACACTTTTATTGTTTCACTTTAAGCATTATTAAAATCACTGCTCCTGAAAAAACGGCCGTTTTTAAAACTTTTTTTTGCATTGATCCATGTCCCCTGGGGCAGGACCCAGGTCCCCAAACACTTTTTATGACAATAAATTGCATATAAGCCTTTAAAATTAGCACTTTTGATTTCTCCCATAGACTTTTAAAGGGTGTTCCGCGGCTTTCGAATTTGCCGCGAACACCCCAAATTGTTCACTGTTCAGCGAACTGGCGAACAGCCGATGTTCAAGTCGAACATGAGTTTGACTCGAACTCGAAGCTCATCCCTATTCCTCACCACGACCATTTCCCAATGTCCTCTTGAACCAAGTTTTGTTCATTGAGCGGTTATTTGTTGATAGGAAAGGCCCCTCACTGTTCTGGAAATACTTTGAACCCAGCTTTATTATTTTTGTTCTCAATGCGTCAAGCAGAATTGCTTTTCCAGATTCCTTGTCGAACTTCAGAAGTCCAATGTCATGCTGTTCAATAACTTCTGGTAAGACAGTTTGAGGCTCTTCAACACCATCCAATTCACCAGGTTCAGCATCTTCGGGTTCAATCTCATCAATAAACACAGCATTGCCGCCACTATCATCTTCCCCTCCTGTCATGTTCAAGTTCTCTCTGGCCTCCTCACTTCTATTCTCTTCATACTCAGATTTATCTAACTTGACTTCCTCCTCGGCTTGTGATGCATTTGTACTTGATTCACCTTCAGATTCTTTTCAAATGTTTTTATTGAGTTTTCAGCAATAAAACAAAAGGTTACACAACAGGAACATAATAGACAACTGAATAGTCATTAGAAGTTACAGTAGGGCAGTTTGGTAGGCAAATAACATAAAAGAATCTTGCTACTCATAAGTCAAATGACTACTTTCAGTATCGGTGCCACTGAAGCACTCCCGGCACCCCATAAAGGGAACTAGCTGTGCCATGGAGTGCGGAGCCACGCCATTTATAGTATATAAACCTTGACTATGTTATTAGTTATAGTTATATAGTCAAATTTTCTCTAACGACGACTCAGAGATCAAAACATAAATCAAAAAAACTAAATTATCAAACATATCAAGTAACATGTACCATACATACAGTGGGGACGGAAAGTATTCAGACCCCCTTAAATTTTTCAGTCTTTGTTATATTGCAGCCATTTGCTAAAATCATTTAAGTTCATTTTTTTTTCCTCATTAATGTACACACAGCACCCCATATTGACAGAAAAACACAGAATTGTTGACATTTTTGTAGATTTATTAAAAAAGAAAAACTGAACTATCACATGGTCCTAAGTATTCAGACCCTTTGCTGTGACACTCATATATTTAACTCAGGTGCTGTCCATTTCTTCTGATCATCCTTGAGATGGTTCTACACCTTCATTTGCATTCAGCTGTGTTTGATTATACTGATTGGACTTGATTAGGAAAGCCACACACCTGTCTATATAAGACCCTACAGCTCACAGTGCATGTCAGAGCAAATGAGAATTATGAGGTCAAAGAAACTGCCTGAAGAGCTCAGAGACAGCATTGTGGCAAGGCACAGATCTGGCCAAGGTTACAAAAAAATTTCTGCTGCACTTAAGGTTCCTAAGAGCACAGTGGCCTCCATAATCTTTAAATGGAAAACATTTGGGACGACTAGAACCCTTCCTAGAGCTGGCCGTCCGGCCAAACTGAGCTATCGGGGGAGAAGAGCCTTGGTGAGAGAGGTAAAGAAGAACCCAAAGATCACTGTGGCTGAGCTCCAGAGATGCAGTCGGGAGATGGGAGAAAGTTGTAGAGAGTCAACCATCACTGCAGCCCTCCACCAGTCGGGGCTTTATGACAGAGTGGCCCGACGAAAGCCTCTCCTCAGTGCAAGACACATGAAAGCCTGCATGGAGTTTGCTAAAAAAACACCTGAAAGACTCCAAGATGGTGAGAAATAAGATTCTCTGGTCTGATGAGACCAAGATAGAACTTTTTGGCCTTAATTCTAAGAGGTATGTGTGGAGAAAACCAGGCACTGCTCATCACCTGTCCAATACAGTCCCAACAGTGAAACATGGTGGTGGCAACATCATGCTGTGGGGGTGTTTTTCAGCTGCAGGGACAGGACGACTGGTTGCAATCGAGGGAAAGATGAATGTGGTCAAGTACAGGGATATCCTGGACGAAAACCTTCTCCAGAGTGCTCAGGACCTCAGACTGAGCCGAAGGTTTACCTTCCAACAAGACAATAACGTTAAGCACACAGCTAAAATAACGAAGGAGTGGCTTCACAACAACTCCGTGACAGTTCTTGAATGGCCCAGCCAGAGCCCTGACTTAAACCCAATTGAGTATCTCTGGAGAGACCTAATAATGGCTGTCCACCAAAGTTTACCATCCAGCCTGACAGAACTGGAGAGGATCTGAAATGAGGAATGGCAGAGGATCCCCAAATCTAGGTGTGAAAAACTTGTTGCATCTTTCCAAAAAAGACTCATGGCTGTATTAGATCAAAAGGGTGCTTCTACTAAATAATGAGCAAAGGGTCTGAATACTTAGGACCATGTGATATTTCAGTTTTTCTTTTTTAATAAATCTGCAAAAATGTCAACAATTCTGTGTTTTTCTGTCAATATGGGGTGCTGTGTGTACATTAATGAGGAAAAAAATGAACTTAAATGATTTTAGCAAATGGCTGCAATATAACAAAGAGTGAAAACTGTAAGGGGGTCTGAATACTTTCCGTCCCCACTGTATGTATAAGAATATTAGAACATTCCTCTAATTATCACTTGGGTAGCTCGCAATCCATAAATCCCAGTGGAATTTAAATTTGGTTCAATTTTGGGACCGTTTGGCAAAATATTTTTCATACGAATATTGCAGTTTAACTCTATAAATGACTTCAGATAGGTTAGGGGCTTCTAAAGATTTCCATTTAGAGGTAACAGTTAGCTTTGCCGCAATAAGAACATGCGTTACTATAGGTCTAAATTGTGTGGGTATTGTATGTATTCCTATGTTCAGTATGACCATCTGTGGTGACAGTGCAATGATTAGGCCTGTGACTTTAGTGATTAAGGAAAATACAGTTTTCCATAAGCTTTTCACTCCCTTGCACTTCCATAGAATATGCAAAATGCCTCCTCTTTCTCCACACTCCCTCCAACAATTGGGAGATGAGCCTGGATAAATCTGTGCAAGTCTGACTGGGGTTTAATAGGTCCTATATATCATTTTTAACATCCATTCCCAGTGGTTTACACAGTGGGAGTATCAAAAGTGAGATTGAATGGTCCTCCACTCCCCCTGCGTAAATGAAGTTTCCATCTCTCTTTCCCAATTTTGCATGTTGGAAGATTTTTGAAAGGGTCCACTAAACTGTAGTTTGTTGTAGAACCATGAGAGCCCTTTGGGCTTATCATGGCTAGACATCAAGTATGACCAAGTTTCCCTATGGATGCTATAAAGTATATTTGGGTTATACTTATGAAGATATGTAGGGTGAATATGAGAAAATGTTGTGGGATTAGGCTGTTTAGATAACAACTCTTTGTAAGTCGGTATTCCTTCTTTGATCCATGGTTGACTGTTCATATTAGGAATGATATATTCATAAATTTGTAATGGGAAATCAGTACAAGTGTCCATTTCCTCTTGTGGTGCTATAGTATGTAGTTTTAATATTTATGAAATATGTGGCGCTACTCTATCAATCAGTACCAATCCTAACCGTAATCATCTAAGACAAAGAATAAAGTTGACAAAGTTGACTCCAAAATACTGATTCATACCAGGAAAAAGTTATAGTGAACTATGGACTACTACACAGGAGTCCATCAACAAAAACATCAGTTCCAAAATATAAGAATAAGTGACTGAATATCAACCTTTAAAGTGCCCAGTGCAAACTAAAATAAATAATGTATAAGCCACCCCGTCTGAAAGGGAAGTGACAATACATCGGCACCTGACTCCTCCTACCCTAGGTGCCGATGCTTCTCGGGGACGGCCGAACCCGGAAGCTCACTACTTCCATTGATCGCTGTGATTTTAAATGTAAGTTACTACGTTTGTTAATAAAACTAGTTTGTAAATTACTACACCATGAGACCTCTCCTTTGTTCCTAACTATTGCTGGGATTATTGGGAGCGACGGGAGGAGATTTCGAGAGACAGATCTGCTGACATCGCTCCAGGAAGCCCATCCTCTCCAGGAATATTTACCTGCTCTACTTGGCCCACTGGGGGCCGCAGCTGGAGGTGAGAGGCTGGGGCAAACACTTGATGTGTGCACCAGAACGTTTATAAAAGAAGAACACCAGTTACTGCACACTTGCCACCTTATTTAAAGATCGTTCCTTGTGGACACCACTCATCACAGTTGCACTTTTTTATTCATGGACTGAATTACACTATTGTCACTTTTTGGACGGCATCTTTGCTGTAGGATTGTCTGTCCTTATATTTATTAGTTATTTATTTATAGCACATTAGAGCGTTTATAATGGCATGATTGCACTATTATCACTGTTTGAATTTTGATTCTGATATTTTAGATTGATATTGACATGAAATCTCTGCACGCATCATTTTATTTTTTGCACATTATGATGGTTTGTTGTACATATTTGTATGTGATTCACTTTTAAGATTTCTTTGTTATTTGCACTAGGGACTATTTGATTTTTAGCTGCTATCTTATGTGATACACTGTTAAGAGCTGTTTGACATTTTACCCAGCACCAGGGATTATTTGTTTTTCAGCCAGTTTGGGAAGTCATCAATTCTAATTTACTATTTTATTGAGTATTGTCACTTCCCTTTCAGACGGGGTGGCTTATACATTATTTATTTTAGTTTGCACTGGGCACTTTAAAGGTTGATATTCAGTCACTTATTCTTATATTTTGGAACTGATGTTTTTGTTGATGGACTCCTGTGTAGTAGTCCATAGTTCACTATAACTTTTTCCTGGTATGAATCAGTATTTTGGAGTCAACTTTGTCAACTTTATTCTTTGTCTTAGATGATTACGGTTAGGATTGGTACTGATTGATAGAGTAGCGCCACATATTTCATAAATATTTATTGTTTTCTTGGGGGAACTGAGTGGACCCATCTATGTTAGCAGCTCTCTACCAGGTACCTTACTGACAGTTTCAGATTTTCGTTTACATTGTGGTTTTTGCGCATTAGTCCCCATATATTCATAGTATGTAGTTTGTTCCATGCTAATATAGTAGCGTCTACTGATGGGAAAGCTTTGCAGTGTAGTTTCATATGGGTCAGGCTCGACAACAGCAAGGTAGGCAGATGTCTATTCCCCACCACACTCTTCTCGATTTGGACCCATAGTTTGTCTGACTGTGGGTCAAACCACGCTTTGGTTTGGTCTAGGCGGGCCGCCAAATAGTAATTTTTAAGATTGGGGAAGTTCACCCCCCCTCTAGTTTTATGCTTTCCTAGTAGGGAATATGAGATTCTGGCCATTTTTTTCCCCCATATATATTGTTTAAATAGTTTATCCATTTCTGTAAAGAAGCGGTCAGGTATAGTGATTGGTATAGTTCTAAAATAGTATATTATTTTAGGAAGAAGAATCATCTTCAGAGCTGCAATCCTCCCCACCCAGAATAATTCAAACTTAGATATGTGTTGCAGATCTTGTTTGACAATTCCTATCAGTTTAGGAAAGTTTGCTTCATAGGTAGAAGCTGAAGGCGACGTCAGTGTGACCCCCTAGGTATGTTAAATTGTTAAATACCCATTGAAATGGTAGTGTTGCTTTGAGATATTCCTTTAGTTTGCGTGGCAACCCTATAGGTAGAATAGTAGATTTATTTGAATTGAGCTTATAGTAAGATACTAACACAAATTCATGTAAAATCGATTGTACTTTTTCTAGTGAGGAAGCCGGACAAGTTAGTGTTAAAACAACGTCATCGGCGAATAGCCCGATTTTATGGGAATATCCCCCTATCTTAACCCCCGAGATTGTGTCGCAAGCTCTAATGGTTTCTGCCAGGGGCTCCATCATTAATGAGAAAATCAAAGGCGATAGAGAACATCCCTGCCGAGTACCATTGGTAATGTGAAATTTGTCTGATAAAACATTAGAGATAAAGACTTTAGCTGAGGGCTTTGTGTATAAAGCCATAATTGCAGAGTACATGAGACCAGTTATGCCAATTTTTTTCAAGGTTGCACTCAGGTACCCCCAATGTACCCTGTCAAACGCCTTTTCGGCATCCAGCGCCAGAAGCACAGTGGGGGTCCTGTGAGTTTCTGTTATGTGTATCAAATTGTATAGTCTACGTGTACCATCTGGAGCCTGACGCCCCTTCACAAAGCCTACCTGGTCTGCTTTGACTAGTTGTGAGGTCACTATTGCTAGGCGGTTAGCTATAATTTTTGCATATATTTTTAAATCAGTATTAAGCAACGAAAATTGGTCTAAAGTTTTGAGGACAGTCCGGCTTCTTCCCTGGTTTTGGCAAGGCTAAAATAGTGGCTTCCAACATCTCTTTGGGAAAAGAGGCAGTTGAGGCAGAGTAGTTCAATAATTTTTGTAAATGTGGAGAAAGAATTGTTGCAAATGTCTGGTAGTATTCTGCAGAGAACCCATCACTGCTAGGGGATTTATGTGCTGGGAGCGATTTAATTGTGTCTAAGATTTATTTTTTTGATATCGGTGTATTAAGAGAGTCTAATGCCCTGTACACACGTTCGGATTTTTCGATGGAAAATGTGTGATAGGACCTTGTTGTCGGAAATTCCGACGGTGTGTGGGCTCCATCACACATTTTCCATCTGAATTTCTGACACACAAAGTTTGAGAGCTTGCTATAAAATTTTCCAACAACAAAATCCATTGTCGGAAATTCCGATCGTGTGTACACAAATCCGACGCACAAAGTGCCACGCATGCTCAGAATAAATTAAGAGATGAAAGCTATTGGCTACTGCCCCATTTATAGTTTTACGTCACTGCGTTCAGAACGATCGGATTTTCCAACAACTTTGTGTGTCCGTGTGTATGCAAGACAAGTTTGAGCCAACATCTTTTGGAAAAAATCCATGGATTTTGTTTTCGGAATCACCGATCAATGTCCGACCGTGTGTACAGGGCATAAGGCTTCCTCCCTTAGTTTGGGCAGGGTTACTGAATTAAGGAAGGTGTTTATATTGAGATCATTTGGTTGTGGGGTTTTTTAGGTCAGATTTCAAGTTGTATAGATCACTATAGTATTTCTGGAATGCATTGGCAATTTTAGTTGGGTAATAAACTGTTTGGCCTGTATGAGGGTCAGTGATAGAGCTTAATTTGGAGTTTTGTTGTTTTTTCCGTATATAGTTAGCTAGGAGTTTGCCTGCTTTGTTGCCGTGTGCGTAGTAGGTAGCTTTAAAGCGTTTCAGAGATGTTGTATGATCTGCTAATAGGGCTAGCCTAAGCTTTTGTCTACATTCTATAAGTGCTGATTGGGTGATAGGGGAGGGACTTTGTTTATTATGTGCCTCCAATGTTAGATTTGTTAGTAGGTTGGTGAGAATTTTAGTCTTCTGCCTCTTTTCCCTAGCCGCAGCTTGGATCAGCAGGCCTCTACTGTAAGCCTTGTGAGCACACCACAATGACATCACATTCACCTCTGTATTATCATTATGTTGGAAGTATTCTTTAAGTGATTTAGAAAGTTGCTCCTGATGGAGCAGGGTCGAAAGTATCATGAGTTCTGTTCTTGTATTGTAATGGTCACTGGGGCGTGATCTGACCATGTAATCGCATTAATTTTTACCTCTATAATTTTTTGTAGAATATTGAGGTCAGATAACATCAAGTCAATCCTTGAGTAGGAATTATGAGGGGCAGAAAAGTACGTATAGTCCCATTCTGTAGAGTTGATGCATCTCCATGTATCATAAAGATTAATTTCTGCAAGAAATGTTTTAAGTTCATATCTGTGTGCGCTCTGGCGGGATGAGCAGTCCAAACATGTGTCCACCACACAGTTGAAGTCCCCACAGATAAGTAAAACCCCTTGTTTGTGTTTATTAATTTTATGGTGGAGAGTTTTTAAGAAGGATGCTTGCCCAGTATTTGGTGCATACAAATTGACTATCGTGTATAGCAGATTGTTTAGTTCACACACCAAGATGATATAGCTGCCTTTTGGGTCCGTTACAGCTGTGTGAAGTTTGAAAGCTACTGATTTGTTGATTGCAATCATTGTGCCACATTTTTTAGTTGGGGCACAAGCTTGAAATCTATGAGGAAAAGATTTATCCGTGCATTTTGTTTTTTTTTTTTTTTTTTTTGTCTTTCAAAGTATTTTATTGTTTTTTTGCAAGAAAATACAAAGTACAATTAAAATATTGTACGTCGTGCAACGACGTAGTGTATAGGTTCAAAACATAACAAAGAATTGTCAAAAATGAACTATATGTAACAGTCAGTAGTTCGTCATTGGATTATGTGCAATTAAATGAGTATAGGTATAGAAATACACTGTACTGTGGTTAGAATATTATACATATAGGGGCCCCTCTCCCATCGCAGCACCCCAATTGGGATCTCTTTGTGCCACAAGGGGAGAACGGTCCCCACGAGTAGTTGTTAAATACAATCAATTTCTTGTATATTGAGGTGATAAACCTCTGCTGTAGTCAAAGTGCAACTAGCAGGACTAATAAATGATGAACAGATTGCTCGGTCAAGAAGGTTTAAGGTTGACTTTGGGATTCTGGGTATGGACTGCAGCATTAGTCCAGTTTGTCCAGGGTAACCATTGTTTACTGGCTTTTGATGCCCGACCATTGCTGGTGGCCATCATTGTTTCGTAGCTGAAGTGGAGTGAGACCAGGTCTATTGTTTGTTTTATGGTTGGGGGAGTGTCTGATTTCCAATTCTGTGTTATATTGAGTCTGGAAGCCAAGAGAATATGGGTTGTCGTGTGTCTGAGAGGTCCAGGTATGTTATCTATGTTTAAGTTTAGAAGCGCCATTTCGGGTGAAGGTGGGATAGGAATTTTATTAATGTTGGTAAGCAGATTGACCGTATCTAACCAGTATTTCCGGATGGAGGGGCATGTCCAAAAAATATGAAACATGTCACCTCTAGAAGATTTGCATCTCCTGCAAGTGTTGGGGGTGTGGGGGTTGAATGTAGCTAGTTTGTCTGGGGTTAAGTACCAACGGAGCGAGATTTTCTGGGTGAGTTCCCAAAGTGTTGAACATTGGGTTGCTTTGTAGGTGGACTTGAGAGCTAGTTACCATTGTGCGTCAGAAAAAGTATTTGTAAGATCTTTTTCCCATTGATAGTGGGGGGCCTGCTTGGTAAAGGACCTTTTCCCCTGAAGCAGGTTATCAAAGTGAGATATGCCTTTGGGCCGTGATGTGGGGTTTGTGAGGAAATCCCAGGTCTTTTGGGGGATGTTGTAGAGGGGGAGAGGTAGTTTGTTTAGGCAGTGGTGGATGCGGAGGTATGTGAATCTTTCAGTGGCGGGTAGTGCGTATTCTGTTTGTAGTTGGGAAAAGGGTTTAATTTGATTACCTTGTAGAAGGTGGTGTAGTGAGTGTATTCCACTGAAGGACCATTTGGAAAGTCTGAGGTCAGGTGACAAATGGTGAAGAGTCTCTAGGGGTATGTTGAGGAGTGTTTTAGGGGGGGTGTAGTCTGAGAGGGTGAGCATTTTTTTCCAGGCATAGACTGAAGTCTTCAAAGTCGGGGAGATGGAGGGCGATACATAAGAGCCCAATGGGGTACTCATTAACCAGTTTTCTAGGTTTGGGCGTATCAGTGAGAGATTTTCTATCTGGGCCCATAGAAATTGAGTATTTGGTTGAAACCACTCTGGAAGTTGTGCAAGTATGGCTGCCAGGTAGTAATCCCTAAATTCTATGGATCCTGTGCCGCCCACCAATCTATGTTTGATTAATTTTGCGTGTGCGCATCAGGGTTTTTTCCCGTTCCATAGAAACTTGTTGAAGATTGACTGAAGGGATTTAAAGAAAGAGGCGGGAAGTGGAATTGGCAATGTTCGGAAGAAGTACAATATTTGAGGGAGACATGTCATTTTGAAGGCTGCCAGTCTCCCCGACCAGGAGAGCTCCTGTTTTATAATATGTTGTGTATCAGTTTTGATTTTATGAAGGACTGGGAGGAAGTTAGATGAGTAGATATTTCTGGTAGTTTTTGGGAGTTGTATTCCCAGGTATGTGATTTCCTTGTCTGCCCATACGAAGGAATACTGTGTCTGGAGTAAATTCTTGGTGGTGGCATCAAGATTTATATCAAGAATAGAAGATTTGGTTGTGTTTAGTTTATAATACGATACTTTACTGAACCAATTTAGTGTAGCTTGTACTTCTGCCAGGGAAGATGTGGGATTAGTGAGTACTAGAATAACATCGTCCGCGAAAAGACTACTTTTGTGGCAGACAGTACCTATTTGTATTCCGGATATTGTAGTATTGGTTCTGATGTGTTGTGCCAGAGGTTCCATTAGTAAGTTAAAGATAAGTGGGGACAGGGGGCAGCCTTGACGTGTGCCATTTGTAATAGGGAATGGTTTTGAAAGCATACCTTCTGTGAAGACTTGGGCCGAAGGAGTGGTATACATAGCTAAGATGGCTCTAAGGATGTGGTCTCTGAATCCAAATTTCTGGAGGACCATTTCAAGGTAGGTCCAGTGAACCCTGTCGAACGCCTTCTCTGCATCCAAAGATAGGAGCAGAGAAGGCGTTCCGGTGGATTCAGCGTGGTGTATCAAGTTGAGCATTCTTCTAGTGGCATCTGGTGCTTGTCGTCCTTTGGTGAATCCTGTCTGGTCTCTATGTATGAGGGTGGGTATGATGTCTAATAGACGTGTGGCTATGGTCTTAGCATAAATTTTCAGGTCAAGGTTGAGTAGGGATATTGGTCTAAAGTTTTTGGGGGTGTTTGGTTCCTTCCCTGGCTTTGGTATCGTAACTATTAATGCATTCAAATAATCATTCGGAAGTTTAGAAGAGGAGGCAGCGTTGTTATATAACTCCGTAATATGTGGGATAATCTGTGGAGAATACTGTTTATAGTATTCGGCTGTTAGGCCGTCAGGTCCTGGGGCTTTCCCATTAGGTAGGGAATCAATTGATGTTTGAATTTCCTGTTCTGTAAAGGGCTTATTGAGATTTTCTAGTTGGTTCTCATTCAAGGTGGGTAACTGAATAAATTGGAGAAAGTGGTTAATCTCTTCTGGTGATGGTTGTGGTGTATTAGCATCGTGTTTCAGATTGTAGAGGTCGCTATAGTAGTCGCTGAATGCGTTGGCTATATCTTGAGCGTTGGACTGGGGGATATTCGTGTGGGGGTGGATAATCTGAGAAATTTTGGTTTTAAGTCTTCTACCCTTAAGTTTCATTGCTAGAGTTTTACCTGCCTTGTTGGAGGTGGCGTAAGAAGTGGCTTTTTAGTTTACGCTGGAGATATTCAAATGATTGAAGGAGCAAGGTTTTCAGTTCTTGCCTTAGGTTCAATAATTGGTGGGTTTGCGGGTTTTGGGGGTTGGCTTTATGTTGTTGTTCTAGGGAGGTAATTTGGGAGGTTATTTCATCTATACGCTGCGTCCTCTTCCTTTTGTGAAGGGAGCTTAGTTTAATCAGCATACCTCTAATATAGACCTTATGGGCACTCCACACCACCCCATGGTCAGACACTGTGCCTTTGTTTATAGAAAAAAATTCAGTGAGATGGTTGGAGATTTCTGTTGTGTATTTTTCATTTTGCAGTATATAATTGTTTGCACGCCACAAAAATGTGTTGTGTTGTGGAGTGGAGTCTGAAATAGAAATAGATATTGGGGCGTGGTCTGACCATGTTGTGGTGTGGATTTCAGATTTACATACATTCTGGAGGAGCCATTTATCAGTAGCAAATAAATCAATTCGTGAATATGAATTATGCATGTGAGAATAGTAGGTAAAGTCCTTTTCTGAGCCATGGTGGCAGCGCCACACATCAAATAAGTCCTGTGAGGACAAACATTTTTTCAATGGCGATACTCGCCTCTTCTCTGGCGACGTTGTGTCCATGTTGATGTCGGGAACAATGTTAAAGTCCCCGCAAAGAATTAAATGTCCTTTTCTTATCTGTTTGGTTAGACATAGAACCTTGTGCAGGAATTTAATTTGGTGAGTGTTCGGTGCATATATGTTGGAGAGGGTATAAAAAATTTTGTTAATGGTACACACTAAGATTAAATAGCGACCTTCAGGGTCAATTAGTAGGTTGGATAGGTGGAAGTCCACTGATTCTTTGATTGCTATCATGACTCCTTTGGATTTGGTAGAATGGCAGGCTTGGAAAATGTGTGGAAACTGGCGGTTGGTGCATAGTGATGAATCTGAGTTTATCAGATGTGTCTCTTGAATACAGAGAATGTCACTCTGGAGAGCTTTGGCGGTTTTCTATAAAGAGTGGCATTTAGCCGGATGATTCAGGCCCTTGGCATTTAGCAATAATATGTTTAGTGGCATGGTGATGGGAAATGGAGGTAGGCTTGTGTGAGAGATCACTTACGGTTAGTCGTCCCGGTCTAAGAGTCGGAAGATCCTAGTATCTGTGTCGGTTGGTAGAAGGAGTTCGGTCCACGGATTCAATAGTGGTTGGATAATAGAGCTGCAGATAGAGCAAAATGTTAATCACACTTGACAGTACGAATCCAATGAGCAAACCGCCGATAAGGCAACTCTGCTATGTTGAAAAGGAGTACGTAGAGGAGGTGTAAAACACTGCTTCAGCCTCTATTTGGGGGTATAAACATTTAGTAACGAAGGGAGCTGATCAATCAATGAACAATTCGTCAAGCTCCAGGGGATGTGAGATGCGGTAGTTAGGCCTACTGTGGTATTAACTATGGGATCTCCTCAGCTGGGGTGGTGATCCATACGGCTGCGGGCGTGAGAGGGGCCGTTGCGCATTGATGGGGTCTTGGGAGGTTCAATAATTATTCCCCAGTTGTGGAGGAGGTGCAGGCCTTTGTTTAGGTTATGTATGACGTGAGATTGACCATTTCTTGTGACCAGGATAGTCGCTGGATGGCGCCATTTGTATGGTATTTTATGGTTTTGAAGCCCTTTAGTGATCGGGTTCAGGTTTCTTCTTAGTTGGAGAGTATATTTAGAGAGATCCGGGAAAAACTGGATTCCTGTGTACGGAGCAGGCAGTGGTGATTTATTTTTGACCCCCAGCAAGAGTTTCTCTTTGATGTGGAAGAAGTGGACTCTCATTAAAACATCTCTGGGAATGGAGGCAGCTAGGTGGGATGGCTTGGCTATTCTGTGTATTCTGTCTATTATTATGTCCCTGGGGGATGCTTCTGGGACAATGACGTGCATCATTTCTTTCGCGTATCGTGGCAGGTCTGCAGGCATTATGGATTCAGGGACTCCGCGCAGCTTGATATTATTCCTGCGAGATCTGTCCTCTAAATCGGCCAGCTTGGCACGAATCCATGTTTGTTCCTCTCTCACATCTTCACACACATCAATGACTTCATTAACTGTGGAAGTGCAGTCACTCATATTTTTTTCAATGCATGTCACTCTATCATCTATTGAGTGTATGTCTGAGGAGATTTTAGAAAATAGTGAGGAGAGATCTGTCATAAGGGAGGTCTACAGTGACAGTAGCATGTCCTTTAATGTGGTGTCCATCACAGGTTGTCCCGAGGTGGGGAAAGATGCCATGGATGTATGCAGGGCCTGGTTGCTGAGAAGGGGGTTGAAAGTTTGGGCCTCGATTTGTGTTGTGGGCGGCCGCTGCGGCGGCGCATTGAGCCTCATTTTAGCCTTAGCAGGGCTATTTAGGAGGTGGTCACCTTCCAGGGGGTGAGGGGGTATAGCTGGGGGGTCGGATGGAGTAGAATCTACCGGGAATTCGTCCGGTAGATCCGTGTATGAGTCCCGCAGCGCGGCCTGGCCGGCACCATCTTGGATTTCACTGACCTGCTCCGCCGGCTTGTAGGAGAACTTGGTAAGTTTTTTTGGTTTGTACTACGGGTTTCTCTTCCTGGACACGCTGGCCATGTTCCCCGGTGTCTTAGGTGCTAGGATGGCACCGGATTAGGTTAGCTGTGCGGCCTGTGTAGCTTGGATATCTCTCCTGTGAGACAAGCTGTGGTATCAGGCGTCCATCTACAGCTCCGGTCGGCCACGGCCCCCCATTTTGTTTTTTTGTCCCGGGAGAAATGAGTCTCCTGTATGCAAAGAATGTCCCCTTTAAGTTTTTTTGCCTCTTGCCACATGGTCTTTCTTTTAAATGGGCTGTTCAGGCCATGTGCATTAAGCGAATACACTTTAATGGTCATATTTATTTTGTGGAGTTATTATTGTGCGTTGATCCATACAATTAATGGTATAGTGCAGATTTCTACTATTACCTGTAGATGGCAGCAGAGGATAAGAAATGAATTGCTGGAAGTTGAAACCTCTATGTAATTCTGGTTGATCTGAAGTCATTTCCAACGAAAAAAGGACAGAAAAACATATAAAAAAGGTGAGACAGTTCACAATGTGCGAAAACATTCGCTTCAACGCGGTGGGGGTCTTTGCTCCCTGAGATCCAGAATTTTATTCAGGATAAGATACAGAAAGGTGTGAGGTGTTGCAAATTGCAAGTGCTGGTCCTCATTGTTTTCACCCAGGTATAACCTTTTGCCATCCAGTGGAGATTTTATGAGTAGGTAAAGTAAAGGGGGCTTCTTCTTCTTCTGGAATGAGCTGCCACTGCTTGGCTAGCTTTAGGCCATTTTCCAGATTGGTGATGGCGTAGGTTTTGTTTACCTTTTGTTATGAGGATTTTGGTTGGAAATCCCCATGTATAGGGTATTTTGTGGTTTTGAAAAAGTTTTGTCAGCGTGGCGAGGTTCTTCCCAGCCAGCATAGTATGTTGTGAGATGTCAGAATACACAGAAATGTCCGCATAGGGATCAGGTAGGGGGGAGTTCTTCCTAATGTATCTCATCAGGTCCTCTTTCACATGAAAGAAATGAATACATACAATGACGTCTCATGGTACCTTGTCGGGCAAATGCTTGGGTTTAGACAGACGATGTTCACAATCTACAATCACCTCCCCCTCTGTTGTATCTGGCAGCAATGTAGAGATACACTTCTGAACATATTTCCTGAGATCTGCTGGTGCTATAGATTCAGTCACCCCTCTCAGCTTTACATTATTGATCGCTCCTTGTCCTCTGCATGAGAGACTCTGTCCCCAATAGCAGCAACTTCAGCTTTCAATTGAGTTGTGCATTCCATTAGGTCCCTGTGCAGTGAGCCCCTTAATGTAACCAGCATATCTTTCATCATGGTATCTGTTAGTGGCCGATCCAGGGTGGGGAAGTCATGCATTTGTTCTATGAACTCTTTTGTACTGTCCTGTGAAGTGTCATGTCCCTCCGGCTCACCTGGATAAGTAGGTTCTACTGACCTTTTTTGTGATGCCTTCTGTGGGCTATGCACAGGGGTTCCGCTCGGCGAGGATCTGCTGGGGAGGATGCCAGATGCTGGCGTTTGTTCTTGGAGCTTCCACTGCCGCCCTGTCCGCGCCTCGAGTGTAGGCTGCGCCGCCATCTTGAGCGCCATGATCCTCGGCTAGGCCATCAGCTTTCTGGGGCCCCGCTCGGGCATTCTTTTGAACATATTGATATCAGATGATAGCTGAGTGCCTGGGCTATCTATATCACCTCTCACTGCCTTTCTGTGTTGCTCCTTGTTGCTGGATTGCTCTGGATTCTCACGGAGCTCTCTCCTTAGGCTGCCATCTCCTCAGCTGCTGGCCATGTCCCCCTCCACCTTCAGATTCTAATAAACTTGTAGCAAGTGCAGGGGACTCCATGGAAGGTGTCGAACAACTTGTTCTAAGCTTTCAAAGAAGGTCATGAAGAACTTGCTTGACTTCTTGGTTTCCTCTGCCTCCAACTTTTGTCTCTTCCATCCTTCAGCTCCACTTTCCTTCTTCTTCATCAAGAAAGGTTTCATGGTTTTGCGATACACCTGAAGATTGATAGAAGTGGGCTGTCAGGCCTGGTGCCCTCCAATTTTGTCGCTGGGCTCTCCAATTTTTTCTTTAGTAATTTTAAAGAAGAAAACACATATACATATAGATAGATAGATAGATAGATAGATAGATAGATAGATAGATAGATAGATAGATAGATAGATAGATAGATAGATAGATAGAAATATGTATATATATATAGTGGGATATATATTGTAATAGTGAGAGTCCCTGTCACTATGAAAATGGGGTTAAAGTGGACACAGAGTCTGCATATTGGCTGAGTGCAGAGCTACAGAGTGTAAATTTGAAACAGAGAAAACTGCTCTGGCAGTTTTCTCCAGGTTTTGTTATTCGGTCATGGGGCTCTGTAGTTTGGAGATTCCATAGTGTCTTGGGTGGGACAGGATCTCCAACCCTGTGTCCAGACTTTGTAGATTACCAGCAGGGTGTGTGCTCAGGTGAGTACAGCACTTATAATGAGGGTATGGGAAGACCTCATGGCTCCCAGTTGGAGACTGCTCCACACCCAGAGGGACAGGAGGTCTCCAGGAGTCAGAGGGGCTGCAGTAGGCAGCCAGAACTTGTAACTGCAAGAGGCAGTGGATTGGCCTGAGGACTAAGGCCAAAGCAGAGCTGTGGGCGCTAAAGTGAAGCCATCCACATTGAGGAATCCTGTGGTCTGTGTGACCAGGATAAAGAGCAGAGGTACTGCTAAAGAGAGCCAGGTGGGCTAGCATTTCCTATTGTGTTTTTTTTGCTGGAGATGAACCCCTGCGTGGGAACCCTTTATGTTACGGACTTTTATTTGCCTTTTTAATAAAAATGGGCTACCATGCCCTTAAATATAGTTCCTGACTGGCTTGAATCACTGACGAACGCATCTGCCACGAGATCTAATGGTCCCCGATATTACTATATATATATATTTATTGGGGACGGAAAGTATTCAGACCCCCTTAAATTTTTCACTCTTTGTTATATTGCAGCCATTTGCTAAAATCATTTAAGTTCATTTTTTTTCCTCATTAATGTACACACAGCACCCCATATTGACAGAAACACACAGAATTGTTGACATTTTTGCAGATTTATTAAAAAGAAAAACTGAAATATCACATGGTCCTAAGTATTCAGACCCTTTGCTCAGTATTTAGTAGAAACACACTTTTGATCTAATACAGCCATGAGTCTTTTTGGGAAAGATGCAACAAGTTTTTCAAATCTGGATTTGGGGATCCTCTGCCATTCCTCCTTGCAGATCCTCTCCAATTCTGTCAGGTTGGATGGTAAACGTTGGTGGACAGCCATTATTAGGTCTCTCCAGAGATGCTCAATTGGGTTTAAGTCAGGGCTCTGGCTGGGCCATTCAAGAACAGTCACGGAGTTGTTGTGAAGCCATTCCTTCTTTATTTTAGCTGTGTGCTTAAGGTCGTTGTCTTGTTGGAAGGTAAACCTTTGGCCCAGTCTCAGGTCCTGAGCACTCTGGAGAAGGTTTTCATCCAGGATATCCCTATACTTGGCCGCATTCATCATTCCCTCGATTGCAACCAGTCGTCCTGTCCCTGCAACTGAAAAACACCCCCACAGCATGATGCTGCCACCACCATGCTTCACTTTTGAGACTGTATTGGACAGGTGATGAGCAGTGCCTGGTTTTCTCCACACATACCACTTAGAATTAAGGCCAAAAAGTTCTATCTTGGTCTCATCAGACCAGAGAATCTTATTTCTCACCATCTTGGAATCCTTCAGGTGTTTTTATTAGCAAACTCCATGCAGGCTTTCATGTGTCTTGCACTAAGGAGAGGCTTCCGTCGTGCCACTCTGCCATAAAGCCCCGACTGGTGGAGGGCTGCAGTGATGGTTCACTTTCTCCAACTTTCTCCCATCTCCCGACTGTATCTCTGGAGCTCAGCCACAGTGATCTTTGGGAGCTTCTTTACCTCTCTCACCAAGGCTCTTCTCCCCCGATAGCTCAGTTTGGCCGGACGCCCAGCTCTAGGAAGGGTTGTGGTCGGCCCAAACATCTTCCATTTAAGGTTTATGAAGGCCACTGTGCTCTTAGGAACCATAAGTGCAGCAGAATTTTTTTTTGTAACCTTGGCCAGATCTGTGCCTTGCCACAATTCTGTCTCTGAGCTCTTCAGGTAGTTCCTTTGACCTCATGATTCTCATTTGCTCTGACATGCACTGTGAGCTGTTAGGTCTTATATAGACAGGTGTGCGGCTTTCCTAATCAAGTCCAATCAGTATAATCAAACACAGCTGGACTCAAATGAAGGCGTAGAACCATCTCAAGGATGATCAGAAGAAATGGACAGCACCTGAGTTAAATATATGAGTGTCACAGCAAAGGCTCTGAATACTTAGGACCATGTGATATTTCAGTTTTTCTTTTTTAATAAATCTGCAAAAATGTCAACAATTCTGTGTTTTTCTGTCAATATGGGGTGCTGTGTGTACATTAATGAGGAAAAAAAATGAACTTAAATGATTTCAGCAAATGGCTGCACTATGACAAAAAAAAATTTAAGGGGGTCTGAATACTTTCCGTCCCCACTGTGTGTGTGTATATGTATGTATGTATGTATGTATGTATGTATGTATGTATGTATGTATGTGTGTGTGGATAGATAGAACACACACACTTGATATACTCAAAGACATACACTTTCACTGACTGGCACACACACAATGGCCCGCGGGCACACACTGATATAAAAATCACTGATGATGCCAACCCACTGGCATACACTCACGCATTAAAATACATTGGTGCACACAGTAACTCATACAAAAACATTGACACACACAATCGAGGGACACTGGGGACAGACAGTGCGATGAGGACAGAAGGGGCGCAGTGCAACAAGGGCAGAGGATTTTTGACACCCTAGGCGAAACATCATTTTGTCTCACCCCCCGGCTCCACTCCTGACTCCACCCATAAATGTGGCCTCACCAGCACCCAAAAATGCAGTAACATAAGCACCCATAAATGCGGCCTCACCAGCACCCAAAAATGCAGTAACATCAGCACCCATAAATGCGGCCTTACCAGCTCCCATAAATGCAGTAACATCAGCACCCATAAATGCAGTAACATCAGCACCCATAAATACAGTAACATCAGCACCCATAAATGCGGCCTCACCAGCACCCAAAAATGCTGCACCAGCGCCTCTGACACTGTACAGAGGTAGAGAGGCAGTAGGATAACCAGGGGCCGGGTGCCCTAGGCTGCCTAGTTTGCCTAGTGGTAGCGTCGGCCTTGTCTGCTTGACACACATGCAGAATCGCACATGATGACTTTAAGACCCCTTTCACACTGGAGGCATTTTTCAGGCGCTACAGCGCTAAAAATACCGCCAGCATAGCACTGGAAAAAAGCCTAAGCTGCAAACCCAGTGTGAAAGCCCGAGCGCTTTCACACTGGGGCGCTGCGCTGGCAGGGCATCACAAAAATTCCTGCCAGCAGCTTCTTTGCAGCGGTGGAGGAGCGGTGAATACACCGCTCCTCCACCGCTCCTGCCCATTGAACACAATGGGGCAGCGCTGCCATACCGCCGGCAAAGCGCCACTGCATTGGCCTTTTGTGGGCGGATTTAACCCCTTTTTGGCCACTAGCGGGGGTATAAAACCACCCCACTAGCAGCTGAATAGCACCGATAAAAAATAGCGCCGCTTTAGCGCTGTCGCCCAGGGAGGCTCAGTGTGAAAGAGGTCTAAGTCATTATCATGTACGATTGTGCTTGTGTGCCAGGCCCAAGCAGAAACAAGCAGCCAATCAAATATAGTGCTCAATATGGAATAAATAAATATGCTTAACCATAGATGTCATCAATAAAGTGTAATAAAGTGATTTGTGCAACAGCAGGTACTACTTGCACAAATCACTTTATTACACTTTATTTATGGTATCTATGGCTAGGCATACTTATTTCATCCAATTTGTTTGAGCACTATATTTGATTGCTTGCTTCACAGTTGGCACTGGTTACTGGTACACTGTACACATGCACATGATGATCAAGATAGTGGTGATTTAAGTACTGTACTAGTAGTTGCTGCTGCCTGGGGGGGTTCCAATTGTTTTTCTTCTCTCTAGTGATGTCTTTCTTTTCTCCTGGTCTCCAGCCTCCATGTTCCCCTTCAGAGTCCTCACCGACACTGACCACATCACAGGACGTCACACAGACTTGGGAGACCCCGAGAAGAGAAGATGAAGTAGCTGTGCAGAGGAGGGTAGGCGGAGCATTAGGCTCCATCTTCGCCAGTTACTCTATGGCTACGTAGATGGCCAGGGCAGTCACTCTGGCCAGACTGAGTCAACTCATCGGCCGTCATGGGGCGCGCCTGTCGCTTCCCTCCTTACTTGCTAATGAAGTGCTGTGCTGGCGCCACGCTCCAGCAGGCCGGTCGTGGCGCCGGGGACTACATAAATGCGGGAGGCGGCCCGCGAGAGGACAGGTAGGACTTTTTTTTGTGTGGGGGCGGCTTTTTTGCCGCCCCCCTATGGCGCCTATGGCACTTGCCATGGCTGCCATACCCTAGATACGCCTCTGCTAGGACCCCAGGTCCTTTTCCATCCTAGATTCCCCCAGAAGTTCTCCCTCTAGTGTATAGATTGGATTCATATTTTTGCCACCCAAATGCATTATTTTACATTTTCCTACATTAAACCTCATTTGCCATGTAGTTGCCCACCCCATTAATTTGTTCAGATCTTCTTGCAAGGTTTTCACATCCTGCGGAGAAGTTATTGCCCTGCTTAGCTTAGTATTGTCTGCAAATACAGAGATTGAACTGTTTACCCCATCCTCCAGGTTGTTTATGAACAAATTAAATAGGATTGGTCCCAGCACAGAACCCTGTGGGACTCCACTACCCACCCCTGACCATTCCGAGTATTCCCCATTTATCACCACCCTCTGAACTTGCCCTTGTAGGCAGTTTTCAATCTATGTACTCACCCTATGGTCCATGCCAACAGGCGTTATTTTGTACAGTAAAAGTTTATGGGAAACTGTGTCAAATGCTTTTGCAAAATCCAGATACACCACATCTACAGGCCTTCTTTTATCTAGCTGGCAACTCACCTTCTCCTTAGAAGGTTAATAGATTGGTTTGGCAAGAACAATTGTTCATAAATCCATGCTGAATACTGCTAATGATACCTTTTTCATTACTAAAATCTTGTATATAGTCCGTTATCATCCCCTCCAAGAGCTTGCATACTAGTGATGTTAGGCTAACTGGTCTGTAATTCCCAGGGATGTATTTTGGGCCCTTTTTAAATATTGGTGCTATATTGGCTTTTCTCCAATCTGCTGGTACCATTCTAGTCAGTAGACTGTCAGTAAAAATTAGGAACAATGGTCTGGCAATTACTTGACTGAGTTCCCTAAGTACCCTCGGATGCAAGCCATCCGGTCCCGGTGATTTATTAATGTTAAGTTTCCCAAGTTTAATTCTAATTCTGTCCTCTGTTAGCCATGAGGGTGCTTAAAGAAATAAACTGAGTCATCCTCCAATAACTACACCAGAGATTCTACCTGAGCCATACTAGAGGGGGGAGAAAAATCATCACTGCCTTTAGGAGTACTGGACAAAGCTAACTCTGCACAAACCTGAATCAATGGCTGAACATCTCCAAACAACAAACTGCCCTGATCAACTAGCAAATCAGACACATTGCAAATCAGATACATGAGCAAATCAGATACATGAGCAAATCAGATACACTCTAATAGCTAGTCGCTGGTCCACTCCTTCAAAATATGGCAGCAGTATTCATTATCCTCTGTCACCAGAAAAGAAAAATAAACAACCTCCTCCAGATGCATTTTCCCCCAAAGGGCAGAACCAAGATGGATTCCCTGTGCAGCCACTTCTGGTCAGGACTGGCCTTGGTATTATGTCAGGGACCGGCGTGACCAGAAATGTGTGGACTGCAACAGAGTGTACCAAACACAGGTAAGTGTAAATAATATGAATTTCTAGAAGATAAGTGAATAACAAAGAAAACGCACCTCCAATACAGTAAATAGGGTAACCCAACCAGTGAACCAACAACCAGTGAATACAAAACAAACAACAGTCTAAATCCAATATGTACAGAGCATGGGATAACCAAATTGTAATCGTACCAGAGCCAGGGTCATACACAGGAGATCAAGCATGGGGAGCTGGGAACAAGACAGGACATGGAAAGGGAACCAGGAGACGGATTGAGCGGGTAGGAAGAAATCAGGCTGCAGGATCAGGGTCAGAGTCCAGGAACAGAAGAAGGGATGCAGGCTTCAAGCACACAGGAACACAATCAGGGGCACAAGGAGAAAATACCAAGGCAAAGTGTAATAGCATTCACCAGGTTTAAATACACTTCCTGCAATCAGCATCAAGTGATGCCTGATTGCAGGGGATAATGTCAGCTCCTGACTGCCGAGAGACACCCGCTGGTGGACACCGGAACTGCAGCCTAAAGTTCTGGGAGCACAGTGCCACCAGCAGGTAAATCCTCTCCTGACTGTCAGCCTCCAAATGCAGAGAGGCACCCACTGGTGGATACTGGAACTGCAGCCCATAGAACTGGGAGCCACAGTGCCACCAGCAGGTGAAACCATTCCTGACAGTTTAATTAGTGGACGTATATTTTTGACAGCTTTGGAGACTTGGATTATTAGCAAATCCTCGGCCCATCTCTATTTGGTTGCCGTCAAAATTGCCGCCACTCACACTTTGAGTGTGCTTAGCCCCAGGCCTAAATCTAGGCCTGTTTGTAGAAACTCAAGAAGTTGGGAGGAAGATGGCAAGTCCAGGTTAAACGTGCTGCCAACCGCAAAAGACTTAAACTTGTGTAGCACCCTCTAGGTAGGTAGGTGCTAGAGTAGAGTTTTTTTGCAGGGTAGTCAAATTTAGGCAGGCCTGGGTGGCAGCCAGGCCTGTTTGTTTTGAACTGGGCTGGGAGTGGCTCAGGGTAGCAGCTGGTGACTCGTGTCAGTATCACTGATACCTCCCTGTTCTTTCTAGATGGTTCTGGAAAGAGAGGAGGAGAGGAGAGGTGGAGCTGCCTGGGGTGTTTTGGGGAGCCTTGACCAATCCACAACCCGGATTGGCAAGGGGCAGGCCTCCTTAAATACCCGGGGTCAGCCCAGCTGGGGGTTGAGTTGGAGTTGTTCAGAGCTTTGGAAATGGAATGCTAGGCTGTCAGGGCCTTTGAGGGAGCCCCCCAGTCTGGGGGGTGACCTTGGGCCTGGGCTCAAGTGCGGACAGGGCCCTTCAAGAAATTGTGGAGGTGTCATGGACAGGAGGCGCAGGAGGAGCAAGAGAGGACAGCAGGGGAGAGCATTTCCGGGAAAGTCTCCAGAGAGTGGAACAACTGGTTTCAGCCAGGAGTGTTGGTGAGTGACAAGCCCAGCCAGGAAGACTTGGGAGTAGGGATGAGCCGAACACCCCCCGGTTCGGTTCGCACCAGAACCTGCGAACGAACTGAACTTTAGAACCCCATTAAAGTCTATGGGACTTGAACTTTTGAAATTAAAAGTGCTAATTTTAAAGGCTAATATGCAAGTTATTTTCCTAAAAAGGTTTTGGGGACCCGGGTCCTGCCCCAGGGGACATGTATCAATGCAAAAAAAGTTTTAAAAATGGCCGTTTTTTTCGGGAGCAGTGATTTTAATGATGTTTAAAGTGAAATATTCTTTTTAAATATCGTACCTGGGGGGTGTCTATAGTATGCCTGTAAAGTGGCGCTTGTTTCCCGTGCTTAGAACAGTCCCTACACAAAATGACATTTTTAAAGGAATAAAAGTCATTTATAACTGCTTGCGGCTTTAATGTAATGTCGGGTCCCAGCAATATGGATGAAAATCAGTGAGTCAGATGGCATGGGTACCCCCCACCCCCCAGTCCATTACCAGGCCCTTTGGGTCTTGTATGGATATTAAGGGGAACCCCACACCCAAATTAAAAAAAGGAAAGGCGTGGGGCCCCCAGGCCCTATATACTCTGAAAAGCAGTATACAGGTGGTGCAAACAAGACAGGGACTGTAGGTTTGTTGTTAAGTAGAATCTGTTTATAATTTTGAACTGGTACATTTTTAAAGTGTAGCTCCAGCCAAAAAATCTATTTTTAAGCTTTTTGGAAAACATAAGGAAGGGTTATCACCCCGTAACATTTGTTTTGCTGTCTGTGCACCTCTTCAGAAGATTTCACCTCACTTTCTGTCCCAATGACAAATGTTTTTTGAAAATTTGGGGTTTTTAGTGAAACGAGGATTGGTGATAAAGCAACAGTGAAGAGGAGACATGTTTTTCCCATATTAACTCTTACAGGAGAGAATTTCCCTTCCTAGAGGTAGATTTAATCTCACTTCCTGTTGTCTCCTTCCGTTTGCAAGTAGGAGTCATTTGTAAGTTGGATGTTTGAAAGTAGGGGCCTGCCCTATATACTCTGCAGAAATTGGGGCCTTAGGTGTTGGTGTTGCCACAACACTGTAAGCCCTCACAGTTACTCTTGGTGGTCACAGGAACGGGCCGTGCTGTGAAATATTAGATCAAGAATTGTAATTACATGCCATTGTTGAACAGTGGTAGAAAAATTGGGCCTTAGGTGGTGGTGTTGCCACGACACTGTAAGCCCTCACAGTTGCTCTTGGTGGGCGCAGGAATGGGCCCTGCTGTGAAATATTAGAGCAAGAATTGTAATTACATGTCCCTGTTGAACAGGGGCAGAAAAATTGGGCCTTAGGCACTGGTGCCACAACACTGCAACCCCTCACAGATGCTATAGTTGGATCGCAGGAATTAGCCCTGCTGTTAAGTATTGCATCAAAAATTGTAATTATACACCCCTGTTAAACAGGGGCTGAAAAATTGGGCCTTGTGCACTGGTGGCGGTGCCCAGAACCAAAACTGTTCTTACAAGCTATCAGCATGAAAATTGAGGAGGAAGAGGATTGTGACTCAGCATAACAGGATAGTCACTCAGCATCAGCATAGGCAGTCTTGAAGGGATCTCACATTAAAAAAAAATCAATCAGTTACATCAGCATCAGGTGCTTGGTAGCTGGTGATCCAAGACTGATTCATTTTTATGAAGGTCAGCTGATCGACCAATACGGTGGACAGGTGCACCCTGTGATCGGTTACAAAGCCTCCAGCAGCACTGAATGTGCGTTCCGAAAGAACGCTGGATGCAGGACAGGCCAGTAGCTCAATTGCATACTGTGCAAGCTCTGGCCAGTGATCCATCCTCAAGGTCCAGTAACCCAGAGGATTTTCGGTGGGAAAGGTGTCCAAGTCTGATCTTGCCCCTAGGTAATCCTGCACCATGTGAATCAGACACTGGCGATGGTTGCTGGAACCGATCAGACCTTGTCTGAACGCATCGGTCAGACGGCCACCTTCTCCACCGTTCCTTCTGTGACTCACCAAAGCCTCAGCAACAAGTTGTCCAGGAGGACCAGGAAATTGTAACCTTCCAGGCTCTGGAAACGCGTTGCACAAACCTTTCTGCCTCCCGAAGATGTTTCATCCTCTGCTCCCTCTGCGATGGCAAGATAAGGTCTGCAACCTTACCCTTGTAACGTGGATCAAGGAGGGTTGCCAGCCAGTAATGATCCCTCCCCTTGATACCACGAATATGAGGATCCTTCCGCAGGCTTTGCAGGATCAGGGAGGCAATGCAGCGTAGGTTTGCTGAGGCATTCGGTCCAGAGTCCTCTGGGTGACTAAGGACGACATGATCGACAGCCACCTTCTCCCAGCCACGTACAAGTCCATGGGTTTCTTCAGACTATAAATGATCACTTGAAGACTGCTGCTGATGCTGAGTGCCAGGCTCCACCTCCATGCTGACACAATGCTGACACAATCCTCCTCCTCCTCGTCCTCTTCCTGTGTGACACAGCACGCAGGAACGCTGTCTGGATAAAGGGGGCCTTGAGAGGTAAGGAAGTCCTCCTCTTCCTCCCTCTGTTCTGCCTCAAGTGCCCTGTCCATTATTCCACGCAGCGTGTGCTCCAACAGGTGGACAAGAGGGACAGTGTCACTGATGCATGTACTGTCACTGCTCACTATCCTCGTAGCCTCCTCAAATGGTGACAGGATAGTGCATGCATCCCTGATCATAGCCCACTGGCGTGGGAAAAAAAAAACAAGGTCCCCTGACCCTGTCCTGGTGCCATAGTCGCATAGGTACTCATTGATGGCCCTCTGCTGCATGTGCAGCCGCTGCAGCATGGCCAACCTTGAGTTCCACCTGGTGGGCATGTCACAGATTAGGCGGTTCTTGGGCAGGTTAAATTCCTTTTGGAGGTCAGCCAGCCGAGCACTGCCATTATATGACCTGCAGAAATGCACACAGACTTTCCTGGCCTGCCTCAGGACATCCTGTAAGCCCGGGTACCTGCCCAATAACCGGTGCACCACCAAGTTAAGGACGTGAGCCAGACAGGTCACATGGGTCAGTTGTCCCTGTCGGAGGGCGGAGAGGAGGTTGGTGCCATTGTCGCAAACCACCATACCTAGCTTAAGCTGGTGTGGCGTCAACCACCTCTGAACCTGCCCCTGCAGAGCTGACAGAATCTCTGCCCCAGTGTGGCTTCTTTCCCCCAAGCACACCAGCTCATGCACCGCATGGCATCTTTTTGCCTGCGTGCTTGCGTAGCCCCTTGAATGCCAATGGAGCACCGCTGGTTCCCGAGGACAAATCAGCACAGGAAGAGGCCATGGAGGAAGAAGAAGAGGAGGGGGTGGAGGAGAGAGGTGTGGCAGAATCACCACTAGTAGTATTTTGGAGGCGTGGTGGTGGAACAACCTCCAACACTACTGCACCCTGTCCTGCATCCTTCCCAGCTGCCAGAAGAGTCACCCAGTGCGCGGTGAAAGATAGGTAACGTCCCTGTCCATGCCTGCTGGACAATGAGTCAGTGGTAATATGCACCTTACCGCTGACTGCCCTATCCAGCGAGGCCAAGACATTGCCTTCCACATGCCGGTAGAGAGCCGGAATTGCTTTCCGTGAGAAAAACTGGCGTTTGGGAACCTACCACTGAGGAACCGCACATTCCACAAACTCATGGAAGGGGACAGAGTCTACCAACTGAAAATGCAGCAGTTGAAGTGCTAGCAATTTAGCCAAGCTAGCATTCAACTACTGGGCATGTGGATGGCTGGGAGTGAACTTCTTTTGGTGGTGCAGCAGCTGGGGCAGGGTAATTTTGCCTGGTACAATCTGACGTTGGTGTACCGATAGCAGATTGCCCGCAAGTACTTGGCTGTGAGACACCTAATTCTACACCTTCATTTCTCTCAGTGCAGGTTTCAGAGAGGACTGAAGGTATAGTGGGGTTGGAGATCCCAGCTGACTAAGAGCAAGGAGAAGTCCGCTTTGTTCTTTTTTGTGGTTCTTTAAGGTACGCTTGCCAACGACTGCATGGCAGGTCGACATATGTCTGGTCAAGCATGTGGTGCCCAAATGGGTGATGTTTTAGCCACGCGAGATACGCTTGAGACATATGTTGCAAATAGCAGCGGTGGGATCTGATGCACTCGTCTCAAAAAAGGCCCAAACCAAAGAACTTTTGGAATAACGCGCAGAGACAGCAGCGCCCTGCACATGCGGAGCTCTGTGGTGTGATGCAGTCAGTGTGTTGCCCTTAAGCTGGCACCTGGAGGGCATCCTGCCTCGTTGGAGATGTGTCTCCTCCTCCTCCTCCTCTCTCCTATCAGGCACCCACGTGGAGTCAGTGACCTCATCATCCACTCCCTCCTCATCACTGGAGCAAAGCTGGCAGTATGCTGCAGCTGGGGGAACATAAATGCCAGATTGCTGTCCTTCTTGAGCACCCCCCTAGGGAAGGAGTGACTGATGCCATTGAGCTGAGGGAAGAGGCCATGTTGGCAGCTGCTTTGCCAGACAAAGTACCCTGAGCCTGGGTGAGGAGGATGAGGACGGCTTGGTCATCCACTCTACCAAGTCTTCTGCATGTTGCGGCTCAACGCGGCCAGCTGCCGAAAAAAATGACAAGCGTGTCGCACGGCCACTTGCTGATGAGAATGCACCGTGTCCACGACCAGCACTGTTGCCTCTAGACACAGAGCCTGCTTGCCCTCTTTTATTGGCTTGTGACTGTCTGCCTCTCCTTGTTGGCCTTCCAGACATACTAATGGCCTACAGTGAGATGCAGCTGCACAAAGCTGGGATGTATATATATACTGATACTGCAGCTAGCAGAATTAACTGCCTGCCTGTAGTATTATTATAAGAACACCAGCAATTGTCTTCAGGTAGCTTTAGGTGCACACTGTGCAGAGGACACAGTACACTAACTGTAAATACTGCAGCTGCCTGCCTGTGGTATTAATAGGATCAGAACATCACCAATTTTCTTCAGGCAGCTTTAGGTGCACACTGTGCAGAGGACACAGTACACTAACTGTAAATACTGTAACTGCCTGCCTGTGGTATTAATAGGATCAGAACAACAGCAATTGTCTTCAGATAGCTTTAGGTGCACACTGTGCAGAGGACGCAGTACACTAACTGTAAATACTGCAGTTGCCTGCCTGTGGTACTAATTGGATCATAAGAACACTACCAATTTTCTTCAGGTAGCTTTAGGTGCACACTGTGCAGAGGACGCAGTACACTAACTGTAAATACTGTAGCTGCCTGCCTGTGGTATTAATAGGATCAGAACAACAGCAATTTTCTTCAGGTAGCTTTAGGTGCACACTGTGCAGAGGACACAGTACACTAACTGTAAATACTGTAGCTGCCTGCCTGTGGTATTAATAGGATCAGAACATGATGGCGTGGGAGTCCTCCCAAATTCCATACCAGGCCCTTCAGGTCTGGTATGGACATTAAGGGGAACCTCGCGCCAAAATTTAAAAAAAAATGGCGCCGCGCCTGCAGACCCCCACAACCACCAGGCAAGGGGTGTGGGGATGAGGCCCATGTCCCCATCCTCCCCATGTTGAGGGCATGTGGAGGGGGGGCGGTCTCTCTCGTCCCCCCCCTGTTTTCCTGCGGCCTGCCAGGTTGCATGCTCGGATAAGGGTCTGGTATGGATTTTGAGGGGGACCCCCACGCCATTTTTTTTTTAAATTTTGGTGCGGGGTTTCCCTTAATATCCATACCAGACCTGAAGGGCCTGGTATGGAATTTGGGGGGACCCCCACGCATTTTTTTTTTAAATTTTGGTTTGGGGTTCCCCTTAATATTCATACCAGACCCAAAGGGCCTGGTAATGGACTGTGGGGGAATCCCAGGCCGTTTTTATCAATGAACTTTTATGTGTATTGTCGGGACCGACAATTCATTAATAGCCAGTGTCTTGCCGAGAAAGTTCCCTCGGCAGATAAGGACCCCCCTGTACTGCGCATGTGCTGCGCTTGCACAGTACGAATGACTACGGAGCCACCGAAAGTCTCCGAAGTCGAACAGCTTATCATCAGCTCTACACGGCGCCTGCCCACTACATTGTGCCTTGAGTCCAGGTTCAAGCCCCACCATCCAAGTGGACATAGAGTTAGAATAAAAATATGCCGAACGAAGCGAGGCCATGCCCGAAGCATGGCGAGCGAAGCATGGCGAGCAAAGCGAGCCCGCGAGGGGCCCTGTTACAGGTGCCCTGTACAGCTGACTCACAGGTGTTCAGCTTTGCCTATTTTCGGCGGCTCATACTGCGCAATCGCTGTGCCTGCGCAATACAGGGGAGTCCTTATACGGCGGGGGGAACTTTCTCGGCACTAGCACCGCCGGGGGGGAACTTTTCTACCAGCACTAGTGCTAACACTTTTAAATGACTTTTTTCTTCCTTTAGAAATGTCATTTTGCTGTCAGACTGTTCTAAACACAGGAAACACGCACCACTTTACAGGCATACTATAGACACCCCCCAGGTACGAAATTTTAAGGAATATTACACTTTTATTGTTTCACTTTAAGCATTATTAAAATCACTGCTCCCGAAAAAACAGCCATTTTTAAAACTTTTTTTGCATTGATACATGTCCCCTGGGGCAGGACCCGGGTCCCCAAACACTTTTTATGACAATAACTTGCATATTAACCTTTAAAATTAGCACTTTTGATTATTCATGTTCGTGTCCCATAGACTTTAACGGTGTTCGCACAAATTTTTTGTCTGTTCGCATATTCTGGTGCGAACCGAACAGGGGGGATGTTCGGCCCATCCCTAGTTATCATTGAGAATCATGGGGTACAACTTGTCAAGCAACTCAGAGGTCCAAAGTTGCCCAACTGTGAAACAAGTCATATATATATTAATAGAAAGGAGCTCTCATTTATACTTGCATTTACATCAGCAGAACAAATGCAGGAAGTGATGTGTGCACATGGGCCAGAAGCAAATGTGTGGGGATGCCAAACAAATCAATGAACCACACCCACACCAAATCTAACTACCACATCCACCCAGGGCCGGCCCTACCATGGGACCCAATAGGCCCATGGTCCCAGGTTGCATTTACAAAGAGGCGTCAGCCGGCAGTGACAAGTAGGCAGCGTGAAGGGATACAGCCGCGGAGTCTCCATAGCGACCCTGCCCCTGCTCCGGGGGGGGATGGTGCTGGCTCCCTCTCACATTAGATCCGATGTCAATGTGTCTCTGTGTGGGCAGCAGGCATCACCTTGGATACCAGTATGTGACAGGCAGACCACTCCCCTCCCCTTCACACAGGTGAGATGGGGCTGCTGAGTGGAGGAGACGGGCCATGTACTGCATCTGCATGGAATGACAGGCAGTGCTGCGGTGAATGTACTGCCTTCCTGGTGCACAGGCCCGCCTTCTCCGCACTGCCTCCGAACTCCGTGTCCTCCCTGTTTCTGCGCCTCTGTGAGTTGTTCCTGGTTCCACCCCCTCCTCCCTTGTCTCCTCCCCTCACCTCTCCATTCAAGTCAGACGCCACTTGTGTCTTTTCACCTCCCTCTTCGCTTACAACCGCCTCTCCCACCACCTGTTCTCAGTCATGGTGGGGCCCGCTGGGGGATGAACATGCTCTCTAGCTGGAGCCAAAGAAGTGTGACTTGGTAAGAGTGCAGCGGGTGGAAACGGGAATGTTAGAACATTCTGCAGTGTGGGACACAGGGCTGGTTGGTCTTCTACATAGTGAAGGAGACTGAGACTTCTCCTGACCCCCCTGTACTGGGAACATCCTATATTTGGGGTTGTGACAAGAGCCAGCATGGTGGAGGGGTGAGTCCTGGACATGCTGGGTCTTGTAGTGTACAGGCAGTAGGGGGACCCCTGTGTTTATTTAGAGACCTAAATCCAAAGCCCCCCCCAACAGGGATAATAAAAAATATGGTAAAAAAAACCCACTGACACCATCCTCTGCCATACTGACACCATCCTCTGCCATACTGACACCATCCACTGCTCTACTGACACCATCCACTGCTCTACTGACACCATCCACTGCTCTACTAACACCATCCACTGCTCTATTGACACCACCCACTGCTTTACTGACACCATCCACTGCTCTATTGACACCACCCACTGCTCTACTGACACCCTCCACTGCTCTACTGACACCCTCCACTGCTCTACTGACACCCTCCACTGCTCTACTGACACCATCCACTGCCCTACTGACACCATCCACTGCTGTACTGACACCGTCCTCTGCCCCACTGACACCGTCCACTGCCCCACTGACACCGTCCACTGCCCCACTGACACTGTCCTCTGACCCACTGACACCGCCCTCTGCCCCACTGACATCATCCTCGGCCCCACTGACACCATCCTCGGCCCCACTGACACCATCCACTGCTCTGACACCATCCACTGCCCTACTGACACCGTCCACTGCTCTACTGACACCAATCTCTGCTTAACTGACACCGTCCACTGCCCAACTGACACCGTCCACTGCCCTACTGACACCGTCCACTGCCCTACTGACTCTGTCCACTGCCCTACTGACACCGTCCTCTGCTCTACTGACACCGTCCTCTGCTCTACTGACACCGTCTTCTGCTCTACTGACACCGTCTTCTGCTCTACTGACACCGTCTTCTGCCCTACTGACACCATCCTCTGCCCTACTGACACTGTCTTCTACTCTACTGACACCGTCCACTGCCCTACTGACACCGTCTTCTGCTCTACTGACACCGTCCACTGCCCTACTGACACCGTCCACTGCCCTACTGACACCATCCACTGCTCTACTGACACCAATCTCTGCTCTACTGACACCAATCTCTGCTCTACTGACACTGCCCACTGCCCTACTGACACCAATCTTTGCCCTACTAACACTGCGCACTGCCCTACTGACACCGTCCACTGCCCTACTGACAACGTCCACTGCTCTACTGACACCAATCTCTGCTCTACTGACACTGTCCACTGCTCTACTGACACCATCCACTGCTCTACACCAATCTCTGCTCTACTGACACTGTCCACTGCCTCACTCTGCGTTTTTTATTTTTTGCACTATAAACAAGAAAAAAATGAAAATTTTTTTTAAAAAAGTGTTTTTTACTTTTTGCTATAATAAATACCCCCCAAAAAACTGTCTTCATCAGTTTAGGCCAATATGTATTTTGCTTCATATTCTTGGTTAAAAAAAATCGCAATAAGCGTATATTGATTGGTTTGCGCATTAGTGTCTACAAAATAGGGAATAGAATTATGGCATTTTTAATAAGATAATATAATTTAATAAGATTCTGATAAATTTAATTTTAGTTGTCGTGATATAAAATAATGAATGTGGGGCCTTTTGGTGGGCGTGATTATTTTTTTGGGGGGGGGGCAGCATTTCATTCTCGGACCCAGGCAGCACAATGTCTTGGGCCGGCCCTGCATCCACCCCACATTGATTAAGCACAAGTACATATCATACCCTTATCTGGAAAATGAGCAGCACCTCCTCTTTGCTAAAGAGGGACCTCGCCATGTCCACCTAGATGGAGATCCTGACCAGCACAGGAACTTCCGGGTGATTACAATGACTTATTTCTGGGTCAGAAGGCGAAACCACACTCTTTTGATCGCTGCTGCGAATATTTGATCGCAACCACAATTAGAATTTTATTATTTTTGTTTATTTGCAGATATGCAAATTTGTATTTCTACTTATGATATTTAAAGGCGTTCAATAAGAAATGGTGTCCCTGGGTTAGCAACAGGTGAATGACAAAAACAAAAGGCCCAGTTTGAGCCCTGGTTCACACTGACAGAGGGAGCAAATCGTTCAGCTGAAATCACACAATTTCATTCCCGCATGTCAGTCCCGACTGCAGGGGGACTTTCAGAGACATCTGTGCAGGTTTCTGCACTGATATCAATACAAATTGCTTACCTTAATTAATTAATTACCTGCAATTCTCCACAGCTGTTTTATATATATATATATATATATATATATATATATATATATATATATATATATGATTATAAGATTCCACTTTTATCATTTACTTGCAGGTGTGCAGAAGCCTAGGTTTACATTGGAGCGATTTGAGAGATCAAATCACATGACTTTTGGCAGCAATGGCACTGTTCCAATCGATGCGACACAGATTTTGTGGCACCGCACCAATTTGCTAAAGTAGTTCCTGCACTACTTTTGCCGATTTCAGGTGCGACTTCAATAGACATTTGTGTATGAAGCCACATGGATGTCTATCAAGTAGCACCTGAAATCACGCTGACCTTGCTACTTTGAAATCATGCTACTTCAAGTGAAGTAGCGCGATTTCAAAGTAGCATCAATGTGAACCAGGGCAAAGAGATTCCTTTTTTGGTGCACAAATACATATTGAATTAAAATATAAGAGATATTGCACTTTCCCAAAACCACCACCCACAAAAACTAAAGAGAAAGAAAAGTAGAAGAAAAAAAAAACACCACAACAAAGCTCAATAATGTACTTTTATTTTACTAGCAGAAAAAAAAAATTACATTCATTTACTAGCTTCAAAAAAATTTGGACAGGATATATGGTGCTACATTTAGCAATGGGATTTTAAGGGCCCTGCTCATAGGAGTTTACAATCTAAAATTTGACAAAACCTTAGAGTGGACACAGCTTTAATTTCAGCGTATAATGGGCAACACATCAAATTTTTATCTGCAAGATTAAAGAAACACACTTAACAGTCATTCTTACAAAGCATTCCAACATAATATTACAAAAGACTTATTCAAAACACCCACCACCAGCCCACAATCCACACATACATACATACATACGTGACCATGTTCTGCCGGAAGCTGCATTTCAGTGTACACGATTAAACGCGATCAAAAAGGGTAGAAGGTCAGCAGATGCTTCCAAACGATGTTTGCATGATCAGACAGGAACAATACACACACAACATTGACAGCATGGCCACATAAACCCACTTTTGATTGAAAAAAATGCACAAGAATTTCATCAACTATCCCTAGTTGGGCATTTGTCAATATGCACAATATTATTCCTTCTCCCCCACAAATCACAGCAAAACACCTGACCTTCTCGGGCAAATGAAACCCCCTAACAACAAAAAAGTTAACCCTGCGCTTACTCAACCATTCAGCAGCTGACACAACAAATAGGATAATTTGTTCAAGGTAACAGGTATACAAAAAAGCGTAGCGCTATTATATCAAATGAACAAAATAGTGTATTGTTACATGCACAGAGTGTGATGAAAAAAAGGAGAAAAAAAGGAAGGAAAAAATCTTTTCTCATAAAACACAAAATATAGTCTCTGGTGGTCTTCAAGTATCACTTATGCGCAATAGTCCAATTCTTGAATGAAACGATCCTGTTCACCACGTGAATAACCAATATGCAAAGCTAATGTGATGGGACCTCCACCCAGAAGGAATGCAGGCTTACCAGAAGGGTTGGCATCAGAACTTTAGGGGAACCTCTTCTGATAGGTAGTTGTCCGTCTCCGGAAGATGGCCCGTACAAGATAAAAAAGGGCCACATAGCATAATTCTGTATGTAAAACACATTTATTGAAAAAAAGGAAAAACACTTACATTTTTTGTAGTAAAAAAGTGCTTAGTATAAAATTGTGGCCGCAGTGGAGTCTCCCGACCCATTTCGTCTCACTAGACTTCATCTGGGGTGCTCATCCACTGCTGCCATGCTCCCTAATAAAGGTACTGTGAACCCCCTGATGAGAATCCAGATCGTACCGGCTTCAATCATGCACTTCCGGGTTCACCCAAAATGGCGGACCCGCGTGCGATCCAAGCCTCGCTATTGAATCCTAATTTGCGTTCCAGCACCCTAAAGTTTATTTAATACATTTTCCCTATGTATATTGCTTTACTAAATCATATGTATTGTTTGTTTGAAACACTGCCTCGTAAAGAAAAATGTGAAGGTAAAAAGAAAAGAACTATCCCTCTCTGGTTTGTGCGAGTTCCGGGCTTGCCGTCTTCCAATGTGTAAGACAGCATACGTTCAGAGTTGAAACAACGTGACTCAGCTGATGTCACGACATCAGGGTCGGACCCGCGCTTCCCAGTGAGTGGAGCGCAAAACAAAACCGCTTCTAATGGCGTGCGTACCACGCCTTCATATGACGATCAGCCATGCATGGTGTCATCATCGTCGGCCATACGCATCGAAGCGTCAATAGGAACGACAGATATACTACCATCGCAAAAAATAAAAATGAACCGATGGGTGGACATGTCTGTCCGCAAACAGCAGAACCAGCCCGGAATGACCCGCATTATGTGGGTGACCCCCTACAGCACATCTCCCAAATCATAAAAAATAAATGAAATACAATTATAAACTTGTGATAAAAAAAAAGAAAAAAATTAAATAACAATTAGTGCGATCAAAGTATACTAACAATGAACATCCCATAATTATACAGGATCACTATTGTATAGATGCATATAGGTACATTGTGGTGTCTAAGTGACTTAGAAATGATATAAAATTATTATTTTTTTTTTTTGTGTAATGTGTGTGAATGTTATGAGATAAAATTTTTGTGTGTGATGTGTATGCAGAGACATAAGTAGTTCATTCAAAGAATTATAGACTTGCCATAAGGGAATAGGTGAGTTAAAAAACATAATAAATATAAAAAAAAAGGTGAAGAATATGAAAAAGAAAAAATATTCCTAAAAAATTGGTTTAGAGACATTCATTATATACTCAAAATATCACTATAAAGGTCCGAGATGGATTCTCCCTGGGTCACCCCATGTATGGACAAAAAACATTGAATGTCATATATGTAGAATAGTACTCAATATGTCTAAACTAGAGCAATGTGGATTACAAACTAGGAATCATTAATAAAAGCATTAATATCCAATTCCACATTCATACCCTGTGGGGAATGGGACTGTAGCTCATGTATCCAGAACATTTCAAGACGGGAAACCCCTCTGGTCATGGCACCCCCCCTCCAAGGTGGGGTGTATTTGTCTATCACTATAAATTGTGATCCCATTGGATTACTGTTGTGGAATTCTTAATAGTGTCTAGGTACACTATGTTTCGAATCCCTGCCTTTAATTAGAGCAATGTGTACGCCCACTCTTATGGTGAAGGTTCTAGTTGTTCGGCCAACGTATTGTTTACCACACGGACAAGTAATTAAATACACTACATATCTTGAGTTACATGTGCAAAATGGTTTGATAGTGTATCTCCTTCCCATGACTGTGGATATGATCTCTGTTATTTTACGTCTTTCTAATGTGTTATGTTGGCAAACTACACATTTCCTACACAGAAAGAAACCTGTCCAATCATGGAAAAAGGAGGGACGCACTGGAGGGTTAATGACATTAGGTGCTATATGTCCCTGCAGGGATGGTGCTCCTTTAAAGATGATTTTGGCCTGTTCAGGAAACATCTTTCCTAGAATATTATCCTGTCTGAGAACCTCCCAATGCTTCTTCATGATATTCTTAATTTGTTTATGTTGTATTGAGAATGAGGTCAAACTAGCCCATTTAAATGTAGTATCTGGTTCTCTATCTGGTTTAGTCCCAAGAAGGGAATCTACTCTCCGGAGTTCAAAGTCTAAACTGGCATTGTTGTATCCCTTGTCCAGAAATCTTTGTTTCAAAATTCCTGCTTGTGTGATAAACATGTCTGTGTCAGTACAGTTTATACGGAGTCTAAGGAACTGACTGCGGGGAACTGCATTAAGCCAGGACCTGTGATGTGAGGTATCTATAGGAATTAAACTGTTTCGATCTGTTGGTTTAAAGTATGTGTTAAATTTAAACTGTTTGTTCACGATCTTGATTTCTAGGTCGAGAAAATGAATTTCGGTTTCACTCTTCATACGTCAGAGAGATGCCTCTGTCGTTGGAATTGAGATATTCAAAGAATTGTCTCAATGTCTCCGAGGTCCCACTCCATAGTAGGAGGATGTCGTCTATGTACCTCGCCCACAGCACCAAGGACGTGGTCTCATAGGCATAGACGACATCCTCCTCCCATTTGGCCATGAAGAGATTCACAAGGCTTGGAGCGAATTTTGCTCCCATGGCCACTTCCCGTTGGAGGTAATAACGTTGATTAAACCAAAAATAATTGTGTTTGGTTGCGAATTCAAGGAGCTCTATCAGATATTCACATTGAAAGAATGCCAGGGATTGTTCGCAGTCGAGAAAGTATCTAACTGCCTCTATCCCTCCTCTCATGTGGTATACAAGTATATAATGATGCCACATCCGCCGTGGCCATGATGTAGCCATGCTGTAATTCGACATTTTCAAGAAGTTTAATCGTAGAGCCGATGTCTTTTTATCTTGTATGGGCCATCTTCCTGAGATGGACAACTACCTATCAGAAGAGGTTCCCCTAAAGTTCTGATGCCTCTGGAGTTCCATTGCCATTTACTTTAAAGGACCTCCTTCATTGCCGGTTGGCAATACAAGCCCATCTGACTCATGTGAGCGTATGTTCTTATGAGTCCAACCCTTCTGGTAAGCCTGCATTCCTTCTGGGTGGAGGTCCCATCACATTAGCTTTCCATATTGGTTATTCACGTGGTGAACAGGATCGTTTAATTCAAGTTTTGGACTATTGCACATAAGTGATATTTGAAGACCACCAGAGACTATATTTTGTGTTTATGAGAAAAGATTTTTTCCTTCCTTTTTTTCTCTTTTCATCACACTCTGTGCATGTAACAATACACTATTTTGTTCATTTGATATAATAGTGCTACACTTTTTTGTATACTAAATGAACCCCCCTACTGCAGGCCTTTATATAAGAAAGGTTGTATTGTTAGCACACTGACACACCCAATAGAAGTACACGTCCACCAGTATCTTTCAATCTGTCTCTTCATGTATGTCTAAAGTGATTGCACCTGATGAGCAGGAACACATAACACTATTCGCAACTGTGTTAGCCCTTGGCTATGTGCATCAAATCTCCAACTACAGGACAAAGATCAAAGTCCATTTGCATTCACATAAACAAAGCAACAGTTTTCTAAGCATATGTACCTGTGCAGTGTAAACCCTAAAATTTGAAATGTCCCTGGGCATGATTAGTGCTAATAAACATTAACATCAGTCCCTGGCTGCAATGAGCTTCCAATATAAAGTCCAAAATTAACTTTCTTACATTAGAACCTATTTTGACAGGAGACAAATTAGGTTGAAGCATGTCTTTGGATTGTGGTGAGAAACCCACACAAGGAGAACATATAAACTTCAACACAAGGATTAGCATGTTGGGGAATTGAACCAACATCCCAGGTGCTAGCTAGATACAATATATTGGCCTAAGTATTGGGACGCCTGCCTTTAAATGCACATGAACTGTAATGGCATCCCAGTATTAGTATTGGGTTCAAAACTCATTTGGCCCACCCTTTGCAGCTATAACAGCTTCAACTCTTCTGGGAAGGCTGTCCACAAGGTTTAGGAGTGTGTCTATGGGAATGTTTGACCATTCTTCCAAGTGCATTTGTGAGGTCAGGCACTGATGTTGGATGAGAAGGCCTGACCTACAGTCTCCTCTCTAATTCATCCCCAAGGTGTTCTGTTGTGTTGAGGTCAGGACTCTGTCCAGGCCAGTCAAGATCCTCCACCCCAAAATCACTCATCCGTGTCTTTATGGACCTTGCTTTGTGCACTGGTCCAAATGATTTAGTGGAGGGGGGGATGCGGGGTTGTTTTTCAGGGGTTGGGCTTGGCCTCTTAGTTCCAGTTAAGGGAACTCTTAAGGCGTCAGCATGCTCCCAACTTTGTGGGAACAGTTTGGGGAAAGTCCCTTCCTGTTTCAACATGACTGCACACCAGTGCACAAAGCAAGGTCCATAAAGACATGGATGAGCTAGTTTGGGGTGGAGAAACTTGACTGGCCTGCACAGAGTCCTGGCCTCTACCCGATAGAACACCCTTTGGATAAATTAGAGTAGAGACTGCGAGCCAGGCCTTCTCATCCAAAATCAGTGCCTGGCAACACAAATGCACTTCTGGAAGAATGATCAAACATTCCCATAGACACACTAAACCTTGTGGACAGCCTTCCTAGCTGCAAAGGGTGGGCCAAATCAAATTTTAACCCTACGGACTAAGTCTGGGCTGCAATTAAAGTTTATGTTTGTGTAAAAGCAGGCGTCCCAATACTTTTGGCTAAATAGTGTATCTGGAAAAGACTTACAATGGTGGTGGAGCACTCCTACACATAAATTCTACATTTAGACATAATTATAGGACTTGGGAGATGAGACAACTTCTCTACATGAAGCAACATGGTTGGGATTTGACCCCAGACCCTCAGGGATACTAAGGAGAAGTTCTAACCACTAAGCCACGGAGCTGCCACATATGCGAGCCTCCTACACATAACTACACATAAATACACATAAAAACACATAAATACTGCATTTCTTTGGACATACAGGTGATGGAATTACATTACTCAAGAGTTATTCTTGATTTATTCTGTGATATTTGGTGTTTTTTTGTGGGTGAGAGTAGAGTATTACCCTCAAATTTTTGGGAATTACATTTTGCTTTCTGATGTTGGTACACATATCACATTTTTGGGCTCAAATTATGAATATTTGGAAATAATAAAAAGCACAAAAAATTGTGATTCATTTTAAATTTGCATCAGCAATGGTATTGTTTGTGGATTATAAAGACACCTGTGCGAGTTTGGATAAAGATTGTTGTGAGATGAAGAGTAACAAATGAAAGTGACAGAGAAAAATATATTTTATCAAAACATTCCATATTCTAGCATTCTTAAAAACAAAATATTTTAAGTAGAAACAACAATGTTGCAAAGGAAAATTTATTTCAGAGAAAGATACATTTCATCTCAACATTAAAAGGTTTTTTTGTGAAAGTTAGAATTGTTCCATTAGAATCAATGGCTTATTTGGACTAGAATAGAGCAGATTTTTTTTTCAAAAAAATGCTTTCTAATTAGCTCTCATTTTGGTATTTACTATAGCGCCGGGCAAAAAAGACACTTGAGTTAAAATGAGAGCTATTTTCAGGTCTGAGCATGCTCCGTTGTGTTGGCACCTCGTTGTCCAAAACGGGGAATTTTTCACTTCCCAGACTTTTAAAGATATTTCAGTGTAGAAATCACTTTTTCACACAGTTTAAAAGCAGATTATCTTTAAATAATATACCGCATATTTCAGTACCATTTAGGCAATTATATCATGCTCTTAACATTATTTCCATGTGCACTACTCCAGGTTTTAGCAGAGTAATGCCCCATACACACGGTCGGACTTTGTTCGGACATTCCGACAACAAAATCCTAGGATTTTTTGCGACGGATGTTGGCTCAAACTTGTCTTGCATACACACGGTCACACAAAGTTGTTGGAAAATCTGTTCGTTTTAAACGCGGTGACGTAAAACATGTATGTCGGGACTATAAACGGGGCAGTGGCCAATAGCTTTCATCTCTTTATTTATTCTGAGCATGCGTGGCACTTTGTCCGTCGGATTTGTGTACACACGATCGGAATTTCCGACAACGGATTTTGTTGTCGGAAAATTTTATCTCCTGCTCTCCAACTTTGTGTGTCGGAAAATCCGATGGAAAATGTCCGATGGAGCCCACACACGGTCGGAATTTCCGACAACACGCTCCGATCGGACAATTTCCATCGGAAAATTCGACCGTGTGTACGGGGCATAAGGGTTTGGGCGCTATTTGGTTTCAGGGAACTATAGTAAATTTGATTTTGGGAGTATTTTCTCACCAGCGCTATAGTGAATTAGCAATTAGCACCACAGCTCTATAGTTAATGACCCCCAGTGTCTCCCAACCTCACATATCGTAATACCGAAAATATAAACTTCCAATTCACTCTGTCGAAGGCTTTCTCTGTGTCTGTTCCTAAAAACATGCATGGGTCTTGGATGTATTAGCTACATGAATTAAATGCAATGCCTTTATTGCATTGTCCCGTGCCTCCCTCCCCGGCACAAACCCCACCTGATCCAAATGTATCAGGGAGGGCAGATGTTCTTGCATGCGTGTCGCAATAATTTTAGTAAACAGTTTCAAATCTGTGTTTAGGGGAGAAATTGGCCTATAATTCCCTCATTGCATGGGGTCTTTACCTTCTTTCGGTAATACGGTAATGTGGGCTCTCAAGGTTTCTACATGGAAAATAGAGGTTGAATCGCCCAGTCCATTAAACATTTTTATGAGATAGGGCCCCAGAGTAGCCATTAGTTGTTTGTAGTAGTAAACAGTGAAGCCATCTGGGTCCGGTGCTTTACCAGGCTTTGATGAGTTCACTGCTTTCTGTAATTCCTCTAAGGTAATGGGTAACTCCAGCTCTTTCTGTGTCATGTTTGTTAGCTAGGCATACCAGATGATATTAGGTATTCATCTATTGTTGACTGATCGGGCATGTCCTGTTGCAAATTATAAAGTGAGGAATAAAAATCTGCAAATTTCTGGGCTATTTGTTTAGGTAAGGTGAGTTTTCTTACCTCCACTCCCATAATCACTGGAACATAGGTCATTGATTTTTGCTCCTGTAATTTTCGAGCTAATAGTCTACCACATTTATTACCAGATTCGTAAGATTGTTTAAGCCCCATCTATATGGACTTTTGAGCTTTATAAAGCAGCAAATCCATGACCTGTCTACGGGCCATCAGAAGATTTCTTTCTATCTCTGAGGAAGAGGTGTGTTTATGGATTGTTTCTAATCAATGTATTTCCATTAGAATAATTTTGCCTCCCTTTCCCGTTTAATCCTAGCTCCATGTTATATCAGGACCCCCCTAGAATTACTGCTTTATGAGCCTCCCATATCACCCCGGGCTACATTCCTGATTATCGTTGGTCTGAAAAACCCATGTCACCTCCCTTCTGACGTTCTTCATAACCTCCTGATCCTGGAGAAGACTTTCATTAAGTTTCCACATTGTCAAGTTGCGGTGGCTAGGGTCAAAGATATTATATTTCATAAGTATTGGAGTGTGGTCTGACCAAATAATTGACCCAATCGTGGATTTCAATTACTGAATGCATTTGATTGTGGGGGGATAAAAAAAAGTCAATACGAGAGTATGACTTATGTACTGGGGAAAAGAAAGAATAATCTCTCTCTCCAGGGTTGAGAAGGCGCCATGTGTCTACTAACCTTGTTCCATGGAGTGATTGAAGGATTTGTTTCCGTATGCCCAAAGGCACTGATGACGATCCTATTGATGCATATAACATAGATTGATGCGCTCTGATACAAAGTTCAATCAATGTGAGAAAATAATTTTTTGTGCTAAAAAACCAATATGAAAAAAATTTGATACCAAATCGCTAAAAAATCGCATATATATAAAATCGCAAATATATGAAAAAATCGCAAATATTTAAAAACTGTGTTCCTCCAGTTATACAAATCCACTGGAAGTGGTGCGATATCTCCAAAGTAAACTAAGCAACAATTGTGTATAAATATACTAAAAATGCGTTTACAAATAGTAATCAATCCAAATTAGTGCCAATAAATAAATTAGATATATTCCCTGTGATAAGTGTTGAATCCCCCGTAGTAAAAAATAAATAAATGATAAACTTATAAAGGTGCAATATATATACAATTGATGAGTATAAATAGATAAATAGTGCCAATAGAATCTGATTAAATATAGATGATTAAATTCATGAGATAGGATAAGTAACAGGCGACAGTTCAATCCTCAGTAATCTGGGATATCTGGATTTCTGCAGTACTTATTTGTTCACCCTCTGAGCTATTTCTTCCACAGCCACAATGAATGGTAATTTTCTCAGTATCAAGTGGTTTTATGTAAAATAAACAAAGAGAGAAAACATTGCACAATATTGTTACAATAAAAGTTCACAGGCAAAACAGCACAGTGATACACTCACGTGTGCCTGGCTTGTTTTAGGCATGCAGATAAGCAGATAGGCAGATCTCAGCTGGCTTGTAAGGACAAGACTTGCTACGCAAGCTGCTGCTGATTGATACAATGTATTCAGCAGACTGTGTCCTAGGCTCCTCCCACGCGTTACATCACTGGCACGTGACTTTCTCAAGGCTAAGCATGAGATGCCAGCGTCTCCATATTTAGGCATTTCGGTTCCTATGGTGATGGTGCTGTGATCCTATTGATGTATCCTCTCCAGGAACCAGAGAGACATTAAGATCTCCCCCACAATCAACCAACCTTCTGAGAATTCCGCAAGTTTACTTATAGTATTTCTAAAGAAAACATCTTGTTGTACATTCGGGGCGTTATAGATAAGTATTGGCCCCCTACATCTATATGGCACTCTATACATATCCATGGTACTTTACTCTAAATCAAAATGGACACCCCTCGAGATTTGGAAGGGGGATTAGTGGCATGGTAAATTACAGGAAAAAACTGTTTTCCAACATAGGGAGACTATCCTCTCTGAAATGGGTTTCTTGGAGAAATGCAATGTCAACCCGCTGTCGTTTTAACTCTTGAAGGAGTATTTGTCTCTTTTCGGGGGTATTTAGTCCCCTAGTATTAAGGGATTATCAATTTCCTATTTTCCACCCCTATGTACTTCACACCAAGAGTAAGCTCGAGAACAGAAGGTAGGGGCACGGCCCATGGGCGGGGGGGGGGGGGAGAGGGAGGAGAAAAGGGGACAAAGAAAAAACCCAGAAGAAAACTAACTGTGGCCCTCTGGGGTGAGCTCCATCCTATAGCCCACCTCAAGGGTCACCTAAGCAATCTGCTTTTAAACACACCCCGCCTACTAAGTCTAGGCTATATAGGTGCTAACCTAATGAGGGGAAGTAGCCCAAGAGCGGCCGGGCTGAGGAGCACTCCCAGTGATCCCTGACGGCTCCCAAACATATCAAAATAACATAGTACAAGCTTAATTTGCGCCCTTTTGAAATTATTATTAATTATTCAGGTCTACCATAGCCTCCTTGCCCCACATATTCAGGATAATGGAGACATAATATATTTTTTGTCAGAGTCTCTGGAGGGAGAGACAGAGAGAGGTAAGGGAGGGGAGGGGGGCCCATCCATGGACAGGGAAGGATTGTTTCTTCCTGCTTTGATTTGCATTTACAGGTGCATTGTTATATTATTAACCACTTCAATACAGGGCACTTACACGTTCCTGCCCAGACCAATTTTCAGCTTTCAGTGCTGTCGCACTTTGAATGACAATTGCACGCTCATGCTACACTGTACCCAAACTAAATTTTTATAATTTTGTTCCCACAAATAGAGGTTTCTTTTGGTGGTATTTGATCACCTCTGGGATTTTTATTTTCTGCTAAACAAATAAAAAAATGACCGAAAATTTTGAAAAAAAAACCCCCTTTTTATTTGTTTCTGTTAGAAAGATTTGGAGGTTATTTACGAAAGGCAAATCCACTTTGCACTACAAGTGCAAACTACAAGTGCAAAGTGCACTTGAAACTGCACTGAAAGTGCACTTGGAAGTGCAGTCACTGTAAATCTGAGGGGTAGATCTGAAATGAGGGGAAGCTCTGCTGATTTTATTATCTAATCATGTGCAAGCTAAAATGCTGTTTTTTTTAATCTTCCTTGCATGTCCCCCTCGGATCTACAGCAACTGCACTTCCAAGTGCACTTTCAGTGCAATTTCAAGTGCACTTTGCACTTGTAGTTTGCACTTGTAATGCAAAGTGGACTTGCCTTTAGTAAATAACCCCCATTGCAAATAAGTAAGTTTTCTCCTTCACTGATGAGCACTGATGGGGCTGCACTGATGGGCACTGATAAGGCAGCACTGATGGGCACTTATGAGGTGGCACTGATGGGCACTGATAAGGAGGTACTGATGGGCACTGATAGTTACATAGTTACATAGTAGGTGAGGTTGAAAAAAGACACAAGTCCATCAGGTCCAACCTATGTGTGTGATTATGTGTCAGTATTACATTACATATCCCTGTATATTGCGGTCATTCAGGTGATTATCTAATAGTTTCTTGAAGCTATCAATGCTCCCCGCTGAGACCACCGCCTGTGGAAGGGAATTCCACATCCTTGCCGCTCTTACAGTAAAGAACCCTCTACGTAGTTTAAGGTTAAACCTCTTTTCTTCTAATTGTAATGAGTGGCCACGAGTCTTATTAAACTCTCTTCTGCGAAAAAGTTTTATCCCTATTGTGGGGTCACCAGTACAGTATTTGTAAATTGAAATCATATCCCCTCTCAAGCGTCTCTTCTCCAGAGAGAATAAGTTCAGTGCTCGCAACCTTTCCTCATAACTAAGATCCTCCAGACCCTTTATTAGCTTTGTTGCCCTTCTTTGTACTCGCTCCATTTCCAGTACGTCCCTCCTGAGGACTGGTGCCCAGAACTGGACAGCATACTCCAGGTGCGGGCGGACCAGAGTCTTGTAGAGCGGGAGAATTATCGTTTTATCTCTGCAGTTGATCCCCCTTTTAATGCATGCCAATATTCTGTTTGCTTTATTAGCAGCAGCTTGGCATTGCATGCCATTGCTGAGCCTATCATCCACTAGGACCCCCAAGTCCTTTTCCATCCTAGATTCCCCCAGAGGTTCTCCCCCCAGTGTATAGATTGCATTCATATTTTTGCCACCCAAATGCATTATTTTACATTTTTCTACATTGAACCTCATTTGCCATGTAGTCGCCCACCCCATTAATTTGTTCAGGTCTTTTTGCAAGATTTCCACATCCTGCGGAGAAGTTATTGCCCTGCTTAGCTTAGTATCGTCTGCAAATACAGAGATTGAACTGTTTATCCCATCCTCCAGGTCGTTTATGAACAAATTAAATAGGATTGGTCCCAGCACAGAACCCTGGGGGACCCCACTACCCACCCCTGACCATTCTGAGTACTCCCCATTTATCACCACCCTCTGAACACGCCCTTGTAGCCAGTTTTCAATCCATGTACTCACCCTATGGTCCATGCCAACGCACCTTATTTTGTACAGTAAACGTTTATGGGGAACTGTGTCAAATGCTTTTGCAAAATCCAGATACACCATGTCTACGGGCCTTCCTTTATCTAGATGGCAACTCACCTCCTCATAGAAGGTTAATAGATTGGTTTGGCAAGAACGATTCTTCATGAATCCATGCTGATTACTGCTAATGATATCATTCTTATTACTAAAATCTTGTATATAGTCCCTTATCATCCCCTCCAAGAGTTTACATACTATTGATGTTAGGCTAACTGGTCTGTAATTCCCAGGGATGTTTTTTGGGCCCTTTTTAAATATTGGTGCTACATTGGCTTTTCTCCAATCAGCTGGTACCATTCCAGTCAATAGACTATCTGTAAAAATTAGGAACAACGGTCTGGCAATCACCTGACTGAGTTCCCTAAGTACCCTCGGATGCAAGCCATCTGGTCCCGGTGATTTATTAATGTTAAGTTTCTCAAGTCTAATTTTAATTCCGTCCTCTGTTAACCATGTAGGTGCTTCCTGTGTTGTGTCATGAGGATAAACACTGCAGTTTTGGTTACTGAAGCCCCCCGATTCACTCGTGAAGACTGAGGAGAAGAATAAATTCAATACCTCTGCCATCTCCCCATCCTTTGTAACCAGATGTCCTTCCTCATTCTTTATGGGGCCAATATGGTCTGTCCTCCCTTTTTTACTGTTTACATACTTAAAGAATTTCTTGGGATTTTTTTTGCTCTCCTCCGCTATGTGTCTTTCATGTTCTATCTTAGCCATCCTAATTGCACCCTTACATTTCTTATTGCATTCTTTATAAATTCTGAATGCTGTGGATGATCCCTCAACCTTGTATTTTTTGAAGGCCTTCTCCTTTGCTTTTATATGCATTTTTACATTGGAGTTAAGCCATCCAGGATGTTTGTTCGCTCTTTTAAATTTATTACCCAATGGGATACATTGGCTAATGCCCTTATTTAATATGCTCTTAAAGCAAACCCATCTCTCCTCCGTACTCTTTGTTCCTAATATTTTATCCCAATTTATGCCTTTTAGCAAGGTTTGTAGTTTAGGGAAGTTGGCTCTTTTGAAATTCAGTGTCTTTGTGTTCCCTTCATGTCTCCTATTTGTGTGATTTATACTGAAACTAATTGACCCGTGATCGCTGTTACCTAAATTGCCCCGTATTTCCACATCTGTTATCAGGTCTGTATTGTTGGTAATCAGTAGATCTAGTAATGTTTTATTTCTAGTTGGTGCGTCTACCATCTGACCCTTAAAATTGTCCTGCAAGACACTAAGGAACTGGCGAGCCTTAAATGAATGCGCGGTTCCCTCCGCCCAGTCTATGTCTGGATAATTAAAATCCCCCATTATGATAACACTTCCCATCCTTGCTGCTAATCCAATTTGTGATAGGAGATCCGTCTCCACTTCCTCCCTCAGGTTAGGGGGCCTATAGCATACTCCCAGTATTATTTTCCCCTTAGCTTCATCCCTTTGGAGCTCTACCCATAAAGATTCCACCTCCTCCCTAGCCCCCTCAGTGATGTCATCTCTCACATTCACTTGTACATTATTCTTGATATATAGGCATACCCCTCCCCCTTTTTTACCCTCTCTATCCTTGCGGTATAGGGTATACCCTTGAATGTTTGCCAGTCAATCATGAGAGCTGTTGAACCAGGTCTCTGAAATTCCCACAAAATCCAAATCCTCCTTGTACAACAGTATCTCTAGTTCACCCATCTTGTCCGCCAGGCTCCTGGCATTGGTGAACATGCCACATAGTTTAGACCGGTCGCATATTGTCCTCGTATTGGGTGTTTCAAGATTGCAACTTGGACTTGCTACTATACTCACCTTGTGTTTTTGTGCTTTGGTTAACCTACCACTAATGCCCCCAATACTACCCTCTGGAATATCTTCCGCGCTGGCTATCACTGTCTCTGGACCCTCCCCCCCATCGCCTAGTTTAAAAACCCCTCTAACTTTTTTGGCCATCTTCATTCCCAGCAGATCTGCACCCTCCTCATTTAGGTGCAGTCCGTCCCTTCTATAGTACCGGTACCGACTGAGAAGTCGGCCCAGTCCTCCAGGAACCCAAACCCCTCCTTACTACACCAGCTCTTCAGCCACTTGTTTACTTCCCTAATCTCCCTCTGCCTCTCTGGTGTGGCTCGATGTACCGGTAGTATTCCTGAGAACACTACCTTGGAGGTCCTTTTCCTCAATTTAGCTCCTAAGTCCCTAAAATCGTTCTTTAGGACACTCCATCTGCCTCTGACTTTGTCATTGGTGCCAACGTGCACCATGACAGCCGGGTCTTCCCCAGCCCCTCCCAGTAATCTGTCCACAAGATCCGTGATGTGCCGAACCCGAGCGCCCGGTAGACAACATACTGTTCGGCGCTTCAGGTCTTGGTTACAGATTGCCCTCTCTGTCCTTCTAAGAATTGAGTCCCCACCACCAGAATCTGTCTTTCCTTTCCCTTTGCTGCCCCCCCACTCTCACTGGAGGAGTTCTTCCCCTGGCAGCTAGGAGAGTCCCTCATCTCCAGCAGTGCTGGTCCCTGACTGGTTACACCAATGTCACTCAATGGAGCGTACTTATTGGGATGCTCCAGTCCTGGATCGGCCTCCCTGGCACTTCCCCCTCTACCCCTCCTGACTGTCACCCATCTACTCTTTGCTAGTGCCTGCACCTCTTTGTCTCCACCCGCCTCTGTGCTGGCCCCTGCCGGCACCTGCCGTGTACGTTCCTGGCTCACCTTTAGTATGGAGGGACTTCTCAGTGCTGACAGTTGCTTCCCCAGATTCAGAACCTGGGCTTCCAGGGAAACAATGTGCTTACATTTTGCACAGCAGTATTCGCCCTCGATCGGATGATCAAGGAACGCATACATGCGGCAAGATGTACAAAGAGTCGCCTTTCTACACCCGCCGGGCATCGTACCTATTAAATTTAGTGAGGATTTTGAGATTTTACCCTGTCCAAATTACCTAACAACTAGCTTCCTGGCACTAATACTCAAGACAATACACAGGTACACAATACACAAGTACTAACGATCCACACACACTACTCAGACAACACTCAGATACTCACACTACACAGGTACTATGACCCCTGTTATAACCTCCTGTTTTAAACTCTTGTTTTTAACTCCCACTTAATCCAGCTCCACTTACACCATGAGGTGGCACTGATGATGGGCACTAATATGCAGGACTGATAGGTAGCACTGATAGGTGGCACTGATATGCGGCACTGATAGGCACTGAAAGGTGCCACTGATGGGCACTGAAAGGCACAGATGGACATGGATGAGCACTGATAGGTGGCACTGATGTACACTAATGAATGGTACTGATGTTCATCACTGATTAGCGGGCATTATTGTTTGGCACTGATTGGCATCCATTGTGGGCACTGATTGGCATCCATTGTGGCCATGGGTGGCATACCTGGTGTGACTAGTGGTTGACATCCCTGGTGGTCCTGGTGGCATCCCTGGTGATCCAGTGTGGGCATCCTCGGGGGGCTGGGCTGATAATCAATCAGCACAGACCCCCCTGTTAGAGGAGCAGCCGATCGGCTCTCCTCTACTCGTGTCTAACAGACGCAAGTGAGGAAAAGCCGATCAATGGCTCTTCCTGTTTACACTGTGATCAGCCATGATTGGACATGGCTGATCAAGTGGTAAAGAGTCTACGTCAGAGACTCTTTACCTAGGTCAGAGTTGCGGTGTGTTAGACTGACACACCGCAACAACGATCGCCGCGATGCGTGCCCCTGGGGGCGTGCAGGGGATTGATATCCTGGCGACATCATATGACATTCGGTCAGGATATTGCAACCACTTTGCCGATGTCATATTGCTATATGGCAGGCGGCAAGTGGTTAATATACATACTTTAATTCTGTAAATGCTAGGACCTTCCTCCATCAAAATATATATATTAACCAAGTGGGGAGAGGAAGCCAACTGAAGGGAGAAGTGTCTCAACTCAAAATACAAACATATCTCATACCATCCAGTTCATCACTCCTTCCTTGTGCCCCCCCAAACCAATCTTTCTCCTAAAACCCCCCTAAATCGAGTGCCACAGAGGGGGGAGTAGAACCCCAACCCCCCAATCTAATCATCTCAAATTTTAATGTATTATAGTGATCTGTTCCCCTATATGGACATGATGTCTTGTGCATTTATTCTTCTTCCTTTCACTCCTCCTTCAACCCTCCCTATTCCCTAATTATTGTGAACTGCATATATCTTATTATTTAATATTTGTGTATCATGGTTTATTTCATTACTGTTAAGTGTCCTTTCCAGTGAAAAATTAGTGTTATAGGGGGTTATTTAGGAAATGAAAATCCATTTTGCACTAGTGCAAACTACAAGTGGAAGTGCAGTCGCTGTAAATCTGAGGGGTATATCTGAAATGAGGGGAAGCTCTGCTGATATCATCCAATCATGTGCAAGCAAAAATGCTGTTTTTTATTTTCCTTGCATGTCCCTCTCGGATCTACAGCGACTGCACGTTCAAGTGCACTTTCAGTGCAATTTCAAGTGCACTTTGCACTTGTAGTTTGCACTTGTAGTGCAAAGTGGATTTGGCTTTCGTAAATAACCCCCATAGTGTCATATTCCGTTTATATATGTTATTCACACATATTATTTCCTTCCCTTCCTGCCCCCTCTCCTATTTATTACCCCCAAATGTTATTTAAACATGCGTGTTCCCTATTGGTGAATTGTGTATAAAACAAAAAGAAAAAAAACCCTCCCCCACCTGGCCATCCCCCAACCCTCTATCTGAGAGAGAGAGAGAGAAAAATACTATTTTGATAAAAAAAAATAGAAAGGAGAAGATATTCAATAATTCTATCCACTTTATATATTCTTCTCCGTACCACTCTCTATCTAGGAGTCTATACCCCCCCCCAGGTCTTCCTTTCCCTCCTCAAATCAGTCCATTCCTTCCTTCCCCTGTCTATTTTCCTTCCTATCTATTTTTACCACTGGGGAATGATTAAGGGTGAACACCTGGGGGGGGGGGGGGTACTTACAGGGGTCAGTAGGGCTCCTGATCAGACCAACCATCTATATCATGTCCTAATCCTGTTCAGTCGCCCTCAAATGATAGATTCCATATAAAAGCTGAAGACCTCATATTTCCCCCCTACACTTTAATAACTCAAAACTAGGAACCCCTTAACTCTCTCCCCTCCCCTCTCCCACAGTCCCCCCTCAATTCATACATCATGTATAATAAATCAATTCATTAGAATCGCCTACACCTATTGATATTAATGCAGCTATATATCCCCCGGCAGTCCAAAATTTCAAAATATATCAGGATATATACCTGAACAAATAGCCCCCCGTCTACTGTTATTTCGAAAGAGTGACTACTTGGGAGTGTGTTGTCTTAGTCCTTATGCGGCCTGATGTCTGTAAGAGCAGCTGTAGCCAGTTAAAAACCGGGAAGGGATCTATGTTCTGGAAATTGAATAATTCTGGAAGATCTGCCTTTGTATTCAATGAAAAGGATAAAGTATTCTTCCGTATTGTAACTGCTATCGGGAATCTTAAACTATATGTGCCGCCCACCTGGCGCACTTGATCTAGTACCGGCCAGAGTATGGCTCTACGTTGTAACGTAGCTTTGGATAGGTCTGGCATTACTTTAACCTGTGCCCCCTCAAAGTCTACCATACCCGCCTCCCATACCTTCTGCAATATCATCTCTCTATGAGTAAAATGATGCAGGCGGCATATCACATCCTGGGGACGATCAGTGTCTAAATTTTTAGGGCCCAGTGTTCTGTGTACCCTATCCAGTTCCATATTATTAGGTACATCTCCCTCCAGCAATTTATAAAAAATCTCCATTACCTTCCCGTTAATGCTCCTTTGGTCTATAGTCTCAGGGAGACCCCGGAGTCGCAGATTATTTCTGCGATTCTGGTCCTTCATGTCTTCCAATTGCAGTTGAAAGGCTATTGCGGTTTCCATATGAGAGTTCCTATCCCTCTACAGAACAGCTACTTGCTGCTTCAAAGTTCTGATATTGACTGTATCTCTGTATGGACGACCTGGAGTTCTTTATTATGAGCCTCTTCCACGCTTGTCAGTAGAGCATGTGTTAGTGTCCTCAGATCTTCCTGCCCCATACAGAGTAGTACTGCATTTTCCTGCTGTATAGAGAGCCATCTCTCCAGTACGGGAGCCTGCTGTGCCTCTGGATTGGGTACTATTCTTGGCACCATGGTGGGTGTAATTGATGTATTAGATGTAGTCTGAGCAGCCTGCAAGGTAAGTATCCCAGTTTCTTGACCCCGTAGGTTTATCGTCTTACTACCAGATCCCCGTCTGTCTGTTGCCGGGAAATACTGCAGCATCTCAGCTTGTGACTCCCCCATGTTGGCTGCTTTACGTGATGTTTTAGTTTCTTGCTACTTGAGCGACTGCATACCGCTCTCACCCCTGTTTACCAAGACACTTATTTGCTCTAGAGCGGGGGGTGGTATAATAGCTCAACCTGCAAGCATATAACTACCCTCACCACTGCTAAGGTATTACTGAGGTACTACTAGGCTACTACTGGAGTATTACTGAGATGTGTAGAGAAAGACAAATAATAACAGGGCAAAGTCCAGCAAATTCCATTCAATTGCAAATAAATTCCACTGTTACATAAGAAATCACACAGTCTCTATATCCATGGTGGTAGATCAAGGTAAAAGCGAAACAATCTAATTACCTGGTATATTACTGTCTTCCAATTTCACACCAGCTGTTGCTGGGAAGAGTCCAAAAGTAATGTCTATGACCAGGGGAGATCAAGGGAAGATCCCAGCACTCAGCTGCTTTCTGTGTCGATGTCCATACTTATACACACTTCACTGGTGGGGTAGGGTGTCTGGGATTTAGATGGGGTCCACTGTTTGGCTGCTGTATTCACCACCTCCTCCCCATCACCTTTAGCTAACAGGAATCAGGAAGTCCAGGCTCATCCACCGCCGTGCGCAACTCCACACAGTCCCTGCTGCTTCAATACACCCAGATTCAGCACCTGTGAGCCTAAACCTAAGCTGGGATCCAGCTACCGTGTAGCAATTGTATATGGATCAATTGCTTCTCTTCCTTCTGGTAAACCAGGTGAGCCTTTGCTATGGTCCAGCAGCTGTGTAGCTATGCAGCATTTTAGCTATTATGTTGAATCCGGGATGTTCAGAGAGCCTCTCTGGCCGAGAGGTATCAGCTGCCGTAAGCTGTTTTGGGCGTGGGGCATTTACGGAGCCAGCATGAATCTGCCTCACCCGTCCATTGCTAAGCCACTCCCCTCATCATTGGAATCTTGACCGGAGACTGGAAACTTAGAAACATTGCCGTTGGCGTCTTGGCCAGGATGGTAGGACTGTCACCACTGTTCTGGTTTCTAGCATAAATCTCATCAGGAATTTCAAGATAAGAGGTCGGGGGAAGGCATAGGCCAGATTGCATGTCCATCAGCTTGAGAGGGCATGCATTGCTTCTGTCTAAGGGTGAGGTAGCCGCAAGATAAATCTTGGCAGCTTGGTGTTGTTTGCTCTAGCAAATTGATTCAATTCGGGAAGGCCCCCATCCAGAAACCTCTGATATATACAGTTCGCTTCCTAGTTTAGACAACCGGGAAGATCGACAGCTCTTAGGTCCCTCAAATTCCTTTCCATAGGATAATGGGTTCCACCTCTCTCAGTAGGGAGCTGCTGTGGGTCCCCCCTTGGCGGTGTATGTATGATACCACGGCTTTGTTGTCCATTCAAAGTAGTACTGCCTTCCCTGTGATCTCGAATTTCAGGGCTACCAATGCAAGATAGGCTGCCCAAATCTCCAGGATGTTTGATACAACACCTGCCCATCTTCCCTGGACTGAGAATTTGGTTGCAGTGTGCCCCCCAGCCTGCCGCACTGGCGTCTGTGGTAACTGTAGTCCAGTAGATATTCCCTAATGGATGTGATTTTATGAGCATCTCTCTCTTTGCCCACCAATGCAGACTTCTGTCCATTTGACTTGTCTGACGTATGGTTTGAGATAGATGGTGCTTGTTCCAAAGCCTCAGAATCTCTAACTGAAAATGTCCCAGGTACAAATGAGCCCACGGGACCATAGAGATACAAGATGACAGGCTCAGGCAATTTGAAGCCGTACCCTAATTTTCTTCATCTTTTGAATGATGGTTGTCAACTTCTGAGGTGGTAGGGACACCGTCACCTTCTTTTTATTGAACAAAGCGCCTAAATAAATCATCTCCTGACTTGAAGTAAGGGGACACTTCTCCTGATTTATCTTCCATCCAAAACCTGCTAGCGTTGATAACAGAATGCTCCTGTGTTCCACTAGCTGGACTGGATCTTTTGACAGGAGGAGAATATTGTCCAGGTAGTGATGTGCTCTGAGACCTAATTCTCACAGAGGGGCTATGATAGCAATTAGGACCTTCGTGAAGGCTCTGGGCGAGGTACAGAGACCGAACGGGTGACTCTGGAACTGACGGTGAACCTTCCCTACCACGAACCTCAGGTACTTCTGAAATGGTGGAAGTATGGGTATGTGTAAGTAGGCATCCTGCAGATCTACCGGTAGCATCCAGTCCCCTGGTTGGACAGCACAGATAATTGTTTTTAGTGACTCCCTCTTGAACTTTTCCAGTAATATGTAATGATTTAGTCTCTTCAGATGTTTTACGGGTCTCCAAACTCCACTTCCCTTGGGTTCTAGAAAAAGGGTGGAGTAAAAACCTGAAAACATTTCAAACTGAGGCACTAGCACTACTGCAGGGAGTGAAGAAACTGAAGAAGAGCTTCCACCTTTTGTAGAGACCTTGATACCCTTTGCAAGAGTGAAGAAGTCTTTGGGCATCTGGCCTAGAAATGTTCAAAAATGTCTGAACCTGATTGTGGAGACCACCCAGGGATCTCTGCATTTCTGGCCCCAGACCTTGGAGAAGCGCTTGAGTCTGGCACCCACTGGAATTGCCTTGGTTGGCCTGGCATCAAAAGGACTTTGTAGAGTCCTGCAGGGTAGGCAAAGCCCTATGTCTGAGTGTTTGCAGGAAGGTGGACTGTGCGCTTCTCCAATTCTGTCTTGCGCCCTTCCCCTGTTTGGGCTGTCTGTAGTCCTTGTTTCTGAAATTCTGAAATCTGGATGCGAACGCCCTAGTATGCCTGGCTCACCTGTCCTGTGGCAACAGGCCTGACTTCCCCCTGTGACACGAGAAATGGCCTTTTCCAACTTTTCCCAGAACAAAGCCTTGCCATCAAACGGTATCTTACCCGAGTTCTGTTTTGACGTTACATCAGCCGCCCATGGCTTTAACCATAATGCCCGTTTGGCTATTACCGTGTGTAGCATCGACCATGCAGAGCACTTAAGTCAATCTCTGCCTCTCCAATAAAGTCTGCTGAGAGTTTCAACTTGTCCAAGGCTTTGATGATATCCTTCTTTAGGACATCTTGACGGATTGTGGTTTCTATGTTATCTGTCCATACGCGAAGGGCATTGAACACTGAAGTTAGAGCTATTGCTGGTTTACAGGCATTTCCCACCATCTGGTAAGCTTTTTTTAGGTCGAGATCCATCCACCTGTTTAGACGATCTTTAAATGAAGTCAAATCCTCCATAGATAATGTGATGTACTTTGCCAAACATACCACTGCTCCGTCTACTACTTGTGGGCTGTCTAGCATCGCTAGTCCATGTCTGAGAGCAGAGGCGGCTCTTTAATTAGGCAAATTAGGCGGCCGCCTTAGGCCTCGCCCTCATGGGGGCCTCACGGCCACCTAATTTGCCTAACGTGTGCTATGGAATGTTCCCCGGTCGGCGGCAAGGCCGTCTTTAAAAAGCAGCTGCCGGCGGTTAGTGTGCAGGGAGACCGATAGCGGGAAGGTCAGCGGCAGGTATTCACCGCTGCACACAGTGCCCAGCTGAATAAGAAGTGGAGGGGATTGTTTGACACTGCGGGGCTGCAACAGTGACGATTGCTCCGCCCCCGCCACCGCTCAGCCACTCAGCATTCTGCACTATACTGTAACCCTCCCCCTTCCCCAGACCTCCACTTGTGACTCAGAAGAGGCGACTGGAGTGGGCTGGATCGGAACAGGCGGGGAACGAGACTGTTCCCTGTGGCTGTGCTTTCTTGTTTACCTGAAGTAAGTACTGCATCTGAAGAACATTTGAGTTTGCTTTTTAGAAGCTGTACATTGCAGTAAGGTAGAATTTTTTAAATGGCTACTTAGTTGTTCCTACAAGTTATTGCAGAGCTGATTGTATTTACCAAAATGGTTTTCATATAAGGGACAGTTTAACTATATGGGGATGAAAGCGCCTCCAGATTGCTGACATTATTGATATAGAATATATTCGATCATCTCCTGTATATTATGTGCAGACTCTGACTGTCTCCTGTATACTATGTGCAGTCTCCGATCGTCTCCTGTATACTATGTGCAATCTCCAATCGTCTCCTGTATACTATGTGCAATCTCCAATCGTCTCCTGTATACTATGTGCAATCTCCAATCGTCTCCTGTATACTATGTGCAATCTCCAATCGTCTCCTGTATACTATGTGCAATCTCCAATCGTCTCCTGTATACTATGTGCAATCTCCAATCGTCTCCTGTATACTATGTGCAGTCTCCAATCGTCTCCTGTATACTATGTGCAGTCTCCAATCGTCTCCTGTATACTATGTGCAGTCTCCAATCGTCTCCTGTATACTATGTGCAGTCTCCAATCCTCTCCTGTATACTATGTGCAGTCTCCAATCCTCTCCTGTATACTATGTGCAGTCTCCAATCCTCTCCTGTATACTATGTGCAGTCTCCAATCCTCTCCTGTATACTATGTGCAGTCTCCAATCCTCTCCTGTATACTATGTGCAGTCTCCAATCCTCTCCTGTATACTATGTGCAGTCTCCAATCCTCTCCTGTATACTATGTGCAGTCTCCAATCCTCTCCTGTATACTATGTGCAGTCTCTGATCATGACATCTCCTGTATACTATGTGCAGTCTCTGATCATGACATCTCCTGTATACTATGTGCAGTCTCTGATCATGACATCTCCTGTATACTATGTGCAGTCTCTGATCATGACATCTCCTGTATACTATGTGCAGTCTCTGATCATGACATCTCCTGTATACTATGTGCAGTCTCTGATCATGACATCTCCTGTATACTATGTGCAGTCTCTGATCATGACATCTCCTGTATACTATGTGCAGTCTCTGATCATGACATCTCCTGTATACTATGTGCAGTCTCTGATCATGACATCTCCTGTATACTATGTGCAGTCTCTGATCATGACATCTCCTGTATACTATGTGCAGTCTCTGATCATGACATCTCCTGTATACTATGTACAATCTCCGTTCATCTCCTGTATACTATGTGCCATAGGCGTGCGCACAGGGTGTGCCGGGTGTGCCCAGGCACACCCTAATCCCCCCATGCGCATTAGCGTTATCGTTCTGTGTAGCATCAAGAACATGGGAAAGATCTCCCTCTTACTGGTTCTGCCATAAGAGAAGTGTTTATCCTTTTCTCTTTCACTGTGCCAGCAGGGAGATCAATGTGCCGGAGTCATATATATGTAGATACATACACATGCATGTGTGTTTGAGCTTAAGGGTGCACACCCTAATGCATTAGGCTGCGCACACCTATGCTATGTGCAGTCTCCAATCATCTCCTGTATACTATGTGCAGTCTCCAATCATCTCCTGTATACTATGTGCAGTCTCCAATCCTCTCCTGTATACTATGTGCAGTCTCCAATCCTCTCCTGTATACTATGTGCAGTCTCCAATCCTCTCCTGTATACTATGTGCAGTCTCCAATCCTCTCCTGTATACTATGTGCAGTCTCCAATCATCTCCTGTATACTATGTGCAGTCTCCGATCATCTCCTGTATACTATGTGCAGTCTCCGATCATCTCCTGTATACTATGTGCAGTCTCCGATCATCTCCTGTATACTATGTGCAGTCTCTGATCATCTCCTGTATACTATGTGCAGTCTCTGATCATCTCCTGTATACTATGTGCAGTCTCTGATCATCTCCTGTATACTATGTGCAGTCTCCAATCATCTCCTGTATAAAATGTGCAGTGCCAGGACAAGGCCAGCTAGAGCCCAGGGCAAACATGCCAAACTGCACATCCCCCCAAAATATATTAGCATTATGTATTATCAAAAATCCCCCCTCCCAAAAAAATGTGAGCACTAATCTGCATGCTTACTCCCTAAGAATTAATTCCCCTTCCTCCAAGGGCAAATCCGCCCCCACCCTGCAGAAATCCCCCCTCCCCAGCATAAATCTTTAACCCCAATCTCCCCTCCCAGCTCAAATCCTCTCTCTCCCCAAATCCTCCCAGCACCCCTCCCCCCGCCTCCCCAAAAAAAAAATCACTCCTCCTAGAACAAATACTCTACTTCTCAAAATACCCCCTCCTCTGAGTATATATCCCCCCCCACTCCAAATCCCCCCTCCTAGCACAACCCCCCCCAAATACCCCCATTCATCCCTACTGGCACAAATCCCCCCAAAAAAAATATTTCCCCCTCCTAGCACAAATCCCCTCCCCCCTCTACAATATTACCTGTTCTAGCACAAACAAACCAAAATCCCCCCTTCTAGTACAAATCCAATTCCCTCACCCCCCAACACAAATCCCTCATAATCACCTTTCCTAGCTAACTCCCCAAATCTCCCCTCCTAGAACAATTCTTACCCCCTGCTATACTATGTGCAGTCTCCAATCATCTGTATACTATGTGCAGTCTCCAATCATCTCCTGAATGCTATGTCTGCAGTCTCTGATCATCTCCTGTATACTATGTGCAGACTCTGACTGTCTCCTGTATACTACGTGCAGACTCTGACTGTCTCCTGTATACTACGTGCAGACTCTGACTGTCTCCTGTATACTATGTGCAGACTCTGACCGTCTCCTGTACTATGTCTGCAGTCTCTGATCATCTCCTGTATACTATGTGCAGACTCTGACCGTTTCCTGTACTATGTCTGCAGTCTCTGATCATCTCCTGTATACTATGTGCAGACTCTTGACTGTCTCCTGTACTAGGTCTGCAGTCTCTGATCATCTCCTGTATACTATGTGCAGACTCTGACTGTCTCCTGTATACTACGTGTAGACTCTGACTGTCTCCTGTATACTATGTGCAGACTCTGACCGTCTCCTGTACTATGTCTGCAGTCTCTGATCATCTCCTGTACACTATGTGCAGTCTCTGATCATCTCCTGTACACTATGTGCAGTCTCTGATCATCTCCTGTACACTATGTGCAGACTCTGACCGTTTCCTGTACTATGTCTGCAGTCTCTGATCATCTCCTGTATACCATGTGCAGTCTCTGATCATCTCCTGTACACTGTGTGCAGACTCTGACCGTCTCCTGTACTATGCCTGCAGTCTCTGATCATCTCCTGTACACTATGTGCAGACTCTGATCATCTCCTGTATACTACGTGCAGACTCTGATCATCTCCTGTACTATGTCTGTAGTCTCTGATTATCTCCCGCAGTACCTTTAGCACTAAATAATATGCACAACCCTTTGGTGTGTCAGGGGCTGCAGTTGAGGCCCCCAAAATCTCAGCAGTTGGACATACTGGAATGCAGTCTCCAAAACAAGCTATAATGTATAGAGTCAGATCAAGAAAATGTTTTCCCAGGGTCTAATCAATATTAAAGATGTCCCCATTCCCTGTAAAAGGCCACATCACTTCCTCTGCAAACATGCCCAGGGCTGGCATCAGCATAAGGCAGCCACTTAGGGTGCCAGGATAGTGGAGGTGGTAAAATCCAAAACCCCAGCGCTTCCTGTTTGTCTCCTCAGCACTCTCCAGTGCTCCCTTGGTGCTCTCTTCTTGTAAGCTCTGGCACTCCAGCAGTGCTGCCATCTCCCCGAGCACTTTCCAACATTCCTTCCCTCTCCTCTATGGTTCTGCAGTGCTGGCTAAATAAAAAAGAAAAAGAAACCGAGGTGGAGGCGGAGCATTTATAAATCTGGGCCGGCTGCTGCTGCTTACAGGCGCTGGCAGAAAGGGAGAGAATTACCAAGCTTTAGAGATCCAGTTGGAAGGGATGCAGGCTACAGGAGGGGAGATAAGTCGGCAGCTTTGTCATGAGGGTTTGTGTGCAGGGACTTAAGAAAGGGTAATAAAGTGGCAGGGAGGTTCAAGGGTGGGAGGAAGGGAGCGCTTGTGGTCGGAGCCAGCGTAGTATGCAGCCTGTTTCAGTTGTTTTATGTATGCCACTACCCAGTGTCCTCTGCAGTGACAGAGCAATCTCTTTCAGACAGGCGGCAATTTTTTTCTGACATGTTGGTGTTATATCTTTCAATTTGATGTTATAAGTTGCACTAGTAAATACAGCTGGATAAAACAAAACCAGTGTCTGTCTTAATTTCAGGCTGCAAAGCAACAAAATGGGATTATTTTAAAGGGAGGGATTCTTTTCTATACCCACTGTATGTAATTTATATTGTTAATTTTAATCGCTTTAATTATTTTTCTCATGACGGGCGTAAGTGGGGCCTCATGTCTAAGTTTTGCCTAAGGCCTCACCAAGCCTAGAGCCGCCTCTGTCTGAGAGTGGGTACAGCCTTCCCAAACGATTGAGGGAGAATCTTTTTTCTGTTTTCTTCCATTCCTTCTCAATAACATCTCTGATCTCATCCATGAGAGGAAAGAAGGAAATCTGCCATTTAGGAAATGGGAAGTAGCTTTTTGATTTCTTAGACACAGTGTCAGTTTCTTCCTTACCAATAGCCTACTTCATCGTCTGTATGTAAGGTTGAACCAGGGAAAAACTGAATCCTGAGGTATATGGGTCGTCTAAGGAATCTTCAGACAGACTACTCTCTTCCACATGTCTATAAGAGGTACCAGCCCCCGGGTAGGAGGCTTCACCTGCGGATGGGCTAGGGAGTGACACATTTGTTGCTACTTCTTGAGGCGGTGGGGCTGATTGCTGTGTTGGGATTGTTGCTACTAATTCTGCCAGGGAATCCTTGACTACTTTTTGAGTAGGTTCTGCCACCTGCTGGCCTTCAGACTCTCTTTCTGCTGTGTAGTCCCTGAAACAGTTTCGGCAGACTAATTTATCTGGTAATGGAGTGGCCCCACAGGCCTGACACTTTGGGGGTGTGGAACTCGGGGTTCGTGAAGATCCCCGTCTTTTTGCAGATTATTTTCCCCCACTTGTATTGTGTCTGGACCTGGATGACCTGTCTTGGCTGGAACTGGCTTTGTCAGAGTCCTAATGTCACCTTGCTGTTCTCTTGGACCTCTTCTGGCGTACAGGGCTGAAATACACAAATGTACCAGCCTAAGTGCATCCTTTTTTTTTTTGGTGGGGGGAATAAAACTTACCTGGACGTAGGTCCTTACCCTAAATGTAGATTAGGGTCTTGTTAGGGCGGCAGATGGCTCATCTTAAGCGGCTAGCAAAAGAAGCAGTTAAAGAAAAAAAAGTTAACAGGTCAGATCCCTTTTTTTTTTTTTAGATAGAAAGATAGGGGAAAAGACCTGAAAGAAGGCTCCTTGACTTTTATTTTGCATTTATATATATTTATTTATTAACTTCTTTAGATGGTGGAACCTACCGTGTGCAGAATCTTGGCACCTCCTGGAGCTCTCAGCAGGACAATCCTACAGGCAGCAGCAGGCTGCCATACAGAGGCTCCAGGAGAAATAAGTAGCCAGGATAGAGAGGCAAAGCAAGAGGAACCTTTTCCCCAGTGTCAGGTCACCTAGAGGTTGGGTGACAGATGCACACCGTTGGGATCAGGAGTGCACTGCAAGGCAGTGGATCCTACGGCTGACTGCTGCGGATGGGAGTCCAGGTGGTAAGGAAGGCAGGGCCGCTGGGACACCAACACTGATCCCACCGGGGTTAGAGCGTAGGATTCCCTGGGGCGCAGAGTCTAAGAGCCAGCAGGTGTTCACCAGATCCTCTAGAGGTGAGGATGGACTGGGCTGCAACTGGCTTCAGGTCGCGACCCCCAGGGTCCCCCAGCTCACACCCACAGTAGGCAACAGGAGGATAGGGATAGTAAAGGAATAAGCCAAGGTCAGGGCCACAAGCAGACAAGGACAACAGAGTACACGCCAAAGGTTCAGGGTCACAGGCAAACAGGGATAGTCGGGGACATGCCAGAGGTCAGGGTCACGAGCAGACAGGAATAGTCGGGGATACGCCAGAGGTCAGGGTCACGAGCAGACAGGAATAGTAGAGAACACGCCAAGGTCGGTAACAGAAACAAACGTAGAGCACACGGCAGGCAGGAACAGGAAGCCAAACACACAAAGGTGGTTCAGCAGGGCTGGCCTGCAGTGCAGAGGTTAATATAGAGAGAGTTAATAAAAGCAGTCAGGTGAGAGTCAGCTGGTCTTTAGAGATGAACACATGGAAACAGGTAGGCTGATGGACAACACTATTGCATAACCATGATAGTACCCCCCTCTTACGAGGCCTCCCCCTTCCCCGCTTGGGACCAGGTTTAGAGGGGAACTTCAAATGAAGCTTCCTCAACAGACGAGGTGCAAAGACCTCAGAAGCCTTGACCCACGACCTCTCCTCAGGACCAAACCCCTTCCAATGAACGAGGTACTGGAGAATGCCTCTACAGAGTCGGGAATCCAAAATTTGGCTAATCTCGTACTCCTGATCATCCTCAGAGACCGGCACTGTGGTAGAGAGAGGACGAGAGAACTTATTGAGGACTAAAGGCTTCAGAAGGGCAACATGGAAGGAGTTAGAGATTTTGAGGCTTTTGGGAATCTGGAGCTTGAAACAAACCGGATTCAGTTTGGAAGTTATGGTGTATGGACCAATGAATCTTGGGGCAAATTTGAGAGAAGGAACCCGGAGTTTGATGTTCCTGGTGGAGAGCCAGACTTTGTCTCCTGGCTGAAGAGAAGGCGGCTTACGCCTGCGACGGTCAGCAAAATTCTTGAATTTGTTGGCAGCTTTCTGGAGGGAATCATGAACGTCAGCCCACATGGAATTGAATAATTGATTGGGAGTAGAGGATGTTTTCCATAAACAGTGATAAAGGGTGTTTTCTGAGAACTGACGTTGACATGATTATTGTGGGAGAACTCTGCCCACGTGAGTAGTGATGCCCAATCATCGTGATGAGCCGAGACCAAGGTACGGAGAAAGACCTCCAACCCCTGATTAACCCTCTCAGTCTGGCCATTGGATTGGGGATGGTAAGAAGAGGTAAAATCCAAGGTAATGTTGAGGGATTTGCAAAGGGCTCTCCAAAAACGGGACATAAATTGAACACCCCTGTCCGAAACGACATGGGAACAACACCATGAAGGCGGAAAATCTCTCGTACAAAAATGGGAACCAAGGCAGAGGCAGAAGGGAGACCAGGAAGAGGAACAAAATGAGCCATCTTGGAGAACCAATCGATTACCACCCAAATGGCTGTATTATTCTCCGACAGTGGAAGATCGGTGATAAAATCCATGGCGATGTGAGACCAGGGCTCCTTAGGAATGGGCAAGGGCATGAGAAGACCAGCAGGGGCTTGTGTGGAAGATTTAGACTGAGCACAGACATGACAAGCCTTAACATAATCTTTAACATCCGAGCAGAGGTTAGGCCACCAGTAGAGACGACTGATGAGCAGGAAGGATCAAGGAACCCAGCATGACCTGCCACCTTGGAATCATGTCCCCAACGAAGGATCTTAGCTCTTAGCTCCGTGGGAACAAATGTCTTGCCAGGAGGAATTTTTGATTCCAGGGTGGTAGAATGGGCAACAATGCATGAGGTTGGAATGATCGGCTCAGGATCAGGGGTGGACTCCTCATCCAAAATGTCAAATGACCTAGAGAGCGCATCAGCCCGACCGTTGCAGGAACCAGGTTTGTACATAATCGTGAATTTAAAACGAGAAAAGAGGAGACTCCACCTGGCCTGTCTGGGGTTCAGACGTTTAGCATTCTGTAGGTATTGTAGATTCTTGTGATCAGTAAAGATCGTAATGGAGTGAGGGGAACCCTCCAAGAGATGACGCCACTCTTCCAACGCCAATTTAATTGCGAGAAGTTCCTAATCACCAATGCCATAATTTCTCTCTGCCTGGGAACATTTTTTGGAGAAGAACGCACATGGTTGACGTCTCTTCTCAAAGAACTGAAGAAGCACAGCTCCTACCCCCATCGAAGAAGCGTCTACTTAAAAAAAAAATGGGTCCTCAGGATTTGGTCTCCTCAAGAGAGGTCCAGAAACGAAGGCCTGTTTCAGACCGTGAAACGCAAAGACAGCCTCGGGAGGCCAGTCTTTGGCATTCGCACCCTTCTTGGTTAAAGCGATAATAGGCGCGGCAATGGAAGAGTAATTCCTTATGAACTGCCTATAATAATTTGTGAAGCCAAGAAAGCGCTGTGTGGCCTTAAGGCTAGCAGGAATAGGTCAGTTGGTAATGGCCGAGACCTTTCCGGGATCCATGCGAAGACCCAAACTAGAAACAAAACATCCCAGAAACAGGACCTCAGGACATTCAAAGGAACACTTCTCCATCTTGGCATAGAGATTATTCTCTCTAAGGCGCTGAAGTACGGTGCGGACATGGTTCCTGTGAGCAAGCAGATTTTCAGAAAAGATGAGAATGTCATCCAGATAGATGACAACAAACTGGTATAGTAGATCCCTGAAGATTTCATTGACAAAGTTCTGGAACACAGCTGGAGCATTACACAAACCAAAAGGCATAACCAGGTATTCGTAATGCCCGTCCCTAGTGTTAAACGCAGTCTTCCATTCGTCACCTTCCCATATTCTAATGAGATTGTATGCACCTCTGAGATCCAACTTGGTGAAAATGGAAGCCCTCTTCAACCTGTCAAATAGCTCAGATATTAGAGGTAAAAGGGGTATCGGTTTTTGATAGTCACTGCATTTAACCCTCGATAGTCGATGCAGGGTCTGAGGGTACCATCCTTTTTAGCAACGAAAAAGAACCCTGCTCCTGCAGGCGATGAGGATTTCCGGATGAAACCTCTCTCCAAATTCTCGGCGACATACTCAGACATGGCCTGGGTCTCTGGAATGGACAGAGGGTAGGTACGACCCCTGGGTAGAGTTGCTCCAGGGACAAGGTCAATGGCACAGTCTGAAGATCTGTGGGGAGGAAGCACCTCAGCAGACTTCTTACAGAACACATCCCGGTAATCGCTGTATGCCGAGGGAAGATCAGACGATACGGATGTGGTAGCAATGGAAAGTCTCTCCTTGGGGACCACCTTGAGAAGACAGGACGAGAAACACAAAGGACCCCAAGCCAGGATCTGCCCAGAGACCCAGTCCACATGTGGAGAGTGGAGCTGTAGCCAAGGAAGGCCTAATACAATGGGGGTAGAGGCCTTGGGTAGAATGAGGAAGGAAATCCACTCCTGGTGGAGTATCCCTACCGACATCCTAATAGGTAGCGTCTGGAAATGGATAGGGCCCCCTGGGAGCACAGTGCCATCAATTGCCGAGACTACCAGTGGAGTAGCGAGGGGAGAAAGGGTAAGCTTCATAGAAGAAGCAGTTCTCCAATCCATAAAATTGCCGGCAGCCCCGGAGTCCAGATATGCTAGGACCAGTTGGGGAGAAGGGCCTACATGGAGGAACACCGGAAGAAGAAGACGAGAAGGTGATGTTTCTGGGTCCAATACTCCACCTTCCAAATGTATTAGACCCGAGCGTTTCCCGGATGAAGTGAGCAGGAGTCACGAAAATGACCCTTGCCCCCACAATAAAGACACAAGCCCAAAGTTCTGCGTCTAGCACATTCTTCGGGGGTTAGTCTGGTCCGGCCCAGCTGCATAGGTTCCTCAGCAGGCAGAGGATGCTCCACAGGGCGACGGGAGAAGAGTTCTGGCTGACTAGGACCTAGGGGGTGCTGGCATCTTTTTTCTAGGGACCTCTCCTGGAAACGAATGTCAATCTGATTGCACAAGGAAATTACATCGTCCAGACCGGCGGGGATGGCTCTTCCTGCTAATTCGTCCTTCACTCGGTCAGAGAGGCCATGTAAAAAGGTTGCGACCAGGGCCTCATTGTTCCAGCTCAATTCAGCTGTGAGGATACGGAACTGAAGCGCATATTGTCCCACTGAACAAGATTCTTGGCGAAGGCATAAAAGGGCACTAGCCGCTGAAGAAGCCCGAGCTGGCTCCTCGAAGATATTACGAAATAGCTTCAAGAAGTCGGACAGGCTGGAAACCACCGGGTCATTCTTCTCCCACAAGGGGGCAGCTCAAGCTAAAGCTTCACCAGAGAGGAGGGAAATTATATAGGCTACCTTAGCCCGATCAGACAGAAAGTTTTGGGGCTGGAGCTCAAAATGAATGGTGCATTGGCTGAGGAAGCCCCTGCAGGCCTTGGAGTCCCCAGAAAAACGGGACAGAGCTGGCAGTGAATATGAATGTGTGGCTGCGACTGGTGCGATAGGAGCAGCTGCTTGAGGCTGCAGGTTCGGGTTTCCCAAGGAGGCCTGGAGCTGCTCGAAGTGGGAAGCCAGATCCTTAAGGAATCGCATCACCTGAGTCTGATTAGATTCTTGATCTTGAGTCTGCGAACTATGCCCTGCAAAGGATCGGCTGCAGGAAGCGACACGTCAGCCGGGTGCATGGCTGATCAAACTGTCAGGTCACCTAGAGGTTGGGTGACAGATGCACACCGTTGGGATCAGGAGTGCACCACAAGGCAGTGGACCCTACGGCTGATTGCTGCAGATGGGAGTCCGGGTGGTAAGGAAGGCAGGGCCGCTGGGACACCAACACTGATCCCACCGGGGTTAGAGCGTAGGATTCCCTGGGGCACGGAGTCTAAGAGCCAGCAGGTGTTCACCAGAGCCTCTAGAGGTGAGAATGGACTGGGCTGCAACTGGCTCCAGGTCGCGACCCCCAGGGTCCCCCAGCTCACACCCACAGTAGGCAACAGGAGGATAGGGATAGTAAAGGAATAAGCCAAGGTCAGGGCCACAAGCAGACAAGGACAACAGAGTACACGCCAAAGGTTCAGGGTCATAGGCAAACAGGGATAGTCGGGGACACGCCAGAGGTCAGGGTCACGAGCAGACAGGAATAGTCGGGGATGCGCCAGAGGTCAGGGTCACGAGCAGACAGGAATAGTAGAGAACACGCCACGGTTGGTAACAGAAACAAACGTAGAGCACACGGCAGGCAGGAACAGGAAGTCAAACACAAAAAGGTTGATCAGCAGGGCTGGCCTGCAGTGCAGAGGTTAATATAGAGTTCTCTGATAGGAGCTGGGGTGGAGCCGTACTAGAGGAGAGTTAATAAAAGCAGTCAGGTGAGAGCTGGTCTTTGGAGATGAACACATGGAAACAGGTAGGCTGATGGACAACACTATTGCATAACCATGACACCCAGCATTTGGATGTGAGGGCAAAAAGGGCTGAGTTTAAACCAAGATGACCGCCTGGCCTCCGCGTCGACTGCGCAAGCGCAGGCGCTGTCCCGACAAGAGTCGGGAGCTCTGCATGCGCAGAGCAGGGCGGAAGACATAGAGAAAAGCTGGCTCCGGCTCCTAAGGAGATCTAGGGGTACCATGGAGGGAGAAAGGCCTATAGGCTGAGGACCTGGATGGAATAGAGAACAGAAAAAAGTTTTTAAGAAAACAGAGAAGCCATAAAACAGAGTGGACACAGGACAGAGTAGGGGAACCTAAAGAAAAAACAAATAGCTGCTTCCTCTGTTGCCAACAAGAGCAAACGCCAAACATCCATGCAGGTAAAGAGCTTTTAGTTAAGAGACAAATCTGCAAAAGACCTACAGAAGGGGCTGCTTCCCTTATAAGCATGTTTAGCTGCCCAAGAAAAGGGGCTGTACCCGGGAGAGGCTAAACCCAGATGGAAGCTGCCAATTGCAGAAGGTAAAGATGTTCGACCAATATTCACTGCCATGAGGTATGAGGAAAAAAGGAGAATGCTGGGGTTGTACTAACCATTTCTTTTATAATATCCACTAGTCCTGAGGGAGGAGCCAAGGCGGAGCTTGTCTGGAGGCACCAGAAAAAATGTTTTCCATATGCCCTGTTCTCACAGATTAGTTTGTTGTGCTTTACGCAACAATGCAGAGATGCTGCTTTTGCATGCAGTTCAACTCAGATATCACATGGACATAATGAGGACATAAATGCTAAGTTTGTCTGCTTTAAATAATTAGGACAGTATTAGTGAGTGCGTGTAAGAGCACGAAAATGTGTTCGGTGTAAAAAGCAAATCTCAAGGCACATCGGTTTCAGGTGGTGATTTGCCATGGCTCTGCAATGTGGCAAATGATGTCAGAAGAATATTTATTTATTTATTTACATGAAAACTTTTCTGATGGCATTACCCTAACACATGGCTGTTGCAGGTACAAGTCATATGAAGGTACAAGTCACATGTAGCAAAACTGAGGCTCTGTAGGATCTCCTTATTTTAGTTCATAGATAATATTACCCTTATGCCGCGTACACACGGTCGGACTTTTCGTCTACAAAAGTCCAACGGACGCTGACGGACTAAAGCTGGCTGGTAATCCGATCGTGTGTGGGCTTCTCCGGACTTTCAACGGACTTTTTTAGCCTCAAATCCGACGGACTTTAGATTTGAAGCATGCTTCAAATCTTTACGTCGTAAGTACGACGGACCCCGAAGTCCGCTCGTCTGTATGCTAGTCCGACGGACAAAAAAACGACGCATGCTCATAAGCAAAAACTAAACGGAAGCACTCGGTCTAGTAAAACTAGTGTTCGTATTGTAGGTAGCACATTCATCACGCTGCAAAATCTGTGATCGTTGAATGCAGCGCATTTTATTTCTTCTTTACGAAGGCTCTATAAAGAACGAAGGTGTTTTGCTGTTCATAATCAGAGTTCTCCCAAACTGATTTCTGGATTCTTTTTCTCTTTGATCTCATGAATGATATAGTATGCATTTTAAAAACAATGTTTCCATACTAATAATACTTTTTCCCCTTTTTTTTTTTTAGGTTTGTAAAGTTACCACAAAGAACCCATTATTCTGTTTTTTTTTTTTTTATAGTGATTATTTTTTAGTTTTTAGATAAAGTTAACCCAAAGCACCGTTTTTGGTTACGTAAATTTTTGGATTTTCAAGACTTACCACTTGAACATTATTAACATTAGTAATGTATTTTTGGTGTGTTTTTTTTCTAACTCAATGAGATTGTTGTCCCTTGTTAATTTAACATTGTGTGTAAAATCAATGATTTCAAAGAAAAAACATAAAAAGTCTTTTGCTAAACTCAAAAAATGATCCATTTATTCATGGTCAAAATAAAATAAAGAGGAAGTCAACGCTGGAAAAAGTCGGTGTACCAGAAAATTGGGATCTTGCGGAGTCCATATAAGAGGGAGCACAATCTGGTCCAAGAATCCCAGAGATCAACAGCACCAGCAGATGATCTAGATGTCCCCAGACTGTGGTCCTACAACAGCCTGCGTCTTCTGTCAGACCAGACTGAACCCAGGTCATCATTTTCTTCTCTTCCCTGCAGCCTTTCCTCCACGCTGCCCTGCAGCCTTCCCTGTAGCCTTCTTTTGAGGCTGTGGCTCTGGTGTTTCAGTTGTGGCAGGAGGAGGAGGAGGAGGAGGAGGGGGGGCTGCCTCATGTAGTTGGGTGTTTTGTGTTAGCGTGCCCTGCAGCCCCTTATGGATTGTTTCCCCAAATAGGCGCTCACAAATGAGGCGCTGCTCCCTATTCATCTGAAGAAGCCTGCTGGCTAAGTAGCAGCCATAGGATTCTTCCGCTTCGGGGGGGCTCCTTAAAAAACAGGTGGCCTCTTGCATGAGGCGCAGGGATGCGTCCTGTGTGACCATCCCCTTCCTGGCCCTTTTTTTGGGAAGGTGGAGGGGAGGCACTTGGGATTCGGTCAGGCTCCTACTGGGCCCAGCCACCTCACTTGGCCCAGCCACCTCACTTGGCCCAGCCACCTCACTGGGAGCAGCCACCTCACTGGGAGCAGCCACCTCCTGCCTGACACTGGGCCCAGCCTCCTCCAGGATGATGGTGAATCCGGCCTCCTCCAGGCTGTCCATGGGCCTGGTCTCCTCCTGCCTGCCACTTTCCCCACATTCCTCCTGGATGGACTCATCCTGTGTATAAAAAAAGGACAATAGTTTGAGTATATTTTTTTGGGTTCATCAATGACACACAGTTTGCTTCTCATGAATAGCAAATTCAATGTGAATACTTCTCTTTAATAAAAGAGTCTAATCAGACACCCTAATTATTTCAAGCAGGTGCCAAACATATTTAGCCACTACTGTCAATTGATATGTATACCCAATTTTGAGTGCCAAATTATTTTAGACAATTATAACATCCAGTTAACATCATTAATATTAGTACAGTAAATATTTGTTAAAATAATTTACCTGACTCCAGATGGTCATATCTGATTCATCCAGGATGGAAGACCCAGCTTGCTCCTCATCAGCCTCTGCTGGGGTGGAGGGAAGGGTGGAGGGAAGGGTTGAAAGTGATGGCCTGGCTTCATTCTGGTCATCCAGAAAACGTAGTTGATTATAGTACCACAGCCTGGGTACATAAACATCATCTGCTGATGCTCCTGATCTCCTTGATTCCTGGATCTTCTTATGCTCCCTCTTATACATGTTCCTCAAGCCCCCAATTTTCTTGAGCAATGTCTCCATTGTTGCTTCCGGGATGGTCGCCTGGACAAAGGCCAGAAGTCTCTCCAGCGTTGACTTCCTCACATGCTTAGCATAATACTGAGGGTGTTTCACCTCCCACAAATTCCTCATCTCTCGATATTTGGAAATAAAAGATGTAAGGAACTCTGGATCCTTAAATAGGGGATTCATTATATCTGGAAAAGATGAAGTCACAAGACAAAAAACACTTTTATTATAGGTTTCGGCTAACCCCTCATCATCTTCTCCCTATGTAGGCCTCATCAATCTATCAAGCCATATAGGCCGCTTGCTACAAAGTCATGACCATAAAACCCCAAAAAAATATATTTAAAATTACCTTCGTTTTGTAACGTCCTGGTCCACTATCACCTACGCACAGAACGTTCGTACGACACGTGCGCAAGGGCCCTCTTCATACACTACGCATGTGTGAAACTCCGCCTGCGTCGCCCGCCCCTGACGTTCGAAATTAACTCATGTTCTCCGCCCCCTAATTCGACGCACAGAACGTACGTACGACACGTGCGCAAGGCCCCTCTTTATACACTACGCATGTGTGAAACTCCGCCTGCGTCGCCCGCCCCTGACGTTCGAAATTAACTCATGTTCTCCGCCCCCTAATTCGACGCACAGAACGTACGTACGACACGTGCGCAAGGCCCCTCTTTATACACTACGCATGTGTGAAACTCCGCCTGCGTCGCCCGCCCCTGACGTTCGATTTCAACTCATGTTCTCCGCCCATTTTTTGTTACGGCGCGTAGTGGAGTTAAAGAATGGCGGAGACACCTGAAATGTTGACGACCTCAGGTAGTGGAGACAGCCCGGAGGCTGGAACGTCTGCAAAATCTATGAGGCCTAGATTTAAGGCCTCTAATATGAGTTTTAAAGAGATGGTGGAGATGGTGGCCATTCTTCACAAAGACGACTATGATGGCAATTATGGGCCGTACGCACGGCCAAATTTGCGCAAGGCCAAAATCATGGCGAAGGTCGTGGAGACTTTGCAGGCATCTTTTGGGGTCCAGCGCTCCAAAGATCAACTGCGAAAAAGATGGTCTGACCTGAAACTCAGGGAGCCGGATCAATACCGACGTATCCGGAAAGTTCTTAAAAAAAGTAAGTACTTGTCGTGTTTTTCTCTTGTGTTTATTACCTTGTATACTGCTCCATGTGCTTTTCCTTCCTATCCGATTTTTTGTTCATCGTTTTAAACGATCTTTTAAGAAACCTCGTTACATATCTATAGATATATATCTATATATACATATACACATATATATACATACATATATATATATATACATATACATACATATATATATAACTATATATATATATAACTATATATATATATATATATAACTATATATATATATAACTATATATATATATAACTATATATATATATAAATATATATATATATATATATATATATATATATATATATATATATATATATATATATATATATATATATATATATATATATATATATATATATATATATATATATATAACTATAGAGAGATATATATATATATATATAGATATATATATATATATATTGAGAGATAGATATAGATATAGAGATATAGAGAGAGAGAGAGAGAGAGAGAGAGAGAGAGAGAGAGAGAGAGAAATATATAGAGAGAGAGAGAAATATAGAGATAGGTAGATAGATAGATATAGAAATGTAAAACATTCTTTTTGAAGATTTGAAGTTATCTTGATTTTTTGGCTTTACATTTAGTTAGATATTTAGAGATTTTGTTCCAGATATAGAGAGAGATCAAAAGATTATTAACTATATTTTGAGATATTGATATCTATCTATCCGATATGTCTTTCTAATTTTAAATATTGAGGTAAAATAGGAACTCTACACAAACCACTTCATTACAAATGTTGGAAAATTACTATGTACTAAAATATCTGTGTGCTAATTAGATTATTAATTTTTTGTTTCACATAGGGGAAAAATCACTCAGCCAACAACCAGAAGACAGTCCACCCCAAGCAAAACATGATTGGGAAATAAGCCCAAGTCCCATTGAGGATGTGGAGGAAGGAGAGGTGGGCGACATGGGCACCCCACCAGGTGAGTGTCTGACACACCAGCTTACGGTAATCTATGCATGGCTGCCTTTTATTTTATGTAATTTTTCTACTCTATTTTAGGTGATCTGGTTGTGCTTGAGTCAAGCAACAGCGCCACCCCCGAGGATGTTCATGAAGTATGCGACATGGGCACCCCACCAGGTCAGTGTTTGAGACACCAGCTTTATGGTAAGGTAAACTTATGTGTGCATATTTCTAAACATATTTTTTTTTTCATTCCACTTTAGGTCCAAGTGACTATTTCACCACAGACAGTGCCCAACGGCTAATTGCTCAAATCATGGCCTGGAATGGGGAGATCGATCAAATGCGGAATCGGCTGGATCGTATGCAGCAGGAAATGAAGGACATGATTGATGTTTTGGGTCGAATCTAAATGCCCTTTTTTAAACCCCAAAACATCAATCATGTCCTTCATTTCCTGTTTTGCTGACCCCATTCTGGGCCTTCTCTTTTTTTTTTTTGGCAGAACATAAATGGCTGTTTAACCTAATGTAAAAAAGGAGGGCTGTTTCTCGTAAATACCTCAAAAATCCACAAAAAAATAAAAATTGATTTTCAAAAAAACACAAAAAAAAAAAAAAAAAACTTGATTTTAAAAAACCAAAAAAAATAAAAAACTTGATTTTAAAAAACCAAAAAAAATAAAAAACTTGATTTTCAAAAACCAAAAAAAATAAAAAACTTGATTTTAAAAAACCAAAAAAAATAAAAAACTTGATTTTAAAAAAGCAAAAAAAAAAAAAAACTTGATTTTCAAAAACCAAAAAAAATAAAAAACTTGATTTTAAAAAACCCAAAAAAATAAAAAACTTGATTTTCAAAAACCAAAAAAAATAAAAAACTTGATTTTAAAAAACCCAAAAAAATAAAAAACTTGATTTTAAAAAAGCAAAAAAAAAAAAAAACTTGATTTTCAAAAACCAAAAAAAATAAAAAACTTGATTTTAAAAAACCCAAAAAAATAAAAAACTTGATTTTCAAAAACCAAAAAAAATAAAAAACTTGATTTTAAAAAACCCAAAAAAATAAAAAACTTGATTTTAAAAAAGCAAAAAAAATTAATATACAAACTTTATTAAAAAAAAATAATAAAAACAAAAATAACTTGATAAAAAAAAAAAACATAAACAAAAAAATTGCTTTAAAAAAAAAAAAAAAAAAAACAAAACTTGATTTTCCCAAAACAAAAAAAAAAGCCTGTTTGTGAAAATCAAAAAGCCAAAAATATTTTTTTGTGGATTAGGTATAAATATTTAGATATAATTATATTTTGCTACATTATTAAGATATCATTCTATTTTTGTCTATGAACATTTTATACTAAATGCAGAACGGAATGCATAACAACCATTAATAAAAACATCTCCTTATAGGAATTAAATAAATGTGTGGTTTGTTATTTCAAGGCTCAGTATCATTTTAGTTATAATTGTAAAAAAGTTGTTTACAGTGGCAATGGAGCTTATTTAGACATTTAAAATTACAATACAGTTGGCACTACAACTGCTCGACCATAACCTAGGAGACAGCCCAAAAGAAAGGCAAGCAATAAATATAATGCAAGATTTCATCAATAATTTTTTTATTGTCAAAAATTATATATCCTGGCCCATTGCAATGGCCCCCCTACCCATAAAATAATTAACATATTGCTGTCTAACTTGACGGGCACTTTGGGGGGCCAAGCCAGTACGGACAGTATCCAGGCCTGTAAGGTTGGCTTCTATTTGTCCGGCCTCAGGCCCAACTGTGCCTATATAATTTGTAGAATGCTTATTTAAAAAGTTGTGCAGAATGCAGCACGATAAAACGATAAAATTAAGTTTGTATTCCGCCAAATTAATGGCTGTTTGAAACAGGCGGAACCGGCTGGCCAGAATTCCAAACGCATTCTCAACCACTCTTCTAGCTCTGGCCAGCCGGTAATTAAAAACCCTCCTCTCCGGGGTGAGGGTTCTTTGGGGGAATGGCCTCATGAGGTGCTTGCTGAGAGCGAAGGCTTCATCGGCAATGAAGACAAAGGGGAGTCCTTCCACGTTATCCTCATCAGGTGGCAATCCCAGGCCACCACTCTGGAGACGCTGGCAGAACTCCGTCTGGGCAAATACTCCTCCATCCGACATCCGGCCATTCTTCCCCACGTCCACATATAAAAAATCATAGTGTGCCGACACCACCGCCATTAAAACAATACTGTGGAACCCCTTATAATTAAAATAATATGACCCCGAATGGGGTGGTGGCACAATGTGGACATGTTTCCCATCTATAGCCCCTCCACAATTGGGAAAGTCCCAACGGCTGGCAAAATGGGATGCCACAGTCTGCCATTCCTGTGGCGTTGAAGGAAACTGGGAAATCAAACAAGAAAACCAAAATCAATTAATTTGGAAGCTAACATTGCAAGAAAATTAGACAATTAAAAACATTATTCCCCAGCATCAGTATAACATTCAATAATTTAATTGTTCTGGAATAACTAATATGGAAAGGCACACTTATCAGATTGCTCACCCCCTCTGATGAAACATTGATTACATTTTAGGGGGTTGTGAAATCCCTAAAAAAAATTACTTTTAGGACACGCAGGAATTTAGGGACTAAAAAGGCTACAAGACTGCAGTTGTCGCACTCTGCAGGTGCAGTTGCTAACCAGCTTACAGTAAATGAGGTAATGGAAAAAGGCATTCATGTTGCAAGGAGTACACAATCACATGCAAGGGCAATTAATGAAAACACTTTGAGGCTTGCATATGATTTGATGATGGAAATCAGCAGAGCTTCTGCTCATTTACTAAAGCACTGGAACAAATGCACTTGTAGAGTGCACATGCATTTTGCAAAGTGCAACATATATTTGCTTTAGACAAATCAACACCACAGAACATTCCAGCAAATTTTAACGAGGGTGGGGTTGGGGGGGTTGTGAAATCTAGATAATTGCTCATTAGCAGCACACTATTTGGAGTGAGTTTAGGTGGGGGGGGGGGGGGGGGGTTGTGAAATCTAGATAATTGCTCATTAGCAGCACACTATTTGGAGTGAGTTTAGGTGGGGGGGGGGGGGGGTGGGGGGGTTGTGAAATCTAGATAATTGCTCATTAGCAGCACACTAAATACACTCAAACAAAATACATTCCAAATGAGTAGACTAGGTGGATATGTTCCCATCACTTCATGCTGGGAAGGTTATTGAAGGAAAATATACATGCATGACAAAAAATAACAGTAAAAAATTCCAGCATGTGTGAGGATAAAAAGGGGACATTCACACTATATTGCAATGATGGTAAGTAGTGTTTGAAGCAAGAAATACATCACATTATCAAAGATTACATAAAAGAACATGTGATGCTAATAAAAGAAAAATATCTTACCTTAATATAGTCCTTCTGCAGGACCTGTATGATGGCAGAACAGGTCTCTGGGATAATGATCCCCAGAGCCTGGGGGAGATGCCTGTCGAGAACTTAAGGTCCTGCAGGCTTCTCCCTGTGGCCAAATACCGCAAGGTAGCGACCAGCCTCTGCTCCGGAGTGATGGCTTGCCTCATGCAGGTATCCTGCCTGCTGATATAGGGGGTCAGCAAAGCCAACAAACGGTCAAAAACGGGGTCCGTCATCCGGAGAAAGTTCCTGAAATCCTCAGGATTATTCTCACGGATCTCACGGAGCAAAGGCATGTGACAGAACTGGTCACGCTGAAGCAACCAATTCTTGGTCCATGAACTCCTCCTCGCCCTGTTCATGGACTGGTCTTGGGCTGAAGAATAAACTACAGCACCAAGCACATACAATGCACGAGCTCTACGACGAGTACGTACAGGTAACATGGCTTCAAAACGGTCGGCTGGTCAGAACGCACTAAACAGAACGCACTGAAGAACAGCAAGGCCTGTGAAGAACGACCTGAAAATCAGGAACGAGCGGCCAATAAAACAAAGATTTCTCAATGCCAACTGACCAAACGCACTGAAAAGCAGATACAAACCTCACAAGCACAGACTGAACAACAGTTAAAACGAACTGAAAAATACGAGTCTCACAAGCGCGAATCGTCTCTCACCAAACTTCTACTAACACGAGATAAACACGAGATTAGCAGAAGGAGCCCAAAGGGTGTCGTACGGGCTATTGAACTTCCGTTTTATAGTCTCGTCGGACTTGGTGTACGTCACCGCGTACTAGGCTGTCGTACTTTTGTGTGGTCGTGTGTGTGCAAGTCCGTTCGTAAGAAAGTCTGCCGCAAGTCCGCCGAAAGTACGTCGGAAGTCTGTCGGACAGGCTGTCGGACTTTTGTAGACGAAAAGTCCGACCGTGTGTACGCGGCATTATTGTGATACCCATAGAAATATTCAAAATAATTGCAGTGTGTAAAAAGTTAAATGCTTTTGTATTTCCACAGGTATGTCTGCTTTTCAGCCTGTCAAGCTAAAAACAGGGCTTCTCTTAATAGAGGCCGCTACCAATGCTAGGAAAAAGTGGCTGTAAAAATGCGCATTTAGTAGCTTTTTGCATTGGCGTTAATGTGCGTTTAGCCGCGTTAGCTTTTAGCCACGTTAGCTTTTAGCAGCGTTTCTCTGCCTCTATTCAAAATCAATGGTTCCCTATGAGGGCCGTCTTAACTGATCCGACTTTCAGCTCATTGATTTGAATAGAAGTAGCATCCAAGTTGAATCATCATGATTGGACTTGTGGTGCGACTTGTGTTCTGAGGATCTTGAAGGAGCACTCTACGGCAAAAAAAAAAAAGTGGGGTACCCCCCAAGATCCATACCACGAAAGACTCTGTGAGTCTTTTATGGATCTTGAAAGGGAACACCATGCCATAAAGGAAAAAAATGGCATGGGCCCCCCCCCAGGACCATACCAGGCCCTTTCGGTCTGATATGGGTTTTGAGGGGAAACCCCACTCCCCAAAAAAACGGCGTGGGGTCCCCTCCAAAGTCCATACCAGACCCTTATCCAAGCATGCAGGTCAGGAAAGGGGGAGGGGGCGAGTGAGCATCCCCCTGGACCATACCAGGACACATGCCCCTCAGCATGACCCCAAAGCAACTTTTCCCCATGTTGATGGGGACAAGGGCCTCTTCCTGACAACCCTGGGCAGTGGTTGTGGGGGTCTGCAGGTAGGGAGCTTATCGGAATCCCCCTTTAACAAGGGGGCCCTCAGATCCTGGACCCCTCCCTATGTGAATGAGTATGGGGTACATTGTACCCCTACCCATTCACTCCCAAAAAAGGCAGTGTAAATAAAAACAAGAGACGGTTTTCACAAGTTCTTTAATAAAAATCTCTCTCCGTTCTTCTTCCTCCGGTGTTCTCCCTCTGGTGTTCTTCCTTAGGTGTTCTTCCTCAGGTTTTCTTCCTTTGGTGTTCTTCCTTTGGTGTTCTTCCTGTCTTCTCTGTCGCTGCTGTCTGCCGCCGACCTGGTCCTCTTCTGATGCTGTCTCCCGTCTCTGCTGCTTCTTATAAAGCCACGGGGCGTGGCCTTCTGGTGATGTCACCATGATGCCACACCCCTTGTGACATCCCATGCCATGCCACCTGGGCAGTGGTTGTGGGGGTCTGCAGGCAGGGGACTTGTCAGAATCTGGAAGCCCCCTTTAACAAGGGCCCCCCAGATCCCAGGCCCTCTCCCTAGGTGAATGAGTATAGGGCCAGAGGTGGCTCTCTAATTAGGCAGATTAGGCAGTTCTCGTAAGGCCTCGCACTCCCAGGGGCCTCGCGGTCACCTAATCTGCCTATCACATGTGTAGCAGTGGCAGTGAATGTCCCCCAGTTGATGTTCCCAGGGACGTCCTTAACGAGGGACTCGCGGTGCCTGCACATAGTTTTCCCTGGCCAGGGGCGGACTGACCGCCTGAGCACTACCCGAGATCCCAGGGTCAGTGGGTGGCTCTAGGTACTCCCCTCCTCCGACTCCTCCTCTTCTGCTGTGCTCCGCTCATCTCTGTCATGTGCAGCTGGGATAATGCCGGAAGCTGTAGTAGTCGAGCAGCTCCCTGATCTCCTCTCCAGGATGGACCTGCCAGAGCTGGCACCGCCGCCTGGCAATCATCGAGGAGCCAGTCGGGCCTCAAGGTATTGCATGACAGACAGACAGTCCTGCTGCCCGACACTTCCCGTGATAGCAAGCAAGGACGCCTGGAAAATCACTGCTGCAGCTGCCTGTGACCTTATTATCCTCCTCATCATCCCCCTGTGCCTGGCATTCCGCCACCCCACCCTCTGTTACCATCATCTCCATCCTCCTCATCATCCCCCTGTGCCTGGTATCCCGCCACCCCACCCCCTGTCACCATCATCTCCATCTTTATCATAATCCCCCTGTGCCTGGCATCCCAACACCCCACCCCCTGTCATCTCCCCTCCCACTGCACCCCCCTGCCAGCTTCCTACCACCCCACCCTTTCATCATCATCCCACCTGTACCCCATTTCCAGCTTCCTACCACTCCACCCACTATCATCATCACCATCCCATACCCCACCTCTGACATCCTACCACCCTGCCCCCTGTCATCAACATTCCCATCATCCCCCTGTACCTCACCTCTAGCATCCAACCACCCTACCCCATCATCATCCTTATCTTCATCCCCTCTGCACCCCACTGCCAGCTTGCTACAATCCCATCCACTGTCAGCATCATCCCCCTCTGCTGACATCCACCCACCCCACTCATTGTCATCATCTACCCCACCTCTGGCATCCTACCACCCTGCCTCCTGCCATTATCATCCTCTCCCCTGCTGTACCCCACCTCTGGCATCCTATCACCCTACCCCCAATTATAATGGGTGAGATATGATCTTAGCCTCTCACACCAATGCTGCCACCATCACCCCAAACTGCATCCTGTCATCTAACCAATTGTACTCTAACAGTTGCATCACACACCACAATACTGATCTGCCACCCAGTGAGAGATAATGAGGTGCTGTAACCTCTAGCAAACAATCAATGAGTGATAAGTAGTAACCTCTAGCAACCAATCAGTGAGCGGTAATCTGCAGTAACCTCTAGCAACCAATGAATGAGTGGTAATGATGTACAGTAACCTTTAGCAACCAATCAGTGAGCGGTAATGATGTGCAGTAACCTCTAGCAACCAATTAATGAGCAGTAATGATGTGCAGTAACCTCTAGCAACCAATAATCAAGTGGTTATATTGTGCAGTAACCTCCAGGAACCAATGGGTGAGCAGTAATGATGTGCAGTAACCTCTTGCAACCAATCAGTGAGCGGTAATGGTGTGCAGTAACCTCTAGCAACCAGTCAGTGAGCTTGAAGCAGTAAGTGAGTGTGAACCAGATCTTTATGTTTACACCATGAAAGATTTTTTTTAGATAAGTCTATGTGCGTGTTTGTTTTTTGGGATGTTGGGGTGAAGAGCAAATTTTCTAGGGGTGGGGGGGGCCAGAAAAAATGTTTGCCCAGGGTCCAATCAATATTAAAGACGGCTCTGGGTGTCCCCAGGCTGGTGGGGTAAGTGGGCCAGCACACACTGGGGTAATGGAGGGCCATGGAGGAGGTTCTAGACAGCTGTAACACCCCCCTAACACGGAGAACATCTCATCAGCTGCAGCCAATAGCAGGCTCTACCACTGTCCTAGCCTTCTCCCAAAGCCGGCACCACATTGCAAGGCAGTAGTTGCAGTTCTCCACACCACACACTAGCCACTGCCGGCACTCTGGAGAGACTACACCTCCCAGAATGCACTGCAGGGCACTCAAAGCAAATGTGTCTGCTTCTGCTTATAGTAGGGGACACAAGAGTGTATATAGGGACCATCTGTCTGCACCCTGACTGTGGCGGGATCGTCTGAGGCTGTGACTCTAGTGTTTGGTGGCTGCTGCAGCAGTGTGGTGTTACCATGTTAGCCAGGTGAGAGTTTGCTTGTCATTACCATAATAAGACCATCTCTTGTATCATGTCTGCAGTCTCTGACCATCTCTAATATCATGTCCGCAGTCTCTGACTATCTCTAGTGTTATATCTGCAGTCTCTGACCATCTCCTGTATCATGTGTGCACAGTCTCCGACCATCTCTTGTATTATGGCTGCACAGTCTCTGTCCATCTCCTGTATCATGTCTGCAGTCTCTGACCATTTCCTATATCATGTCTGCAGTCTCTGACCATCGCCTATATCATGTTATTGCACATAGCTACTGTTATTACTCTATATTTCATCAAAGTTTACATTCCAACAAGGACTTATCTTACAATTACATGAACAGTTAAATAGCTAAAAATCACAAATAAGAGATATATGACACATTCAAGTGTCAAATGGAAGAGGTTACAGAAAGGGAACACAAATGAAATTGGAACGTTCATACATGAATATTAGTGGGGTACACCTATGGGTAGTTGTAAGCTCTACGCATTTCGGGACCTTATAGCCACTCGTCAGGAGCAAAACCAAGGGTTACCTAGGGATATGGAAAACAGTCGTATTTAAAAGGGGAAAAATTAAGGGAAAATGGTGGGTAAATGTAGAGTATGTCCCCCACATAATACACTTAACCCATCAAACTTACACACATATACTTGCACATAGGCGGCGGGGCCCCGCTGGTCAGGCCAGCCAATGATACCATGCCCCAGAGCTGAGGGGGCCCAACCGGGCGACACACCACCAGCCCAGGCTCCACCCCAGATGGGTCACAGAGGGGAATGGCAATGGTGAGTGGTGAGATGAGAAAAAGAGACGAGTGGGGCAGCTGTCCCTAGGGAGAAGGGAGCCTGTGAAAAATAAGTGACATGTATGCTAAACTGATAATAAAAAAGTGTGAAGTAAGTGAAATAAAGTGAAAGGAAAGGGAAGGAAAGGGAGAGTAAGAAATGACCAGAGAAAAGAGAGAGATTGGGGGAAAAAAGAAAGAAAAAGAGATACTGAGGATGGTGAAAAGAAAATTTACCTGCTGCAAGGTGAGTGGAGGCGAGAATGCCATGATACATATGAGTGCCAAAGAGGAAGGTGACCGGAAGAAACCAAAGTGGGGGACCCAGATCAGGCGGGACGTGCTGCCACCAACGAGCTCCCAACGTCATGCACCAACGGAAAATGGGGGCGAGGGAGGCGCAATGGTGAAGATGGCCGGATCAACCAAGCCACTCGACCAGAAGCGTCATGACAAGCCCCCCGAGCGCTGGAGGTGGTAAGCTGACCGGCCGGCTTAAGTAACACCACGAGGACGCCAAGCCGCCGGCACGGGCGGCTTCACCGTGCCTTCGTTTCACGTCCCGGAGCTGCGACACATACTGGGGGCTTCCTCTCCCCCTTGATGTGACGTGGGGGGAGGGGTTTCCTCCACTGCGCGTCGACGTCATATATACGAAAAAAGAGAGCAAAGGGCGGGACTTTAAATGAGGCACACGGGGGCAAATACAAAAATTAGGTAAAAAGCAGGTTTTATTGTATTCAAAATGGTTATATATTCACATAATTGTATTGCACATAGCTACTGTTATTACTCTATATTTCATCAAAGTTTACATTCCAACAAGGACTTATGTTACAATTACATGAACAGTTAAATAGCTAAAAATCACAAATAAGAGATATATGACACATTCAAGTGTCAAATGGAAGAGGTTACAGAAAGGGAACACAAATGAAATTGGAACGTTCATACATGATTATTAGCGGGGTACACCTATGGGTAGTTGTAAGCTCTACGCGTTTCGGGACCTTATAGCCACTCGTCAGGAGCAAAACCAAGGGTTACCTAGGGATATGGAAAACAGTCGTATTTAAAAGGGGAAAAATTAAGGGAAAATGGTGGGTAAATGTAGAGTATGTCCCCCACATAATACACTTAACCCATCAAACTTACACACATATACTTGCACACAGGCGGCGGGGCCCCGCTGGTCAGGCCAGCCAATGATACCACACCCCGGAGCTGAGGGGGCCCAACTGGGCAACACACCACCAGCCCAGGCACCACCCCAGATGGGTCACAGAGGGGAATGGCAATGGTGAGTGGTGAGATGAGAAAAAGAGACGAGTGGGGCGGTTGTCCCCAGGGAGAAGGGAGCCTGTGAAAAATAAGTGACATGTATGTTAAACTGATAATAAAAAAGTGTGAAGTGAAATAAAGTGAAAGGAAAGGGAAGGAAAGGGAGAGTAAGAAATGACCAGAGAAAAGAGAGAGACTGGGGGAAAAAAAAAAGAAAAAGAGATACTGAGGATGGTGAAAAGAAAATTTACCTGCTGCAAGGTGAGTGGAGGCGAGAATGCCATGATACATATGAGTGCCAAAGAGGAAGGTGACCGGAAGAAACCAAAGTTGGGGACCCAGATCAGGGGGAGGCTCAGGCAGGACGCGCCGCCACAAACGAGCTCCCAACGTCATGCACCAGTGGAAAATGGGGGCGAGGGAGGCGCAATAGTGAAGATGGCCGGATCAACCAAGCCACTCGACCAGAAGCGTCATTACAAGCCCCCCGAGCGCTGGAGGTGGTAAGCTGACCGGCCAGCTTAAGTAACGCCACGAGGACACCAAGCCGCCGGCACGGGCGGCATGACGTCGACGCGCAGTGGACAAAACCCCTCCTCCCGTGTCACATCAGGGGGGAGGGGAAGCCCACAGCGTGCGTCGCAGCTCCGGGACGTGAAACGGGATGGAGGCACACGGTGGCACTAACAATCATTATGTTCTTTTATTTCAATTCTTGATTCCCCTATATTTGTTTATTTATTCAACTTTTCCCTTGCAAATTAGCCCCTATATTATTAGCTTGATGCCTTATCTTCCCATTGCTCTTGATTTAACTATGCACACTGTATGTGCGCATTGTTGGTTGGGCCGTCGTTTGTCCTGGCCGTGCCTTCGTTTCACATCCTGGAGCTGCGACGCGTGCTGGGGGCTTCCTCCACTGCGCGTCGATGTCATGCCGCCCGTGCCGGCGGCTTGGCGTCCTCGTGGCGTTACTTAAGCCGGCCGGTCAGCTTACCACCTCCAGCACTCGGGGGGCTTGTCATGACGCTTCTGGTCGAGTGGCTTGGTTGATCCGGCCATCTTCACCATTGAGCCTCCCTCGCCCCCATTTTCCGCTGGTGCATGACGTTGGGAGCTCGTTTGTGGCGGTGCGTCCCGCCTGAGCCTCCCCCTGATCTGGGTCCCCCACTTTGGTTTCTTCCGGTCACCTTCCTCTTTGGCACTGATATGTATCATGGCATTCTCGCCTCAACTCACCTTGCAGCAGGTAAATTTTCTTTTCACTATCCTCAGTATCTCTTTTTCTTTTTCTTTCTTTTTTTCCCCCAGTCTCTCTCTTTTCTCTGGTCATTTCTTACTCTCCCTTTCCTTCCCTTTCCTTTCAATTTATTTCACTTACTTCACAATTTTTTATTATCAGTTTAACATACATGTCACTTATTTTTCACAGGCTCCCTTCTCCCTGGGGACAACTGCCCCACTCGTCTCTTTTTCTCATCTCACCACTCACCATTGCCATATCCCTCTGTGACCCATCTGGGGTGGTGCCTGGGCTGGTGGTGTGTCGCCCGGTTGGGTCCCCTCAGCTCTGGGGCGTGGTATCAATGACTGACCTGACCAGCGGGGCCCCGCCGCCTGTGCGCAAGTATATGTGTGTAAGTTTGATGGGTTAAGTGTATTATGTGGGGGACATACTCTACATTTACCCACCATTTTCCCTTACTTTTTCCCCTTTTAAATACGACTGTTTTCCATATCCCTAGGTAACCCTTGGTTTTGCTCCTGACGCGTGGCTATAAGGTCCCGAAACGCGTAGAGCTTACAACTACCCTTAGGTGTACCCCACTAATAATCATGTATGAACGTTCCAATTGCATTTGTGTTCCCTTTCTGTAACCTCTTCCATTTGACACTTGAATGTGTCATATATCTCTTATTTGTGATTTTTAGCTATTTAACTGTTCATGTAATTGTAACATAAGTCCTTGTTGGAATGTAAACTTTGATGAAATATACAGTAATAACAGTAGCTATGTGCAATAAAATTATGTGAATATATGACCATTCTGAATACAATAAAACCTGCTTTTTCCCTAATTTTTGTATTTGCCCCTGTGTGCCTCATTTAAAGTCCGGCGCTTTGCTCTCTTTTTTCGTATATATTGAACCGGGATGGAGGAGGGGATCTGAACGCCCCCTACTAAACCTCATTTAAAGTCCCAAATTTCTGTTCTGTTTTTAATCAAGTAATTAGGGATGGAGGCACACGGTGACACTAACAATCATTATGTTCTTTTATTTCAATTCTTGATTCCCCTATATTTGTTTATTTATTCAACTTTTCCTTTGCAAATTTGCCCCTATATTATTAGCTTGATGCCTTATCTTCCCATTGCTCTTGATTTATCTATGCACACTGTATGTGCGCATGGTTGGTTGGGCCGTCGTTTGTCCTGGCCGTGCCTTTGTTTTTACGTCCCGGAGCTGCGACGCGCGCTGGGGGCTTCCCCTCCCCCCTGATGTGACGCGGGGGAGGGGTTTCCTCCACTGCGCGTCGACATCATGTCGTCCGTGCCGGCGGTTTGGCGTCCTCCTGGCGTTACTTAAGCCGGCCAGCTTACCATCTTTCAGCTTACCAAATTTCTGTTCTGTTTTTAATCTCCTATATCATGTCTGCAATCTCTGACCATCTCCTGTATCATGTCTGCAATCTCTGACCATCTCCTGTATCATGTCTGCAATCTCTGACCATCTCCTGTATCATGTCTGCAGTCTCTGACCATCTCCTGTATCATGTCTGCACGGTCTGACCATCTCTTTTATTATGGCCGCACAGTCTCTGACCATCTCCTGTATCATGTCTGCAGTCTCTGGGGGGAAGCCTACAGAGGATTAAAGAGTGGGAGCGCTGCTGGGATGGGGGTCACAGGAGTAGTCAGACGTGTGTTGACTGTGGGGAGGATAATATAGGATGAAACCAGAGCTGCCAAGCTGGAGCCCAGAGAGGACCGTCTGACTGAGCTCTTGTCACCAGATCCCCCTTACATCAGAGTTCCCCTTTACACCAAAATCTGCAGCATTGCCCCTTACATCATGATCTGTAGCACTCCCCTTTACATCAAAGTTCCCCTTGCACTGTAAGGAGGAATCCTGCAGACTCTGATGTAAGGGGGAACTGTGCTGGGTTATATTAACCTGACCTTCAGAAATATGATTTTTGACTCTTGTTATAACACTGGAGGAAGACCATCGGAGGCAGAACACCGGAAGGAGAAGAACCGAGAGAAAAGAACGAAAGACGATTTTTAATAAAGGACTTTAAAAACTGTCTCTTGTTTTTATTTACACTACACTGCCTTTTTTTGGAGTTAATGGGTAGGGGTACAATGTACACCATACTCATTCACATAGGGAGGGGGACAGAATTCCGATAATGCCCCTGCCCGCAGATCCCCACAACCACCGACCAGGGTTGTCGAGAAGAGGCCCTTGTCTCCATCAACATGGGGACGAGGTGCTTTGGGGTGGGGGTGCAGAGCCACCCTGCCCTAAAGCACCCATCCCCTATGTTGAGGGAGTGTAGCCTGGTATGGCATTTAGAAAAGAGAAAAGAAAAAGAAAAAGGTTTGGAACTTTGCATGAGGCCAAATAAATGTGCCTCCATCCTCAATATAGAAAAATTGAAGAGAACAGGGTTTGGGACTTTGTATGAAACATGCAGCCAGGGAGAGATATCAGCGTATTACTGCGGTAGTGTTTGGTAAATAAACCAACAATAGTGACCATATTTCTAAACATAATAACGTAGTAACCAATAATTGTAAAATGGAAAAGCTTTATTCCACAACATAGTACATACTGGCATAATAACATAATCACATAGTAACACAATGGTAACATAGTAAAAACACATCCGACTGATCGCTGTGTATCTCCATAATAAAACATACTGTAAATTGGTATGATCCCAATGTTGGACATATTACTGGTAACAGTCATAGGTAATTTAGCAAGGGGGAGCATCTAATAGCTTGACGCGTTTCGTGGCTACAATGCCACTCTTCAGGAGCAGATGCAGAAGAGATATCTATGAAATGTTAAAGGAAATATTAGGTAGTTCTATAGAAAAATAGTTAATATAGAGGAATGAATTTCTCACTCGTACTTACAAAACATTCTGGGCATGGGCATGGGTATAGAGAACTGGGGGTTAACCGGTAGAATCACCGGCCCCGGGAGCTGAGGCGGTGATCCCCACCACATCGATGGAATAACTGCTGGAAAAGGACAGTCAATGGACGATTCCCTATGGATAAGAAAAGGTAGTCTGAATCACACAGAGCATAATCAATCTACAGGAAATTATAAAATTGGGTAAAAAATAGCCTGGTATGGTCCAGGAGGGGGGGGCACTCACTCGCCCCCCCCGCCCCCCCTTTCTGACCTGCCAGCTGCATGCTTGGATAAGGGTCTGGTATGGATTTTGGGGGGGGACCCCACTCCCCAAAAAAAGGTCTGGTATGGTAATGGGGGGGGGTCCACACACCGTTTTTTCTTTCTTTTTGGCGTGGAGTTCCCTTTCAAGATCCACACCAGACTGAAAGGGACTGGTATGGATCTTGAGGGGAACCTACGCCATTTTTAAAAACAATTTTGGCGTGGGGTTCCCCTTTAAGATCATCAAAGCACAAGTCGCACCACAAGTCGGATCATGATGATCTGACTTGGATGCGACTTCCATTCAAATTAATGAGCTTGACGCGTCTTAAAGCTGTATCCAGCGTTAAGCCATGTTTAGCAGCCTTTAGCAGCGTCAGACGTTTTTAGAGCTGTAACACTGCTGAACTGATTGGCCCTGTTTTTTTTTTTTTTTTTTTTTTGCAGCTTGAAAAATGTCACTTACAGCTCCTAAAAGCCTGGGTGTGCATGAGGCCATAGAAAAACCATGGAGAGGCGTTTTTAAGCTGCAAAAAAAAAAAAAAATCTAATGCTGGTAAAAGCAGCTGTAAAATTGCTCTATGTGCATGAGACCTAAAGCTGGTCATACACTGGGTGAAATGCAAGTCATTGGTGACCCTGTCACCCTCCCACCCAACAGCCTTTGATCTGAGAAAAGAAGCTGGGTGGAAAATTGTTGGCAATACAGAGCATGCATCCTATCAGGTCTAGTCTAGCCTATCAGGTCTGTATCTACACTGTTTATTGTGGATTGGGGAATCAATAGATTTCTCTTGTTCAGCTCACAGACAGTTTTAATCCCACTAATTGCCAATAGTTTCACTAGACAGGAAGCAAGAGAAAATCTAAAACAAGGACAGAGAGAAAAATAAAAAACCTTCCCCTATACTACTAAAGAAATTTCGATTTCTGTCTTGGGTGCTTTTTGAGAGTTCCCCTCTCTTCTTGTAAGGCAATGTCAGCAGGACAGGGTAGATCTTGCTAACAGATCCCTAGATAAGTAAAGCCTGACAGGGATTATAACCCATCTCTAATCTAAAACAAAATAAAAAGGTTTGGCTGGACATACTAATGCTATGAGGAAGGCTGTGTGATCTGAAACGCATTGCATTTTGAATACTGTGTCCTTTTATGTGTAGCCAATAAAGGAATTTTGTCAAGAGTACACCGAGTGGTCGGCTATATACGCTATATTGTCAAAAGTATTGGGATGCCTGCCTTTGCATGCACATAAACTTTAATGGCATCCCAATCTGTAGGGTTCAATATTGCTATTCAATATTATAACTCTTCTGGGAAGGCTGTCCACAAGGTTTAGGAGTGTGTCTATGAGAATGTTTGACCATTCTTCCAAAAGCGCTATTGTGAAGTCAGGCACTGATGTGGACGAGAAGGTCTGGCTCACAGTCTCTGCTTTAATACATCCTAAAGGTGTTCTATCGGGTTGAGGTCAGAACTCCTCCACCCCAAACTCGCTCACCCATGTCTTTATGGAGCTTGCTTCGTGCACTGGTGCAGTCATGTTGAAACAGGAAGGGGCCATCACCAAACTGTTCCGACAAAGTTGGAAGCATGAAATTGTCCAAAATGTCTTGGTATGCTGATGCTTTAAGAGTTCCCTTCACTGGAACAAGGGGGTCAAGCCCAACCCCTGAAAAACAACCCCACACCATAATTCCCCCTCCAGCAAATAGTTTGGACCAATGCACAAAGCAAGGTCCATGAAACATGAATGAGCGAGTTTGGGGTGGAGGAACTTAACTGGCCTTCACAGAGTCCTGACTTCAAATCGATAGAACACCTTTGTGATTAATTAGAGTGGAGACTGTGAGCCAGGCCTTCTCGACCAACATTAGTGCCTGACCTCACAAATTTGCTACCCTGTTTCCCCGAAAAAAAGACCTAGCGTGACTGTCGGTGATGGCTGCAATATAAGCCCTACCCCCCAAATAAGCCCTAGTTAAAGTCCTTGTAGGTGTTATTTTCAGGGTAGGGCTTATTTTTGGGGAAACAGGGTAGGACTTATTTGGGGGGTAGGGCTTATATTGCAGCCATCACCGACAATCACGCTAGGTCTTATTTTCGGGGAAACAGGGTATTAAAAGAATGGTCAAACATTCCCATAGACACTCTCCTAAACCTTGTGGACAGCCTTCCCAGAAGAGTTGAAGATGCAAAGCTGCAAAGGGTGAGCCAACTCAATAATAAACCCTACGAACTAAGACTGGGATGCCTATAAAGTTCATGTGCGTGTAAAGGTAGGTGTCATAATACTTTTGACAATATAGTGTATACTATGGATTTCATGTTTTGGGAGTTGAACACCCTAGTCAGAGCACCAGTCTCCAGCTTCTGAATTTGAATACAGCAGTCAAGCTTTGGTAAGGTCTTAAGGTCTGCTATAGGGATGAGCCGAACACCCCCCCCGTTCGGTTCGCACCAGAACCTGCGAACGGACGGAAAATTCGCACGAACATTAGAACCCCATTGAAGTCTATAGGACTCGAATGTTCAAAATTAAAAGTGCTAATGTTAAAGGCTAATTTGCATGGTATTGTCCTAAAAAGGGTTTGGGGACCCGGGTCCTACCCCAGGGGACATGTATCAATGCAAAAAAAAAGTTTTAAAAACGGCAGTTTTTTCGGGAGCAGTGATTTTAATGATGCTTAAAGTGAAAAAAAAAAGTGAAATGTTCCTTTAAATATCGTACCTGGGGGTGTCTATAGTATGCCTGTAAAGTGGCGTGTGTTTCCCGTGCTTAGAACAGTCCCCGCACAAAATTAAATTTTTAAAGTAATTTAAAACTGCTTACGGCTTTAATGTAATGTTCGGTCCCAGTAATATGGATGAAAATCAGAAAATCAGTGAGGCAAACGACATGGGTACCCCCCCCAGTCCATTACCAGGCCCTTTGGGTCTTGTATGGATATTAAGGGGAACCCCGCACCCAAATTAAAAAAAGGAAAGCGTAGGGCCCCAGGCCCTCTGAACAGCAGTATACAGGCGGTGCAAACAAGACAGGGATGTTTTTGGAAAACATAGGGAAGGGTTATCACCCTTGTGACATTTGTTTTGCTGTCTGTGCTCCTCTTTAGAAGATTTTACTTCACTTTGTCACAATGACAAATGTTTTTTGACAATTTGGGGTTTTTAGTGAAACCACGATTGGTGATAAAGCATCAGTGACACGTTTTTCCCATATTAACTCTTACAGGAGAGAATTTCCCTTCCTAGGGGTAGATTTCATCTCACTTCCTGTTGTCTCCTTCCGTTTGCAAGTAGGAGTCGTTTGTAAGTTGGATGTTTGAAAGTAGGGGCCTGCCCTATATACTCTGCAGAAATTGGGGCCTTAGGTGTTGGTGTTGCCACAACACTGTAAACCCTCACAGTTACTCTTGGTGGGCGCAGGAATGGGCCCTGCTGTGAAATATTAGATCAAGAATTGTAATTACATGTCCCTGTTGAAAAATTGGGCCTTAGGCGCTGGTGCCACAACACTGTAACCCCTCACAGATACTCTAGTTGGAGTGCAGGAACGAGCCCTGCTGCAAAGTATTGCATCAAAAATTGTAATTGTATGCCCCTGTTGAACAGGGGCTGAAAAATTGGGCCTTAGCCACTGGTGGTGGCGCTCAGAACCAAAAATTTTCTTACAAGCTATCAGCATGATCATTGAGGAGGAAGAGGATAGTCACTCAGCATAACAGGATAGTCACTCAGCATCAGCATAGGCAGTCTTGAAGGGATCTGACTTTCAAAAAAAATTATTCGGTTACATCAGCATGAGGTGTTTGGTAGCTGGTGGTGATCCAAGACTGATTCATTTTTATGAAGGTCAGTCGATCGACCGAGTCAGTGGACAGGCGCACCCTGTGATCGGTTGCAAAACCTCCAGCAGCACTGAATGTGCGTTCTGAAAGAACGCTGGATGCAGGACAGGCCAGTAGCTCAATTGCATACTGTGCAAGCTCTGGCCAGTGATCCATCCTCAAGATCCAGTAACCCAGAGGATTTTCGGTGGTAAAGGTGTCCAAGTCAGATCTTGCCCCTAGGTATTCCTGCACCATGTAAAACAGACGCTGGCGATGGTTGGTGGAACCGATCATACCTTGGGGCTGCAGACTAAAAAATTATCTGAACGCATCGGTCAGACGGCCACCTTCTCCACCGCTCCTTCTTTGACTGACCGAAGCCTCAGCAACACGTTGTCCAGGAACAGGAGTTTGTAACCTCCCAGTCTCTGGGAACAAGTTGCACAGACCTTTCTGCAAGGCCTCCCAAAGATGTTTCATCCTCTGCAACGGCAAGATAAGGTCCGCAACCTTACCCTTGTAACGTGGATCAAGGAGGGTTGCCAGCCAGTATTGATCCCTCTCCTTGATACCACGAATACGAGAATCCTTCCGCAGGCTTTGCAGGATCAGGGAGGCCATGCAGCGTAGGTTTGCTGAGGCATTCGGTCTGGAGTCCTCTGGGTCACTAAGGACGACATGATCCACAGTCACCTCCTCCCAGCCACGTACAAGTCCATGGATTTCTTTGGGACTGTAAATGATCCCTTAAAGACTGCTGCTGATGCTGAGTGCCAGGCTCCATCTCCATGCTGACACAATCCTCTTGTGGGGAAAAAAAAACAAGCTCCCCTGACCCTGTCCTGGTGCCATAGTTTCACAGGTACTCATTGATGGCCCTCTGCTGCATGTGCAGCCGCTGCAGCATGGCCAATGTTGAGTTCTACCTGATTGGCATGTCACAGATTAGGTGGTTCTTGGGCAGGTTAAATTCCTTTTTGGAGGTCTGCCAGCCAAACACTGGCATTATATGACCTGCACACAGACTTTCCTGGCCTGCCTCAGGACATCCTGTAAGCCTGGGTACCTGCCCAAGAACCGCTGCACCACCAAGTTAGGGACGTGAGCCAAACAGGGCACATGGGTCAGTTGTTCCTGTCGGAGGGCAGAGAGGAGGTTGGTGCTATTGTCGCAAACCACCATACCTGCCTTAAGCTGGCATGGCGTCAACCAACTCTGAACCTGCCCCTGCAGAGCTGACAGAATCTCTGCCCCAGTGTGGCTCCTGTCCCCCAAGCATACCAGCTCAAGCACCGCATGCATCTTTTGGCCTGCATGCTTGCGTAGCCCCTTGAACGCCTACGGAGTGCCTAGGAACAACCTACAACACTACTGCACCCTGTCCTGCATCCTTCCCAGCTGCCAGAAGAGTCACCCAGTGTGCGGTGAAAGATAGGTAACATCCCTGTCTATGCCTGCTGGACCATGAGTCAGCAGTAATATGCACCTTACCGCTGACCGCCCTGTCCAGCGAGGCCAAGACATTGCCTTCCACATGCCGGTAAAGAGCCGGAATCGCCTTCCGTGAGAAAAAGTGGCGTTTGGGTACCTGCCACAGAGGAACCGCACATTCCACAAACTCACGGAAGGGGGTAGAGTCTACCAACTGAAAAGGCAGCAGTTGAAGTGCTAGCAATTTAGCCAAGCTAGCATTCAACCACTGGGCATGTGGATGGCTGGGAGCGAACTTCTTTCGACGGTGCAGCAGCTGGGGCAGGGAAATTTGCCTGGTACAATCTTACGTCGGTGTACCGATAGCAGATTGCCCCCAAGTACTTGGCTGTGACACACCTAATTCTACACCTTCATTGCTCTCAGTGCAGGTCTCAGAGAGGACTGAAGGTATAGTGGGATTGGAGATCCCAGCTGATGAGGAGCAAGGAGAGGTCCTCTTTGTTCTTTGGTGTGGGTCTTTTAGGTACGCTTGCCAACGAACTGCATGGCAGGTCAACATTTGTCTGGTCAAGCATGTGGTGCCCAAGCGGGAGATGTTTTGGCCACGTGAGATACGCTTGAGACATATGTTGCAAATAGCAGTGGTGGGATCTGATGCACTCGTCTATAAAAAAACCCACACCAAAGAACTTTTGGAATAACGCACAGAGACAGCAGCGCCCTGCACATGCGGAGCTCTGCAGTGTGATGCAGTCGATGTGCTGCCCTTAAGCTGGCCCCTGGAGGGCATCCTGCCTCGTTGGTGATGTGCCTCTTCCTCCTCCTCCTATCAGGCACCTACGTGGAGTCAGTGACCTCATCATCCCCTCCCTCCTCATCACTGGAGCAAAGCTGGCAGTATGCTGCAGCTGGGGGAACATGACTGCCAGATTGCTGTCCTTCCTGGGCACCCTTTCTCTCTGGGCTCATGTTACTGCCTTCCTCTAGCTGGGTACCATCATTGGAGCCTTCAAAACGCTGGGCATCCTTCTGGAGCATGTACCCAACACTGTGGTCAAACAGTTTGGGGGACTCCTCAGGAGGACATGGTGGGGCTAGGGAAGGAGTCACTGATGCCATTGAGCCGAGGGAAGAGGCCACGTTGGCAGCTGCTTTGCCAGACAAAGTACCCTGAGCCTGGGTGAGAAAGGATGAGGAGGATGAGGACGGTTTGGTCATCCACTCTACCAAGTCTTCCGCATGTTGTGGCTCAACACGGCCAGCTGCCGAAAAAAAGGACAAGCGTGTCCCACGGCCACGTGCTGATGAGGATGCACCGTCTCCACGACCAGCACTGTTGCCTCTAGACACAGAGCCTGCTTGCCCTCTTTTATTGGCTTGACGATAAAACAATGGACCCCCAATGGTGGACTTTTAAGGCACTTGGAGAAAATATTACAAAATATTAATACCAATGTAATTTATTAAATTTCAACATTAAAAACAGTAGTAATATACCAAATAATATACAGAATGCATAACAGACATTTTTACATGTATGTACACAGTTTCAGAAGTATTCTTGCATCCAACGCGTTTCGGAGTAAATATACCTCCTTATATATATATATATATATATATATATATATATATATATATATATATATATATATATATATATATATATATATATATATATATATATATATATATATATATATATATATATATATAAGGCCTCAGTGTATTCTCAGAAATACTATATATATATATATATATATATATATATATATATATATATATATATATATATATATATATATATATATATATATATAGGTATAGTAATATGGTTTAATCTCCATGTATTTTTACACTTACATTATTGTGGTGTGTTACTGACTTGGCATTCCATATAATTAAAAACTAAAAACAACAGCAGGGACACGGTCTGTCAACCATAGAAATTCTTGGTTCCAAGAGGAAGCAATGGTTTTTAATTGTTAGGAAGTTGTTTGGTATCGGCATTGGGAAAGAACTGAGATGAAAAAATGAATTTAAAAATATCTTTGGTGAGGGAGGGGGGGTTAGATCCTTCCAACAAAAAAGGGGAAGGGAGGCCAATAGGGGGCGTAAGGGTATAGTATTTCTGAGAATACACTGAGGCCGAGAGGCAAATCCTGCAAAAAAAAAAGGGCATAATAGAAAAATGTGTCATATTTTCTGAAAATTACAAACACTATTTTTATTTATTTTATTATAATTTTTATTTTAATAGAGGTAGTTTATTTGTGTGCAAATGATAAATCATACCTGAGAGTTATTTAGCGACCCGGCTACTGATGTTGCTAGTGTATAGGGAGTAACTATAAAAGCAACAAATGAAAAATCACCTGTTTAGTTAATTGGTACTTTTTTGAATTTTTAAATCTTATATATAGACATCACATATGCACTAACATGTTTATTGTTTAGTTGTAACCTTTAGAAACAGGGTAGATTTGTTTATTATAATTTGTTACCAATTACTGGGAAATGAAAAAGCACTAAGCCCTAGTAGAATGCTCTTAATGCTAGGCCCCTTTCACATGGACGGACCGTCTATCCGTTTTTCTTCCATCCGTCGACGGACGACAATGCATTCCTGTGGGCAAAGGGATGACCATCCGTTGCCATCAGTTAACCTCCGCTTCCATTTTTATCCATTTTTTTAACGTACAAAGCTACGTCCAGATCCGTCAAAACGGATATTAACTGACGTTAACGGACAATGTCCGTCAACGTCCGATCAGTTAAGATCCGTTTTGAAGAAATAATTTTTTTTTTGTTTATCTGTGAACTCAACCTATGACCCAGGCAGTAGTTGGACAATAGGAAGTACATCCCCAGTACATGCCCAAGGAGAAACATGGCAAGCGATATCTCACATGAGGAGCTTATGAACCTGGTGCACAAAAGGCCAGGCTTTTGGGACTCAACCTGTCGGGACCACAGTGACAGAGTAAAAATACAGCAGCTATGGGATGAGATCTCTAAGCTTGTGACACCAAATTGGTCCACCATGACTCCCAAACAGCGTGAACAACGTGGTAAGTGTGCAGCTTGCTCTTTTGTCAGTGTTTTTATATAATCATTATGGCTTGGTTGTAATTTTTTGAATGGTGTCAGGGTTATGTTTAGCATCTTAGCAAACTTTATTTAAGTATTCTATGCCTCTAGTATAAAAATGTTGCAAACACTATAACAAACATAAATGAGGGCATGGTTGATACAAAGATTCACATGCATTACTACAAACATTAAATAACAATACATACAAAGCATTGTGCCACATGGTTTGGCTCTGCTGCCAAAATTTTTACTCAAATTCTTTCTCAATGTGTGTTTACAGGATTTGAAATTAACAGAAGGTGGCGTTCTCTAAGAGATCGTTTTCGCAGAGATTTGCATGATGAGGCAGACTGTGCAAGCAGTTCTGGAGCTACCACAAAGAAAAAATCTATCTACTTTGAAATGCTGTCCTTCCTAAGGAAAGTCATAGATGTTAGACCATAAGTGACGTTTGGATGTTCAATCTAGAAAGTGATAAAAATAGGTCTCCATATATTAAGGTTTTGTGACCAAATGTTCCTCCTTTTTATTGTAGTACATCAAACGTATCAGAGTGTGAGGAGAACACTGACAATACTGAGACAGAAGCAGTGCAGGGAGTTGAGCAAGCCACACAAGAGGGAGAAGGAGAGTCCCAGTCTGTGGATGAGACAGCACATCCAAGTGCACGTCCAAGTTCTTCTCAAAGATCCGTACATGTAAGCATACTATTGATTACTATACTTTATCTGATATACACCAAGGCATCATTGCATTTCTTAATCGGCATATTATTCTCTACAGGTTAGTCATGACAGGCCAACAACATCACGATCCTCCCGTCGTGACAAAAAGCCAGAAAATCCAGAGATGGAGAAAGCCATGAAGTCCTTCATGGATGAGATGACCTCCTTTAAAAGACAGGAGAGTAAAGATCCATTCTGTGATCCAAATAACTCAAATGTGTCCTTCCTGAGGAAAATTTATCATACACTTCTAAAAGCACCAGCAGAGAGGCAGATAGAGATACAGATGGGTATTTTTAATTATGTGGGGGGATGTATTAGAGCTGCCGAGTCAGGAATGCCATTGCCCACTATTAGCCATTATGAACCCCCTCAGAGGTCATACCATCAATAATCTTATGAGTCCCCATGTCTTCCTGCCCAGCCATATCTACCGCCCTATCCACAGACCCCTGTGCGTGCATACAGCTCAATGCACAATACACAGAGGCCTTATGCTTCCTCTCCTGCTCATTCCTCACAGGTAACATATCCTCAGAGTGTAAACACTAGCGCAAATTCTGCTGATGCTTCTCAAGCTAATAGCCAAACCAGCTATGGTTCTTCTTCCCAACATTCCACTTCCTATTCCCCATCCCCCACCTCTTTTTATCAGGATTTGTAACCTGGTTTTTCTGTTAAACTACAAAATTTCTAATATTTTGCATATTTTATGCTTTTGTTCATACTTTGATAAATCAAAAAACAAAGCTCAGTAAAACAAAAGCATTGTCCCTGCCCTGCATGTCCCCAATACTGTATGGCATGACTTGAAAAAATTGTAAGAAAGATTCCTTCCAACATGAAGGGGTTGATTTATTAAGAATTTGTATAGCTATATGACAAGTGAAAGTGCATCTTTTTTTGTTCTGTGTGAATGAGGCAAAAAAAGATATAAAGAAGTTATATCCCAGTATTTTCAAATGGAAAATACTGCATTTAGCCATTAGAAGGGGCTAAGTATCATAGTCATTTCCTATAGTACTTAGCCCCATTTAGTGATCAAATGTGGTATTTTACTGTAAAACAATTAACATAGGATATAACCTGTTTACATTCAGTTTTGCCCCATTCGAACTTGCACTTTTACTGATCGGATGGCTCTATGAATTCTTTATAAATCAACCCTTAAATATCTTCTCACAGATAGTAGGGGTGGGTAGTGTACTCCTAATAAGGATAAAGGGGTTGGGTACTGGTGTTCTGCTGAGAAAGTTCCCCTTGGCGGATAAGGACCCCCCTGTACTGCTCAGGCGCAGCGCTTGCGCAGTAGGAGCCGGCGGAAATAGCCGAAGCCAAATAGAATAGAAATCAGCTGTACACGGCGCCTGTAAGGGGGCCCCTCGCGGGCTCGCTTTGCTCGCCATGCTTCGGGCACGGCCTCACTTCGCTCGGCACTTTTTTATTCTCCCTCTAGGTCCACTTGGATGGTTGGGCTTGAACCTGGACCCAGGGCGCAGGCGCCGTGTACAGCTGATTGAAGTTTTTCAGCTTCAGCTATTTTCGGTGGCTCCTAGTCATTTGTACTGTGCAAGCGCTGCGCCTGCGCAGTACAGGGGGGTCCTTATCCGCCGGGGGAACTTTCTTGGCAAGACACCGGCACATAGTAAATATTGACTGTGCCTCTACTGATATCAGGCACATGTCAGTGTAAGTTCTGTATAAGCTACAGACAGATAGAAACGCATGTAAAGAGGTCATGGACCCTACCACTTCAATACAGGGCACTTTCCCCTCTTTCTGCCCAGTTCAGGTGGCACTGATAGGTGGCAGTGGTGGGCACTGATAGCTCTGGTTCTTCCCAACATTCCACTTCCTATTCCCCATCCCCCACCTTTTTTTATCAGGATTTGTAACCTGGTTTTTCTGTTAAACTACAACATTTCTAATATTTTGCATATTTTATGCTTTTGTTCATACTTCGATAAATCAAAAAACAGTTAAGTGAAAAAACATTTATTTTAAACGGGTTATGTAGAATAATAAAACGAAAACTGTTTTGAACATATCATGTGCTTTTGTGTCTTTTTATGCTATCAAAACACAATGAAATAACCAAAATAATTAATTAAGAAATTTACTTTTTCACTGCATTATTTACATATATTGGTACTGCCATGGAACTTCTCCTGATGGAGATAGAAAGTAGTCAGCAAATTGTTCACGCATGGCAATGTAGGATCTCCCTGCACGTACTCTGCTGTACTGTACGGAGGGCAGGTGGAACTCTTCGTCTTCCTCAATGTGGATTCCCTCCTTTTCCCGGACAATATTATGCAGAATGCAGCAGGCCTTAATTACTAACTCAGCATTCTCAAGACTGAGTTGCAAGGGTGTTTGGAAAACATGCCATTTACTGGACAATATGCCAAATGTACATTCAATGAGGCGTCTTGTGGGGCTCAGCCGATAATTAAAGATCCTCTTCTTGCCGTCCAGATTACTTCTGGCATACGGCCTAGGAAGATATTGCGAAAGTGCAAAGGTCTAATCTGCAACAAGCACAAAAGGTAGGTCTGGTCCTTCAGTTCCAGGCAGAGGCTGATCAAATGGTATGTTGAATCGCCCTTCTCGCAGTCTTCGACCCATTACAGACTCACGGAACACTCTGGAATCGGAACTGCTGCCATATGCCCCAATGTCCACAGCGATAAATGTATAATTACTATCACAGATAGCCATGAGGACCAATGAAAAATATTTCTTATAGTTATGAAATCTAGACCCGGAACGTGGAGGCTTTTGGATACGGATATGCTTTCCATCAAGAGCTCCGATACAATTTGGAAAGTTTGCTCGATTCCAAAATCCTTCGGCTATTCTTCGCCACATGTTTACATCTGGTAATGACATCACTGCTGGACACAGCTCTTCCCATATGGCTAGGCAAGTATCATGCACTATCTCCGAAATAGTTGAAATGCCCAGTAAAAAATAATGGTTTAAAGAGGTATAGGACTGGCCAGTTGCAAGAAACCTAGAAAAATAAATAAAACATCTTTTTAGCTTTTTAAGTAACATTCTACTGGCACATAAATGGATACAATATTTATTATCTATACATACTGTATATATACACACACACAGTAAACCAGGGGTTGATAAATGAATGACTTCTTACCTCAAGGTGACTATGAGACGTTCATCTGCAGGTACACATCTTCTCATGTTGGTATGTCTCCGCTGCAGGCGTGGGTGCAGCTGCTCCAGTAAGTAGTCGAATGTGGCTACAGTCATCCTGGTGAAGTTGAAAAACTTAGTAGGATGCTGTCGGAGATGAGCGTAGTGCAAAGCCACAAAACCTTCGGAAGGCCGCTACATTAGCATGGGGTGGGTCCAAAATCGACGTCTCCTAGACACAATCTGCTTTTTCTTGCTCTCCATTCTCCTCATATAGGCAAAAACGACAAACAATGTCATGCTGTCCCAAAAATGGTTGGAATCCATTGCACAATGCAGATAGCACACACAAGGACAAGGATAAAGGAAGGACACAGCCAGGACAAGTCACTCACTGAAAACTGCAATGCAGCATGGGAGGAGCAATGCTTTCTGGGTAATTTCCTTAAAGGCACAGAAACTACTGTAAACGGATCAAAACGGATATGAAAACAGATGTAAACGTGTACATTAACAGATGAAAACGGATGTTAGCGGAACGGAAGACAGATGAAAACGGAGATTAACGGAATGGATGACGGATGAAGACGGATGAAGCAACGGATAAGAACTGATACATTTTTAACGTGGCTAAACTGACAGTGCTCGTGTGAAAGGGGCCTTACTCTCAATTACTTTAGCTTACCAAAATAGGATAACAGCATTCTTTTAATTTTAGATAGCATTTTAGTATGACATTAAGGTAGCACATAAGTGGAGTGATAACAATCAAAGAACAAAGGAGATGTCTTACCTGAATGTTCCAAAGATAAGCAAACTTCTAACAGCACAGACCGGTGTCATACAGCAGAGTGTGATAGACATCCGGCATGCTGACATGCTATCAGTATAAAAACCCTCTTCCTACCAATCAGCTGTTGCTGCTAATTGCAACAGCTGATAGTGTGGGAGGGAGAGGAGACAGGATTTTGCCATGTATGGCCCCCCGGGCTAGGTGCGCGCCGCCTCGTCCATGACGCGCATGTGCGAGCCCGCACGCATGTCAGAGCAAGACCGCCCACTTCACCCTCCGACACAGCAAGCTTCCCCAGCGGACTGCGTATGTCCGCTGGGGTCGCAATGTGGGGAACAGTCACAAGCTGTGTAGCGACTGTGCCCGCACAGTAAGCCGCCACGGGTTACATAGCACGGGTGGCTTTGTGTGCCGGGCGACACTCAGATTCAGAATCATACTTGGCAAACAGAAATTATATTCCATGTATAGATGTGATGCACTTGATTATAATGCAAAACCTATTGGAAACAAGAAGGATTGGTGACAGATGTTATTTAAAATGACAGGGTTGCATAGAGTTTTTTAGTTACATGGATCCAGGCATATTAAAAATTATAGTATGAATATACATCCATAGTTAGATGGAAGTACTTATTGAACGACATTTACATGTTGCACATTGTGTTCAGTCATACATAATGACATACATTTTTGGCAGGATCAACATGAATGGTACACATTTGAACATGGTGTAGGGCAAAAAGAACAGACATCTACTTAGTATAGTGATTGATATTGGTTATTGGAGACACAGTTAAATTTAAATAGAAAATGTAGTCGCATCAAGTGATATATATTCTAGCAGGATCAAGTAGTGTAAATGGTATCAAATGGTATTTTAGTATTTTGGCAGGATCAAATGTAGAAATACATCAACAATTTAGATGATAATGCTTATTGAACAGCATAGGTATATTGCACATTATGCTTACTGACATACATTTTTGGCAGGATCGACATGAGTGAATATATTTTTGGCAGGATCTACGTGAGCAAAACACATTTAGACATGGTATAAAGCAAAGGAGTAGAAATCTGCTTAGTATAGTGGTTGATATAGGTTATTAAAGACACGATTAGAAAGAGTTTGGTCACATCAAGTAATATATATTCTAGCAGGATTAAATGGTATATATACCCTCCTCTGGGACTTGGATGTATACGGTCCAAAATTAGGAACTTTATTTTCGGAAATTTTCCATCATGAACTAGTGTAGTATGTCGACCAAGAGGAATGTCAGGGTCGCAAGTTTGCATACTCGTTACATGTCTATATGCCCTTCTCCAGAATTCTAATTTCGTTTTGCCAACATAGAAACACGCACAGTCGCATAGAGGCAAATAAATCACTCCTGAGGTTTTACAATTAGAAAAGTGCCTTGGGTAGAAGATTTGGCTATTCAGGAGAGTGGGATTTTTTTTTGTGTGAGCATGAATTTACAGTAATTACATGCCCCACATTTAAAAGTTCCTTTATACATGTAATGGGATTTATTCATCTCTCCTTTGTATTCACTGGTGACAATCCTGTCCCTAAGAGATGTAGCCCGTTTAAAGGTAAATAGTGGCCTAGATGGGACAAATTGTCCCAATGCTGGGTCACATTGAAGCATATGCCATATGATAGTTTTAATTTGTTTGTGCTGATTGCTATATCTGGTGATAATTCTAATAGCATTTGTGTCATTTTTTGATTTTTGAGAGTATAGCAGTTCATTCCTAGATTGCAACGAGGCTTTTTTGAAAGATCGCTTTAACAAGGCATGGGAATAGCCTTGTAACAACAGTCTTTCTCGTAATTTGTTGGCTTCCATTTTATAGACGGTATCATTTGAGCAATTCTGTCTTACCCTGAGGTACTGGCTATAAGGAATAGAGTCCATAAGGGGTTTGGGGTGGAAACTGGTAGTGTGTAGGATAGCATTGCTCGATGTGGGTTTCCTGTAGAGCCTACTCAGGATGGCCCCCCCTCTCACTTATAGGCTTCTATATCCAAACACGTAACGCAAAATTTGTCATAGGTCATAGTAAAGTTTAGTTTAAAGTCATTCTTATTCATCCTTAGAAGACTGTCAGAGTATCTAATTGACCAGACTGTGTGGACTGCACAGAGGAGACCAGAAACACATGTAAGTGAAATGGTGTTTATTAACAAGTGATAAGTAAAAGGAAAACAGTGCAAAACCCACACAACAACCCACTACAAACAACAATATATATATATAAGTAAATGGAGATACCGTAATCGTAAACAAGCCAAGCCAAGGTCATACACAGGGAAGTCAGCAGATGGGTAAGGACGGGAACTGAACAGGACAAGGAGAGGATGGATGGATGGATGGGGTACAGGGCAGGGATCCAAGGGAGCCAGGAACAGAAGGGACAGGACTAGGAAGGCCTCAGGATAGGGATTGGATCAGATCAGGACAAGGCAGATAGCAGGCTCAAGGTCAAACAGGCAGCAAGGTCAGAACGCAGGGAGAGAGAGATACCAAGGCAAGCCTATGAGGGCTTGCCGGGTATTTGTAAGGCTGTGGTAATTGACCTCATGTCACAGCTGAGCGCAGTGTGAGCTGTTTGCTCCACACTGCCAGAGTGTACCCGCTGGTTGACGCCGGTACTAAGGCCCGAGGATGCAACAGTGCCACCAGCAGGAAAGACCTCTTACTGCAGGTCCTAGGTGTTGGAAGACACCTGCTGATGGACACTGGTACTGCGATCCAAGAGACCGATAGCGCCACCAACGGGTAGACCTTCTCATGACAAAGACATTGTTGTAGTAAGTCTGGTGGTCCTTCCCAGACGATGAATATGTCATCGATGTAGCGGTACCAACCAATGATGTGGTCCGTGTACATCGATAATAACTCATCGTCTAGGAACATGGCCTCCCACTCCCTCAGGTGCAGGTTGACATACGATGAGGCACAGCATGTCCCCATCGCAACTCCCTGCACCTGGAGGTAGTGGGAGCCATTGAAGGTAAACACGTTGTGAGTAAGGATAAATTCTAACAGAGAGGTGATGAATTCCCCGTAAATAGGGTCTATATCGTCAACTTTCTGTATGATGTGTCTTATAGCTGCTATACCTTTTTCATGGGGAATTGAGCTGTATAAGGATTCAACGTTTACTGTTACTAGTAGGGCATTCTAAGGGATTTTTAATTTATCAACAATTTGTAGAAAATGAATTGTGTCCTTTACAAAAGATGGTAAGGATAAAACAAAAGGTTTCAAGAATTCATCTACCAACTTGCTGGCATTTTTACTTATTGCTCCTACACAGGAGATAATTGGTCGGCCAGGTGGATTGTTAGCGTCCTTGTGTATTTTTGGGAGCGCATAGAATACAGGGATTTGGGGGAAGTTGTTTCTAATGAATTCCCAGAGTTGTTTGGTTATTATAGAATTTGAGTAAGCAGTGTCTATTAGTAGGTAAAGTTATCATTGTATCTTTTTACAATGTTAGCCGGAATCCGGCGATACCATTCTAAATAGTTGAGTATTTTATTACACATGTTGACATATTTCTCGTTGTCAAGCACAACGATGTTCCCTCCTTTATCTGCGGCCTTTATAGTAATTTGATAGTTGTTCAATAGTGTTTTTAATGCCAATATTTCTTTTTTGGTTAGGTTGTTGGGATATTTCGTATGGATTTTTAATGTAATTCCTTATCAACCAATTTGAGGAAGGCCGCTGCATTTGGGTTGGTACTCGGTGCTCGGTATATTTCAACAAGAAATGCTTTGTATTGATCCTGCCAAAATACCACTTGATGTGATATATACCATTTAATCCTGCTAGAATATATACTACTTGATGTGACCAAACTCTTTCTAATAGTGTCGTTAATAACCTATATCAACCACTATACTAAGCAGATTTCTACTCCTTTGCTTTATACCATGTCTAAATGTGTTTTGCTCACGTAGATCCTGCCAAAAATGTATTCACCCATGTCGATCCTGCCAAAAATGTATGTCTGTAAACATAATGTGCAATATACCTATGCTGTTCAATAAGCATTCTACATTTGATCCTGCCAAAATACTAAAATACCATTTGATACCATTTACACTACTTGATCCTGCTAGAATATATATCACTTGATGCGACTACATTTTCTATTTAAATTTAACTGTGTCTCCAATAACCAATATCAATCACTATACTAAGTAGATGTCTGTTCTTTTTGCCCTACAAAATGTTCAAATGTGTTCCATTCATGTTGATCCTGCCAAAAATGTATGTCATTATGTATGACTGAACACAATGTGCAACATGTCTATGTCGTTCAATAAGTACTTCCATCTAACTATGGATGTATATTCATACTATACTTTTTATGCCTGGATCCATGTAACTAAAAAACTCTATGCAACCCTGTCATTTTAAATAACATCTGTCACCAATCCTTCTTGTTTCCAATAGGTTTTGCATTATAATCAAGTGCATCACATCTATACATGGAATATAATTTCCGTTTGCCAAGTATGATTCTGAATCTGAGCGTCGCCCGGCACACAAAGCCGCCCGGGCTATGTAACCCGTGGCAGCTTACTGTGCAGGCACAGTCGCTACACAGCTTGTGACTGTTCCCCACATTGCGACCCCAGTGGACATGCGCAGTCCGCTGGGGAAGTTTGCTGTGTCGGCGGGTGGAGTGGGCGGTCTCGCTCTGACATGCGTGCGGGCTCGCACATGCGCGTCATGGACAAGGCGACGCGCACCTAGCCCGGGGGGTCATACATGGCAAAATCCTGTCTCCTCTCCCTCCCACACTATCAGCTGTTGCAATTAGCAGCAACAGCTGATTGGTAGGAAGAGGGTTTTTATACTGATAGCATGTCAGCACGCCGGATGTCTATCACACTCTGCTGTATGACACCGGTCTGTGCTGTTAGAAGTTTGCTTATCTTTGGAACATTCAGGTAAGACATCTCCTTTGTTCTTTGATTGTTATCACTCCACTTATGTGCTACCTTAATGTCATACTAAAATGCTATCTAAAATTAAAAGAATGCTGTTATTCTATTTTGGTAAACTAAAGTAATTGAGAGTATCATTAAAGGGGTTGTAAAGATAAAAAATTTTTCACCTTAATGCATTCTATGCATTAAGGTGAAAAAACTTTTGACAGTACCGCCGCCCCCAGCCCCCCCGTTTTACTTACCTGACGCCTCGAATCTTCGCTGCTCGTCCTCATTGCAGCTCAGCCTGGTCGCTGATTGGCTGCAGTGGATGGATTGAAAGCAGCGCAGCCATTGGCTCGCGCTGCTGTCAATCACATCCAATGACGCGGCGTGCCGGGGGGCGGGGCCGAGTGATACAGCGAGCGGCTATAGCCGCCGGCTGTATCACGGGAGCGCGCCCGCAAGCACTCACCACCATGCGAGGGAGCTCGCATTAAGGTGGTAAATGCTTGCGGGGAGGAGCTGAAACAGCCGCTGAGGGACCCCAGAAGACCAGGTTCGGGGCCACTCTGTGCAGAACGAGCTGCACAGTGAAGGTAAGTATGATATGTTTGTTATTTTTAAAAAAAAAAAAAAATTACCTTTACAACCCCTTTAAGAGCATTCTACTAGAGCTTAGTGCTATTTCATTTCCCAGTAATTGGTAACAAATTATAATAAACAAATCTACCCTGTTTCTAAAGGTTACAACTAAACAATAAACATGTTAGTGCATCTGTGATGTCTATATATAAGATTTAAAAATTCAAAAAGTACTAATTAACTAAACAGGTGATTTTTCATTTGTTGCTTTTATAGTTACTCCCTATACACTAGCAACATCAGTAGCCGGGCCGCTAAATAACTCTCAGGTATGATTTATTGTTTGCACACAAATAAACTACCTCTATTAAAATAAAAATTATAATAAAATAAATAAAAATAGTGTTTGTAATTTTCAGAAAATATGACACATTTTTCTATTATGCCCTTTTTTTGCAGGATTTGCCTCTCGGCCTCAGTGTATTCTCAGAAATACTATATCCTTACGCCCGCTACTGGCCTCCCTTTCTCTTTTTTTGTTGGAAGGCCAAGGGAGGATCTAACCCCCCTCCCTCACCAAAGATATTTTTGAATTAATTTTTTCATCTCAGTTCTTTCCCAATACGGATGCCAAAAAAATTTCTAACAATTGAAAACCATTGCTTCCTCTTGGAACCAAGAATTTCTATGGTTGACAGACCGTGTCCCTGCTGTTGTTTTTTAAATTTTTAATCATATGGAATGCCAAGTCAGTAACACACCACAATAATGTAAGTGTAAAAATACATGGAGATTAAACCATGCTATACCTATATATATGTTTGAATGTTGACATATATTTCTATTTTGTCTTATATACCCTTTTTTAGAATAAAAATGTCTCTAACTTACACCCACCCCTGAGGAAGGAGGTATGTTTACTCCGAAACGCGTCGGATGCAAGAATACTTCTGAAACTGTGTACATACATGTAAAAATGTCTGTTATGCATTCTGTATAGTATTTGGTATATTATTACTGTTTTTAATGTTGAAATTTAATAAATTAAATTGGTATTAATATTTTGTAATATTTTCTCCAAGTGCCTTAAAAGTCCACCATTAGGAGGTCCGTTGTTTTATTGTTTAGCTTATCACTGGATGTGGCACAAAAATATACAGTAAGCTGCCGTTCCATAACAGAATCTTTTAGTGGCTTGTGACTGTCTGCCTCTCCTTGTTGGCCTTCCAGACATACTAATGGCCTGCAGTGAGATGTAGCTGCACAAAGCTGGGATGTATATATATACTGATACTGCAGCTAGCAGAATCAACTGCCTGCCTGTAGTATTATTAGTATGAGAACACCAGCAATTGTCTTCAGGTAGCTTTAGGTGCACACTGTGCAGAGAACGCAGTACACTAACTGTAAATGCTGTAACTGCCTGCCTGTGGTATTAATAGGAGCAGAACAATAGCAGTTGCCTTCAGGTAGCTTTAGGTGCACACTGTGCAGAGGACGCAGTACACTAACTGTAAATACTGTAGTTACCTGCCTGTGGTATTAATAGGATCAGAAGAACACCACCAATTTTATTCAGGTAGCTTTAGGTGCACACTGTGCAGAGGATGTAATACACTAACTGTAAATACTGTAGCTGCCTGTCTGTGGTATTAATAGGATCAGAAGAACACCACTAGTTTTCTTCAGGTAGCTTTAGGTGCACACTGTGCAGAGGACACAGTACACTAACTTGTAAATACTGTAGCTGCCTGCCTGTGGTATTAATAGGAGCAGAACAACAGCAATTGTCTCCAGGTAGCTTTAGGTGCACACTGTGCAGAGGACGCACTACACTAACTGTAAATACTGTAGCTGCCTGCCTGTGGTATTAATAGGATCAGAAGAACACCACTAATTTTCTTCAGGTAGCTTTAGGTGCACACTGTGCAGAGGACGCACTAAACTAACTTGTAAATACTGCAGCTGCCTGCGGTACTGTACTAATAGGATCAGAAGAACACCACTAATTTTTATCAGGTAGCTTTAGTTGCACACTGTGCAGAGGATGCACTACACTAACTTGTAAATACTGCAGCTGCCTGCGGTACTGTACTAACAGGTTCAGAAGAACACCACTAATTTTCTTCAGGTAGCTTTAGGTGCACACTGTGCAGAGGATGTACTACACTAACTTGTAAATACTACAGCTGCCTGTGGTACTGTACTAATAGGATCAGAAGAACACTAATTTTCTTCAGGTAGCTTTAGGTGCACACTGTGCAGAGGACACACTACACTAACTGTAAATACTGTAGCTAATAGGACTAATAGGATCAGAAGAACACCAGCAATTTTCTTCAGGTAGCTGTAAATTCTCTAAATATATGTGTATATATATATATATATATATATATATATATATATATACACAACACCTAGGATGTATATCAATACACTGTAAGTGCAGCTAACTGCCTCGCCTGCCTACTCTATCTAACTTAAATCAAATGACACTGTCTCTCTGTCTATCTATCTCTCAACGCCGGAACACACTACACAGGGCCGCCGTGCAGGTGGCCTTATATAGTGTGGGGCGTGTACTAAACCCCCTGAGCCATAATTGGCCAAAGCCACCCTGGCTTTGGCCAATTACGGCTCTCTGTACAGACGGCACTGTGATTGGCCAAGCATGCGGGTCATAGTGCATGCTTGGCCAATCATCAGCCAGCAATGCACTGCGATGCCACAGTGAATTATGGGCCGTGACGGGCCACTCGAATTTCGTGCGAACGGCCCATATAGTTCGTAATTCAGCGAACGACCGAACACACGATGTTCGAGTCGAACATGGGTTCGACTCGAACACGAAGCTCATCCCTAGTCTGCTATATACAATTTCACAGACGCATGCCGAAGCTGCTCAATATGTTCTGGGCACCTAGGCTTCAATGACCTTTGATCACAAAGAGGTTAACGTGCAACTTAATTTGGAGACAAGGTGCACTTTAATATCTAGACTGTTGCTTTGAGGATTTGATTGACTGGATCAATGTTGCTAGATATTGTTGTCTCACAGAAGTAACACTTCGAGTTCAAATAACAACACAAACAAATTTACTTTTATACATAAAAAATATACTTATATACCTAAAAGACTGGACCATAGAGAAAAAATTGAAGCGATAAATTAAATTACAAACAAATGTAATAAGATGAAATTCAAATTCGAGTTAAAGGGAACTCCCCCTTTGATGGGGGGGAGGGGAAAGGGGGGGCTAAAAGGACAGTTTTCAGCTGTTATCTATATAGCAATTTATGTCCCATTCAATGTTAAGGCCCCAAGGGCTATAACATTGCATATCGAATATCCAGCGGATCTCACGACGTGAAATATGATGTTTTAAGTTACTACCTCTCCAATGGGGGGTAAATTTCTCTATGGCCATAACATTCAATAATGATGTATCACGATTATGAAATTGACGGAAATGCCATGAGACACTATGTCCAATGAAACCCCTCTGAATATTCGACAATTGCTCATCAATCCGAATTTTGAGCGCGCGGGTGGTCCTACCAATATATTGGAACCCGCAAGGACAGCTAAGAAGATATATCACCCCTATAGTCCCACATGTGATGAAATCTTTTATAGAGTAGGACCTAGAAGTGGCAAAGGATGAAAAGGAGGAGCTCTTAATGGTTTGAGATGACCTACATACCGCACATTTTTTACAAGGAAAAAACCCCTTAGGTTACCAAACATCTGTACCCTAGGGGGTGGGTCAATGACACTCGGTGCCAAAAGGTCCTTCAAATTTTGGCTTCTTCTATATAGGACATTTGGCCGATCTGGAAGTGCAGGTCCCAGCACCTTATCTCACTTCAAAGTCTGCCAATGCTTTTGGATAATTTTATTCACCCACCAATAGTGAGACGAATAGGTGGTCAAAAAAGACCATTCCAACTTTTTATTGTTTTTATTTTCGTTCCTATTCTTGGGGACCAAAAGACTTGGTCTGTCAAGAAGCGCAACCTCTTGTAAGTCTCTATCAAGTGACGAGGGCTGATATCCTTTTTCTATAAAACGCCCTTTCAGGACGTTTGCTTGGGCCTGAAAATCTTCTATATGAGAACAGTTTCTTCGAATGCGTTGAAATTGTCCTTTAGGAATGGCTTTAAGCCACTTGATGTCCACTGTCCAATGGGATATACCCATTGAGATCAGTGTTTTTGAAAAAGGTTTTCGTGTGGAGGGAACCATGTTCTTTAAAAATTACTAAGTCTAATGCCCCGTACACACGGTCGGATTTTCCGATGGAAAATGTCCGATCGGAGCGTGTTGTTCCGACTGTGTGTGGGCTCCATCGGACTTTTTCCATCGGATTTTCCGACACACAAAGTTTGAGAGCAGGCTATAAAATTTTCCGACAACAAAATCCGATCGCATCAATTCCGACCGCGTGTGGTCAGTTCCGACGCACAAAGTGCCACGCATGCTCAGAAGAAATTCCGAGACAGAACAGCTCGGTCTGGTAAACTTAGCGTTCGAAATGGATACAGCACTTTCGTCAGGCTGCAATGTTTGAAATAGTTTAATACAGCGCACTCTCTTCTTCTTTATAATGTGAGAAGAATGAAGTAGTTTTGCTGCTCATATTCACAGACTTCTCACAAACTTCTTTCTTTATTATATATTGCGATTCCCTCAATATATTTTGATTTGTCACATCTGACAAAAATTTATTTTTTGTTGTTTTACTTATTTATTTGTTTTTCAAGGCTGTTTTTTTTTTTTTTTTTTTTGGGTTTGTATTTTTTTCAAGGCTGATCTTTGTATGATTTTAGTTTTAGTTTTACTCCAGAATATTTTTGTGTGTGTTTTGTGTGTCAAGTTACGACAACACCATTATTATCTTGTATTATTTAATCTCAAGAAGGTTGCTTGGTGTTGGTGTCCCTTGTTAATTTCACATTGAATTTTTGAAATGTACTTGCCTCCTCACAAACAAACTGTCCTTTTTTAAGGAAAACACACATAGGCGAGTGTAATTGAAACCAAAAATCCTTTATTAAGGGCTCAGAACCAAACAAAGAGGGAGGCAACGCTGGAGAAACATCAGAAATTGGCGAAGCCTTGGACCCCCAGGGCAGACATCAAATCTTTTCCTGCAAAATTGGTGGCCTGAGGAGTCCATTTCTAAGGGAGTGCAGTCTGGTCCAGAAGTCCCAGAGATCCGGAAAGCAGCAGATGACATCTGTGTCCCCAGGCTGTGGTACTACAAGAGGCTGCATCTTTTGCCAGACCAGACTGGACCCAGGGTCATCACTCTCTGGTCTTCTTTCCATGCTTCCTTCCTAGCTGTGGCTCTGGTGTTGGAGATGTGGCAGGAGGAGGAGTAGGACCTGGAGGAGGAGTAGTAGGACCTGGAGGAGGACTATGTGTAAGGTTACAAATGTGGGTAGCACATGTTATTTGGCCCCTCAACCCCTTATTGAGAGCTTCCAAAATTAAGGACTCACACAGGAGTCGTTGGCCCTCCTCCATCTGCAGCATTTTGCAGGCAGTTAGGCCAGCAAAGTCCTCCTCCACACTGTGGGGGCTTCTCAGGGCCTCTGTAGCCTTCCAAAAGAGGCCTATGGCAGCCTCCTCCAGGTTACTCATCTTCCTGCCACTTTGTCTTTGAAGGTGTAGGGGAGGGACCTGGATATCAGGCAGCCTGCTTGGCCCGGCCACCTCCTGACTGAGACTTCCCTGTGTATGAAAAAGGGACATGGTTGTAGTTTTTTTATCTTCAATCACAATCATAAATTAGTACTCCAAACTAACATCTAGTTAACATCATTGATGGGACAACCAGAAATATTTAGAGGAATGCTATACCTGGCTCAAGCTGGGCTCCTCCACATGTTGCTGCCTGGAAGGCCCAGGTTGGGCTTCAGAAGCCTCAGCTGGGGGGAAGGAAGCCTGAAGAGTGCTGGCCTGGGTTCAGTCTGACCTGCCAGAAAATGCAGCCTGTCATAGTACCACAGCCTGGGGAGATAAATGTCATCTGCAGCTCCTGATTTCTGGGAATCCTGGACCTTCTTGTGCTCCCTTAGATAAGTGCTCCTCACGCCACCAATTAGGATCTTCAAATAGGTGATGTCTGCCGTGGGGATCACCGTCTTCACAAATTCCAACAAATTATCCAGCGCTGCCTTCCTCTTTGTTTGGTTCTTATAATCAGGGTGGTTTATCTCCCATAGACAGGGCAGCTCCCTGAACATATCAATGAAGATTGCCATAAAGTCCTTATCTTTCAAGATATCCATTTTCACTGCAAGGCACAACACAAGACAAACCCTAATGTCAGCCTAAAGTCTTCTAAACTTGTGCAAATACAGGCCTCAATCTAGAAGCAGTAAAGGCCCAATGTTAAATCTTGCCTTCATTATCACGATCGGCGCCTTCGGTACTCCTTCCTCCGCTCACAGATCTATGTACTATGCACGCTTGTTATGCTTTATAGACACTGCGCATGCGTGAAACTTCGCCCGCCCCTGACGTTCTTTCTAGTCTATTCCCCGCCCCTTCTCATTCGGTGCAGTGGGGAAGAGCACATGGCGGAGTCAGAGCAGGTGTCTGATATTTACACCAACGAGGAGGAGGAAAGCCTGGAGGCAGAAACGTCCCAATCCAGAAGGAGACGATTTAAGGCATCAAATATGTCCTTTGGGGAGATGTTGGAGATGGTCGACATTCTGAAGAAGGCCGACTATGATGGAAAGTATGGACCTTACCCCAACCCCAATGTCCGAAAGGCCAAGATCATGATGAAAGTGGTCAAAAGTCTGCACCAGAATTTCGGGGTATGTCGATCGAAAGATCAGCTCAGGAAGCGGTGGTCGGACCTGAATTAAGAGAGCATGAGCAGTACAGAAAGATCCAGAGAGTGCTGCAAAAAAGTAAGTAGTTGTGCTGTGTTCCTAGTCTTTTTGTGTTTATTACGTTCGTGCTGCTCCATGTGCTTTTCTTAACTGTTATCCAGTTTAAAATGTCAACTTTCATGTTCATGGGCACATTATTTGTTCGTATCAAACATTTTTCTTTTGGCCTATAAAACACCATTGTTTTGGCCATATGCATTTTCCCACATTTTTTAGGGCCTACTTGTCTGAAAATAATTTGGTTGTGTAGATGGGTTTGTTACTAGAATGAAATGCAAACTAGATTCTGTGTAAGGAGAGGACACTCAGCAGCTGTTTAGACATCTGGACACTGGAGCACTAGTGTGGGACACAAGAACACCCTTTTTATTAGGGGGCCCACACAGGTGCTCCAGTGTATACTATAGGGGTGTCTCCATCTGTGAAGCTTGTACAAGACAGGTAAAGTATTCAAGCTTGACCAAGGACAAGAAAAATGCTACATCTTGGAACTCTGCCCCCCCAAAAAATTGTACACCATTTCCAAACAATGTTTCATATTTATAGTTCTGCCATCAAATATCTGTGTGCTAAGTATACCATTTTTTGTCTTGCACCCAAGACAAACAGAGCAGGAGGAGGAAGACGTGGTGGAAATTGGCACCACAACAGGTGAGTGTCTGCGACCACAGGCTCAGGTAAGAGATGGATGCCGTCATATTTATAATACATGTTTTTTTTGGTTTCTATCTTTTTAGGTGATCGTGATGTTGTGGATCCAGATCCTTTCACCTCGGAAAGTGCACAGATCCTGATTGAGGAGATCATGGGATGTAATAGGGACTTGGAAAACATCAAGAAAAACATCAATGATGTTCTTCAAAAAAATAAGAACATCATTGATGTTTTGGGGAGAGTTTAAAACCCCTCCAAATCCCTTTATTTTATGGTGTGCTACAATTTTAAAATTTTTTGTCAAATTGAAGGAAAGCCAAATTTTGAAGAGGCACACAGTGTGTCAACATGTGCTATCTGCCATCACGGGAGATCAATGGACGCGTTTTGGGGGTGCAACACCTTCCTCAATAATAAAGTAGCTGAGAGGAAGGGGTTGCTCCCCCAAAACACGTCCCTTGATCCCCCATGACGGCAGCTAGCACATGTTGACATTCGGCTATTTGTGTGCATCTTCAAAATTTGGTTTTTCCTGGGGTGACCTCACCCCATCTGAACGCAATATCAAACACAGTTTCGAAATACTCATGTCTGATATTGCCTTCAAGTTCTACCAAATGTGAACTTTGTAAGTTCAAGATTTGTGTCTTTCTTGTTGGTTTTAAACATGCCTATTTTGTCTTAAATGGACATTTCTACTTTTTCTAATGTGACCCCAAAAATTGTTATACAACAAACATGTGATTGTGCAGGTATTAAAAAGATTGTTAAGCAAGAATGTGTGGATTATTGTCTCAACACTACAACACTTTTGGGGTGATGTAATTGCTGTTTTCTGTGACAATGGGGGTTATTTCCTAAGGGCAAATCCTCTTTGCACTACAAGTGCAGTTTCAGTGTAGTTTCAAGTGCACTTGTAGTGCAAAGTGTCTTTGCCTTTAGTAAATAACACCCAACAGTGCTTTGTAAGGTTACACAATCAGGCCATTTTCAGGACTCGCCACATTTCTGTCAGGGTCAGCTAAAACAAACACAAGCAGTAAATGTCACCAAAGATTTGCTTATTTTGTTTTTTTTTTATTTGAAAAAGGTTTTACACATTGTCTGGCATACTGATAGCCCCCCTACCCACAAAGAATTCAAGGTATCTTAGCCGGACATCACGGGCACTCAGGGGGGGGCAAGCCAGGACAGCCACTTTCAAGCGCCGTCAGGGTTGGTTAATTTTGAATTCCGGCCTCAGGCCCAACTGAGCCAGCATAGTTGGCCGAATGTTGCCGTAAAAAGTTGTGTAGAACACAGCATGCCAGGATAATGTGATTCCGTTTGTACTCCGCCATATGTATGGGTGTAAGAAATAGGCGGAACCGGCTGGCCATGATTCCAAACATGTTCTCCACCACTCTTCTGGCTCTGGCCAGCCGGTAATTAAAAACCCTCTGGTCCGGAGTGAGGGTCCTCATAGGGAATGGCCACATAAAATGGTCCCCCAGAGCAAAAGCTTCATCCGCAACGAAGACGAATGGGAGTCCTTCCACATTGTCTTCTGGAGGTGGCAAGTCCAAGCTGCCATTCTGGAGACGCCTGTAGAACTCCGTCTGGGCGATGACTCCACCATCGGACATCCGGCCATTCTTCCCCATGTCCACATACAGAAATTCATAAGTAGCCGACACCACCGCCAACATCACAATACTATTGAACCCCTTATGATTATGACCACGAGTTGGGTGGTGGGATGATGTGGACATGTTTCCCATCAATTGCCCCTCCGCAGTTAGGAAAGTCCCACCGCTGGGCAAAGTGTCTGCCATTCCTGTGGCGTGGAAGGAACCTGTGGAGTAAAACAAAAAAAAATGAGTCTTTTGGAACATAAATATGGAAAGCAGATTAGACACAAACATTCTTGGCCAACATCAAGATAACATTTATTTATGGGAATTTGTAAATACAAAAGTATAAGGTACACTGATCATATTCCCCCTCCCCCCTCTCATGGGCCATTTCTAACATTATAGGGGGGGGGAACTCTTGGACAGGTAACCCTCTCAACTTCATTGAGAGATGAATGCCTAAATAATGGGTATTACTTTGAACAGCCTCTCCTTAGTTACACTATTGGCAGCCCACTGGACAGGTAAGAAGTGTCATAATACAAAGATATAAATACACACTGTACACATTTGAGCACATTTGGACATTCTGCTATTACCTATCAAGATAATAATAGGATACAAAAACTTTAAACAGTACCATTTGAAAGTATACAGGCAGGCCCTTGCACTACATGCTTTGGGGAATTCATCCATACATCTGACCACAAAAGAGATGGGTATAGTGTGTTTGGGTTTGGCAAAGTCAGCAGATAGATGATTGAGGATAGATAGAGAATTGGTATCAGCTGACTTAGCAGTTGGGGGAAGGGAGGGTTCCAAATGATTTGGGGACCCCCCAAAAAAAGCCTCTGGCATTCTGCCTGAATTTAAAGCACAAATCACATTTTAAAACATTTTAGGGGTGTTTGGGGTAAAGCACTACTATGGAGCTGACAAAATACATTGTTAAGTGACTACATGAGGTGAATATAGTGCCAGGAGAGCATGCTGGGGAGGTAAGTGAAGGCAAATATGTATGAAGGAGCAAAATAATAATTACATAAAAATCCAGCATGCATGAGGACAAAGGGGACATTCACAGCATAATACAATCATGGTAATTAGGGAATGAGGAAAGAAATAAAATATATTATCAAACGTTATATACAATAAAATGTGATATTAAAGGATAATCTTACCTTAATATACTCCTTCTGCAGGACCTGTATGATGGCAGAACAGGTCTCTGGGATAATGATCCCCAGAGCCTGGGGGGAGATGCCTGTCGAGAACTTCATGTCCTGCAGGCTTCTCCCCATTGCCAAGTACTGCAGGGTGGCGACAAGCCTCTGCTCTGGCGTGATGGCTTGCCACATGCAGGTGTCCTGCCTGCTGATATAGGGAGTCAGCAAAGCCAACAAACAGTGAAATACGGGGTCCGTCATCCGGAGAAAGTTCCTGAAATCATCAGGATTATTCTCATGGATCTCACGGAGCAAAGGCATATGACAGAACTGGTCACGCTGAAGCAACCAATTCTTGGTCCATGAACTCCTCCCCACCCTGTTCATGAACTGGGCTTGTGTCAAGGTCAGGACCCCAACACCAAGCCCCCGCACAGCACAAACTCTACAAGGAGTACGTATACGCAACATGGCTAGAAAACGGTCGGCTGCTCAGAACGAAGTAACAGAACGCACTTAAGAACAGCAAGGCCTGTGAAGAGCGACCTGAAAAACAGTAACAAACGAACAAGAACACAATGACAAGTCAATGAAAAAGCGCGAATCGTCTCTCACCAAACGTTTACTAACACGAGATTAGCAAAAGGAGCCCAAAGGGTGCCGCGCTTGGTTCTGAGCTGGTCTTTTCTAGTCTTGTCGTACGTGGTGTAAGTCACCGCATTCTTGGCGATCGGAAATTCCTACAACTTTGTGCGACCGTGTGTACGCAAAACAAGTTTGAGCCAACATCCGTCGGAAAAAATCCATGGATTTTGTTGTGGAATGTGCGATCAATGTCCGATCGTGTGTACGGGGCATAAGAAGTTGACTGAAATGGGGCTATATTCATAGGTAAACTAAATTCCCCAATTATTGGTGTTAAGTTGGATCATGAAAGAGTGAAGAGATCCCTCGTCACCCTTCCACATGAAAAAGGCGTCGTCAATGTAGCAACGCCACAAAAGGAGGCGTGACTCCTCCAAGGAAAAGAGATTATCATTCTCCCAAAGGGCCATGAACAACCCAGCTAGGCTGGGGGCAAATTTAGCCTCCATAGCCACTCCAGTGCTCTGTAGATAAAAATCCCCCCCATAATAGAAATAGTTGTGTTCCATAGCAAATTGGAGTAGTTTCATAACAAACTCAATAGTTGTAGTATTACATGAGGACTCCTTCTTAAGAAAAAACTCAGCCGCCTGGTATCCCAGTTGGTGAGGTATAATAGTGTAAAGGGAGGCAACGTCTGCCGTAACAAGCAAGACGTTGTCCTCCACTTCACGCTGGTGTTTTGCTTACCACCAGCTGAAGATGGAAATCTATAAATGTCCCTATTCTGGAGGTCAGGGAGTCAATGCCGCTTACAATAGGGTGGCCGGGGGGTTGGGTGGGATTTTTATGAATTTTGTTGATGTAGTATATGATGGGTGTTCTGGGTGCCAAGGGTATAAGAAAATTCCTTTCTTTCTCTTTTATACCATACTTATCGGCGTATAACACGCACTTTTTTCCCCTTAAAATCAGGGGAAAATCGCGGGTGCGTGTTATACGCCGATCCCCTGCGATCCCCCGCTGACTGAGCTTCAAATCGCTGACCGCGATTTGAAAATGGCGCCGAAATACACAGAGCCGTCCTCGGCTCTTCTCGGCCACTTTTGGCTTCGGCTAGCTCCGCTCACAGTCACGCCCATCCCGGACGGGACTACAAGTGGAGCCGAAAGTGGCCGAAAGTGAACGAGAGCCGCCGAGAAGAGCCGAGGACCAGCTCTGTGTATTTTGGTGCCATTTTCAAACTACAGTGACACTGACATGTCACTGCAGTTTAACTGCAGCCTGGGCAAGGCTGCAAAAGGACACAGAACAGCTTCAGATGGGCACTGGCAAAGCTGCAAGGCTGCAAATGGACACTGATAAGGCTGCAAATGACACCAAGGCTGCTGACTGCAAGGCTGCAAATGACACCAAGGCTGCTGACTGCAAGGCTGCAAATGACTGCAAGGCTGCAAATGACACCAAGGCTGCTGACTGCAAGGCTGCAAATGACACTGGACAAGCATGCAGATGGACGCTGTGCAAGGCTGCATTGATGGGCATTTAAATGTAAGTTTTTTTCCTTAAAACATTTTTTTCCTTATAATTCCCTCCTAAACTTGGGGTGCGTGTTATACGTCGGCGCGTGTTATACGCCAATAAATACGGTAATTCCCTTCCTGTAGCCTTCCTGTATTAAACCATTCAGGGACTTTTTGTATTTGCTCAAAGGGTCCCCTTTGAGGATGGTATAAGTATTTCTGTCTGACAGAAGCACCTCCATCTCCCTCAAATAATCCTGTTTTTTCCTTGTCAAAAGAAGTTTATTGAGTATACAATGTTATAAAGATACATAAAGTAAGTTTACAAGGATCTATAAAGTAAGCTCATTGTTTTACAGTAGGGTTTATATAGGTAAATATCATGAAATTTCAAATATTAAACATTGGGTTCACGTAAACCTAAATTAAAGATATATATCATTTCCTTAGTTACTTTTGTAGGTATTTAAATGATTTATACCTACTATACATATTGTTTACAAGTAGAGTGTATATAGGTCAAATAAATTCTGATAATGAGCTTTAATCGTAAGGTGGAGAAAAGGAAAGAGAAAGAAGAAAAAGGGTTGAAAGGTAGAGGTATGGTCCACAAGGTTGTCCCGCTCATCAGTTTATTATTCTTTTTAGTTCTCTTTGAAGCCTTAGAATGGGTGTCACTGTAAGTCATTTAATCTGTTACCATGGCAACAGGACAGAGTCATTTAAGTTTGACAGGAACTGTTGTTTTATCCAAGGATGCCAAAGTTTTTCAAATTTTGGAATTTGATTTTGATCGATGGCTACCATCTTAGCATGGGACATTGTATTATTCATTCTGTGAATTGTTTCTGCTAGTACCAATGTAGGAGATTTCCATGCCTTGGCCACTGTTTGTTTTGCAGCCGTTATTAGTTGGATCATAAGTTTGAATTGAGAGAGTGTTAACCATTCCGCTTTTAGATTAAGTAAAGTTAAATATGGATCTGGTTGTATTATTTTTTAAAATATTTTAGATGCAATCACGAAGACTTCCTTCCAGAAGGTTTGGATTACTGGGCACGTCCACCACATGTGTAAATATGTGCCTATTTCTGGGCATCCTCGAAAACAAAGAGCTGAGGTATTAGGTGAATATTTTGCCACTCTAGCGGGTACAAGGTACCAGCGAGTTAGGACTTTATAATTTGTCTCCAGTGCTAAGATGTTGGGTGAAGATGACTTAGATGTGAGCCATATGTTAGACCAGTCCGTGTCTTCTAAAGTTCGTCCCAGGTCCTCCTCCCACCTCTGAACGTAAGAGGGTCTATTAAGATTTGCTACTCCATATAATTGATTAAAAAGTGATGAAATTGTACCTTTAGCAAAAGGATCTTTTGTACAGATTGATTCAAAAATGGATAATTGGGATAATGGTGTATCCCCCTTTAGGAATGGTGTATAGAAATTTTTGATTTGGAGATATCTAAATATCTCAGAGTTTGGTAGATCATATTTTTCTCTAAGCGATGGGAATGAAAGGAATGATTTAGATGCTATGAAGTCATTTAGTGTCTGAATGCTTGATGTTGTCCAAGCTTTAAAAGAATTTGGGTAGATCCATGCCGGATAAAAGGCCGGATTTCTGATAAAAGAAAGGAGAGGATTGTGTGGAGATTGTAACTGATATTTGGTTTTTAGTTTATCCCAGAGAGATAAGAAGTGTTTAGTTATGGGATTATGAATTTTAAAGCGGTCTTTAAGATCAAGCCATAATAAATTTGATATTAATAGAGGGTCATTTTCTGAAGCCTCTATAAATACCCATAATGGGATTTCCTGTTTTGCATGGTATTTGGACAGACTGGCCAAATGTGCTGCTCTGTAGTAGTTAGTAAAATTAGGGTATCCCAGGCCTCCTTTATTTTTGGGAAGATGTAGTGTGTGTGTATAGGTATACGTGGTTTAGAAGAGCCCCATATAAACGAAGTTGCTCTTTTTTGTACTATTCTCAAAAAATAGGAAGGAATTGGAATAGGGAGGACTCTGAATAGATAAAGCAATTTGGGTAGAATAGTCATTTTGATTGCATTAATCTTCCCTATCCAGGATAAAGGAAGTTGCGACCATTGTTTTATTAGATTTGTGATCTGTCTTAATACAGGAGGATAATTGGTTGAGAATAAGTCAGAATGAGATGATGTTAAATGAATTCCAAGATATGGGATTGATTTTTCTGCCCATGTGAATGGGAGTGCAGCCCTAGCCGGGATCAATTCCATGTTTGTGAGTGAAATATTAAGCACTAGGCATTTCTTAGGATTAATCATAAGGCCGGATAGGGCTGCAAATCCATCAAGAGCTGGTATTAAGTTAGGACCAGAGACCTGTGGTGATGATAGAAAAAGTAATATATCGTCTGCAAATATACATAATTTGTGTGTAATACCTCCTACTTCAATGCCAGTTATAGTTTGGTTTGTTCTGATGTATTGGGCCATGGGTTCGAGTATAAGGGCAAATAATAAGGGAGATAATGGGCAACCCTGTCGGGTACCTCTTTCGATATTAAAGGCTTCAGATTTGTATCCAGCATATTTTATATAGGCTTTGGGTTTATTATATAATGCTTTGATCCATGTTAAAAAGTGGGGTCCAAAACCCCATTTTTGTAATGAATATTGCATATATTGCCAGGATACTGTGTCAAATGCCCTCTTAATATCGAGAGATAGAAAACATAAAGGGATTTTCCGTTTTTTAGCAATATGTGCCAATAAAACTGCCCTGCGTATATTATCGCCTGCCTGTCTATTTGGCATGAAGCCTACTTGATCTCTATGTATTAATTTTCCTATAATGCTATTGAGGCGTTTTGCTATTATTTTTGCTAATAATTTAATATCGAGGTTTAACAGAGAGATAGGCCGATAATTCACACAGGAAGTATCATCAGAAAGGGGTTTTGGGATCATACAAACAATTGCCATTAGTGTTTCTTGCTGAAAAGAATGTCCATCTAGAAGTTTGTTAAAAGTTTCAGTGAGAATGGGAGAGAGTATTTCTGAGAATGTTTTATAGTATAAAGCCGAGTAGCCGTCTGGGCCTGGTCTTTTGTTAAGTTTTAGGTCTTTTATGGCGTTAGCAACTTCATCTATAGTTATAGGCTCATCCAAACTGCTTTTTTGATTCTGAGATAACTCAGGTAAGGTTATTTTTGAGAAGAAGGATTCAGCCTCTGTAGGATTAAATTCATTGTTTGTCTTGTATAAAGTTGCGAGATGTGAGTGAAATTTATGGACTATTTTAACTGGATTACAAGTGTAAACATTTTTTGATAATTTCAAACGTATTGGTTTGAAAGATTTGTTAGTTGAATTTAATGCCCGAGCCAAATATGTACCTGGTTTGTTTGTATTCATGTAGAAATTGTGTTTGGAGCGTTTGAGGGATTTATCAACTGACTCAGTGAGAAATAGATCGTATTCCAATCTAGATTTTTCCAGATGAGATTTTGTACTCTGGGATGGATTATCTTGAAATGATATGTAGGCTGCATTAAAATTGAGTTCTAGTTTTTTTGCTAGATTTTTGCGTTCCCGTTTAAATAGTGCCATTTGTCTTTGTATTGTACCACGCAAGACAGGCTTATGAGCTTCCCACAGTGTTATTGGGGAGATGTCTGTTGTATTATTAATTGATATGTATTCCTTTAAAGCTTGTTCAATGGCCATCTGATGTAGTGGGTGTTTGAGCATTATGTCCGGTAAGTACCATGTTGGGTCATGCGCTTTTGGTATGGCTGAGGCTATAGTAGTGTATACTGCATTATGGTCAGACCACGGAATCGGAATTATATCTGATGCAATAATTTCTGGTATCATTCCTATTGTTAGAAAAATATGATCTATTCTGGTGAAGGTTTGATGAGGGTGCGAGAAATAAGTGAATTTTTTTTTCATTGGGTTACTTTCTCTCCATGAATCTACCAGATTGTATTTGGAAAGAAGTTGAGAAAAAGGTAATCTAGAGGTTATTTTGGATGGTGTAAAAGGTGATTTATCTAGAAATGGGAGGAGGACCTGGTTCGAATCCCCACACATTATCACTGTTCCTATTTTGTGTGTATTAATCACTTGTAATATATGTGAGAGGAATGGTGTAGGTTGTTTGTTAGGAGCGTAGTAGGAAATCACTGTGATTGCTGTATCCATTATATAACCCATGAGTATCAGGTATCTACCTTCTGGGTCTTTAATTTCTGATGATAAGGTGAATGGTGTGGATCGGTGAAATGCAATTAGAGTTCACCTTTGCTTGGTACAGGCAGAAGCTGTGTAAATTTGTTGATAAAAAGGAGAAATATATTTTGGAGTAGAATCTTTGGTGAAGTGTGTTTCTTGGAGGCATACTATGTGAGCCTTCTTGTTATGGAAAGTACGGAAGGCTTTGGTCCTTTTTTGAGGGACATTTATTCCCTGAATAGGGATGAGCCGAACACCCCCCGGTTCGGTTCGCACCAGAACCCGCGAACGGACCGAAAGTTCGCACGAACGTTAGAACCCCATTGACGTCTATGGGACTCGAACGTTCGAAATCAAAAGTGCTCATTTTAAAGGCTAATTTGCATGGTATTGTCCTAAAAAGGGTTTGGGGACCCGGGTCCTACCCCAGGGGACATGTATCAATGCAAAAAAAACTTTTAAAAACGGCCGTTTTTTCGGGAGCAGTGATTTTAATGATGCTTAAAGTAAAAAAAAAAAAGTGAAATATTCCTTTAAATATCGTACCTGGGGGGTGTCTATAGTATGCCTGTAAAGTGACGCATGTTTCCCATGTTTAGAACAGTCCCTGCACCAAATGTCATTTTTAAAGGAAAAAATCTCATTTAAAACTGCTTGCGGGTTTAATGTCATGTCGGGTCATGGCAATATGGATGAAAATCAGTGAGACAAACGGCATGGGTACCCCCCAGTCCATTACCAGGCCCTTTGGGTCTTGTATGGATATTAAGGGGAACCCCGCACCCAAATTAAAATAAGGAAAGGTGTGGGGCCACCAGGCCCTATATACTCTGAACAGCAGTATACAGGCGGTGCAAACAAGACAGGGACTGTAGGTTTGTTGTTAAGTAGAATCTGTTTGTAATTTTGAACATTTTTAACGTGTTTAGCTCCAGCCAAAAAATCTTTTCTAAGCTTTTTGGAAAACATAGGGAAGGGTTATCACCCCTGTGACATTTGTTTTGCTGTCTTTCCTCCTCTTCAGAAGATTTCACCTCACTTTTTTGTCCCAATGAAAAATGTTTTTTGAAAATTTGGGTTTTTTTGTGGAACAAGGATTGGAAAGCATCAGTGGAAAGGAGAAATTGTTTTCCCATATTAACTCTTACAGGAGAGAATTTCCCTTCCTAGGGGTAGATTTCATCTCACTTCCTGTTGTCTCCTTCCGTTTGCAAGTAGGAGTCGTTTGTAAGTTAGATGTTTGAAAGTAGGGTCCTGCCCTATATACTCAGCAGAAATTTGGGCCTTAGGTGTTGCTGTGGCCACAACACTGTAAGCCCTCACAGGGCCCTGCTGTGAAATATTAGATCAAGAATTGTAATTACATGCCCCTGTTGAACAGGAGCTGAAAAATTAGGCCTTAGGCACTGGTGCTGGTGCCACAACACTGCAACCCCTCACAGACACTCTAGTTGGAACGCAGGAACGAGCCCTGCTGCAAAGTATTGCATCAAAAATTGTAATTACACGCCCCTGTTAGACAGGGGCAGAAAAATTGGGCCCTAGGCACTGGTGCTGGTGCCACAACACTGCAACCCCTCACAGACACTCTAGTTGGAATGCAGGAACGAGCCCTGCTGCAAAGTATTACATCAAAAATTGTAATTACACGCCCCTGTTAAACAGGGGCTGAAAAATTGTGCCTTAGGCACTGGTGGTGGCGCCCAGAACCAAAAATGTTCTTACAAGCTATCAGCGTGATGATTGAGGAGGAAGAGGATAATTACTCAGGGATAGTCACTCAGCATCAGCATAGGCAGTCTTTGAAGGGATCTGAGATTTCAAAAAAAATTATTCGGTTACATCAGCATCAGGTGCTTGGTAGCTGGTGGTGATCCAAGACTCATTCATTTTTATGAAGGTCAGCCGATCGACCGAGTCGGTGGACAGACGCACCCTGTGATCGGTTACCACGCCTCCAGCAGCACTGAATGTGCGTTCCGAAAGAACGCTGGATGCAGGACAGGCCAGTAGCTCAATTGCATACTGTGCAAGCTCTGGCCAGTGATCCATCCTCAAGACCCAGTAACCCAGAGGATTTTCGGTGGGAAAGGTGTCCAAGTCTGATCTTGCCCCTAGGTATTCCTGCACCATGTAAAACAGACGCTGGCGATGGTTGCTGGAACCGATCATACCTTGGGGCTGCGGACCAAAAAATTGTCTGAACGCATCGGTCAGACGGCCACCTTCTCCACCGCTCCTTCTTTGACTGACCGAAGCCTCAGCAACACGTTGTCCAGAAACAGGAGTTTGTAACCTCCCAGTCTCTGGGAACGCGTTGCACAGACCTTTCTGCAAGGCCTCCCGAAGATGTTTCATCCTCTGCTCCCTCTGCGATGGCAAGATAAGGTCCGCAACCTTACCCTTGTAACGTGGATCAAGGAGGGTTGCCAGCCAGTATTGGTCCTTCTCCTTGATACCACGAATACGAGGATCCTTACGCAGGCTTTGCAGGATCAGGGAGGCCATGCAGCGTAGGTTTGCTGAGGCATTTGGTCCGGAGTCCTCTGGGTCACTAAGAATGACATGGTCCGCAGCCACCTCCTCCCAGCCACGTACAAGTCCATGTGTTTCTTGGGACTGATCCCTTAAAGACTGCTGCTGATGCTGAGTGCCAGGCTCCACCTCCATACTGACACAATCTTCCTCCTCCTCCTCTTCCTCCTCGTCCTCTTCCTGTGTGATCGGCGGGCACGCAGGAACACTGTCTGGATAAAGGGGGCCTTGAGAGCTAAGGAAGTCCTCCTCTTCCTGCCTCTGTTCTGCCTCAAGTGCCCTGTCCATTATTCCACGCAGCGTGTGCTCCAACAGGTGGACAAGGGGGACAGTGTCACTGATGCATGCACTGTCACTGCTCACCATCCTCGTGGCCTCCTCGAATGGTGACAGGACAGTGCATGCATCCCTGATCATGGCCCACTGGCGTGGGGAAAAAAAACCAAGCTCCCCTGACCCTGTCCTGGTGCCATAGTCGCACAGGTACTCATTGATGGCCCTCTGCTGCGTGTGCAGCCGCTGCAGCATGGCCAACGTTGAGTTCCACCTGGTGGGCATGTCACAGATTAGGCGGTTCTTGGGCAGGTTAAACTCCTTTTGGAGGTCCGTCAGCCGAGCACTGGCATTATATGACCGGCGGAAATGCACACAGACTTTCCTGGCCTGCCTCAGGACATCCTGTAAGCCCGGGTACCTGCCCAAGAACCGCTGCACCACCAAGTTAAGGACGTGAGCCAAACAGGGCACATGGGTCATTTGTCCCTGTCGGAGGGCAGAGAGGAGGTTGGTGCCATTGTCGCAAACCACCATTCCTGCCTTAAGTTGGCGTGGCGTCAACCACCTCTGAACCTGCCCCTGCAGAGCTGACAGAACCTCTGCCCCAGTGTGGCTCCTGTCCCCCAAGCACACCAGCTCAAGCACCGCATGGCATCTTTTGGCCTGCGTACTTGCGTAGCCCCTTGAACGCCTACGGAGCACCGCTGGTTCCGAGGAAGAGGCCATGGAGGAAGAAGAAGAGGAGGGGGTGGAGGAGAGAGGTGTGTCACAATCAGCATTTTGGAGGCGTGGTGGCGGAACAACCTCCAACACTACTGCACCTTGTCCTGCATCCTTCCCAGCTGCCAGCAGAGTCACCCAATGCGCCGTGAAACTTAGGTAACGTCCCTGTCCATGCCTGCTGGACCATGAGTCAGCGGTAATATGCACCTTACCGCTGACCGCCCTGTCCAGCGAGGCATGGACATTGCCTTCCACATGCCGGTAGAGAGCCGGAATCGCCTTCCGTGAGAAAAAGTGGCGTTTGGGTACCTGCCACTGAGGAACCGCACATTCCACAAACTCACGGAAGGGGGCAGAGTCTACCAACTGAAAAGGCAGCAGTTGAAGTGCTAGCAATTTTGCCAAGCTAGCATTCAACCGCTGGGCATGTGGATGGCTGGGAGCAAACTTCTTTCGGCGGTGCAGCAGCTGGGGCAGGGAAATTTGCCTGGTACAATCTGACGTCGGTGTACCAAAAGCAGATTGCCCACAAGTACTTGGCTGTGACACACCTAATTCTACACCTTCATTCCTCTCACTGCAGGTCTCAGAGAGGACTGAAGGTCTAGTGGGGTTGGAAATCTCAGCTGATGAGGAGCAAGGAGAGATCCTCTTTGTTCTTTGGTGTGGGTCTTTTAGATACGCTTGCCAACGAACTGCATGGCAGGTCAACATATGTCTGGTCAAGCATGTGGTACCCAAGCGGGAGATGTTTTGGCCACGCGAGATACGCTTGAGACATATGTTGCAAATAGCAGCGGTGCGATCTGATGCACTCGTCTCAAAAAAGGCCCACACCAAAGAACTTTTTGAATAACGCGCAGAGACTGCAGCGCCCTGCACATGTGGAGCTTTGGGGTGTGATGCAGTCAATGTGCTGCCCTTAGGCTGGCCCCTGGAGGGCATCCTGCCTCATTGGTGATGTGCTGCCGCCTCCTCCTCCTCTCTCCTATCAGGCACCCACGTTGAGTCAGTGACCTCATCATCCCCTCCCTCCTCATCACTGGAGCAAACCTGGCAGTATGCTGCAGCAGGGGGAGCATGACTGCCAGATTGCTGTCCTTCTTGGGCACCCCCTCTGTCCGCGCTCATGTTACTGCCTTCATCGAGCTCAGTATCGTCATCAGAGCCTTCCAAACGCTGGGCATCCTCCTGGAGCATGTACCCAACACTGTGGTCAAACAGTTCGAGGGAATCCTCATGAGGACATGGTGGAGCTAGGGAAGGAGTCACTGATGACATTGAGCTGAGGGAAGAGGCCGCTGCTTTGCCAGACAAAGCACCCTGGGCATGGGTGAGAGAGGATGAGGAGGATGAGGACGGCTTGGTCATCCACTCGACCAAGTCTTCCGCATGTTGCGGCTCAACACGGCCAGCTGCCGAAAAAAAGGCCAAGCGTGTCCCATGGCCACGTGCTGATGAGGATGCACCGTCTCCACGACCAGCACTAGACACAGAGCCTGCTTGCCCTCTCTTATTGGCTTGTGACTGTCTGCCTCTCCTTCTTGGCCTTCCAGACATACTAATGGCCTGTAGCTGCACTAAGCTGGGATAGAACACCTGTAATTTTCTTCAAGTAGCTTTATATACTGTAACCAGACAAGCCTGCCTGTCAGTAGGAAGATAACAGGAACGGATCTAGCTGAACACTGTGAGCAGGACGCACTGTACTAAATGTAAATAGTCTAGCTGCCTGACCGTGGTACTAATAGGATCAAATAGAACACCTGTAATTTTCTTCAGGTAGCTTTATATACTGTAACCAGACAAGCCTGCCTGTCAGTAGGAAGATAACAGGAACGGATCTAGCTGTACACTGTGAGCAGGACGCACTGTACTAAATGTAAATAGTCTAGCTGCCTGACCGTGGTACTAATAGGATCAAATAGAACACCTGTAATTTTCTTCAGGTAGCTTTATATACTGTAACCAGACAAGCCTGCCTGTCAGTAGGAAGATAACAGGAACGGATCTAGCTGAACACTGTGAGCAGGACGCACTGTACTAAATGTAAATAGTCTAGCTGCCTGACCGTGGTACTAATAGGATCAAATAGAACACCTGTAATTTTCTTCAGGTAGCTTTATATACTGTAACCAGACAAGCCTGCCTGTCAGTAGGAAGATAACAGGAACGGATCTAGCTGTACACTGTGAGCAGGACGCACTGTACTAAATGTAAATAGTCTAGCTGCCTGACCGTGGTACTAATAGGATCAAATAGAACACCTGTAATTTTCTTCAGGTAGCTTTATATACTGTAACCAGACAAGCCTGCCTGTCAGTAGGAAGATAACAGGAACGGATCTAGCTGAACACTGTGAGCAGGACGCACTGTACTAAATGTAAATAGTCTAGCTGCCTGACTGTGGTACTAATAGGATCAAATAGAACACCTGTAATTTTCTTCAGGTAGCTTTATATACTGTAACCAGACAAGCCTGCCTGTCAGTAGGAATTTAACAGGAACGGATCTAGCTGAACACTGTGAGCAGGACGCACTGCACTAAATGTAAATAGTCTAGAAGATAACAGGAACGGATCTAGCTGAACACTGTGAGCAGGACGCACTGCACTAAATGTAAATAGTCTAGAAGATAACAGGAACGGATCTAGCTGAACACTGTGAGCAGGACGCACTGCACTAAATGTAAATAGTCTAGAAGATAACAGGAACGGATCTAGCTGAACACTGTGAGCAGGACGCACTGCACTAAATGTAAATAGCAGGAACGGATCTAGCTGAACACTGTGAGCAGGACGCACTGCACTAAATGTAAATAGCAGGAACGGATCTAGCTGAACACTGTGAGCAGGACGCACTGCACTAAATGTAAATAGCAGGAACGGATCTAGCTGAACACTGTGAGCAGGACGCACTGCACTAAATGTAAATTGCAGGAACGGATCTAGCTGAACACTGTGAGCAGGACGCACTGCACTAAATGTAAATAGCAGGAACGGATCTAGCTGAACACTGTGAGCAGGACGCACTGCACTAAATGTAAATAGCAGGAACGGATCTAGCTGAACACTGTGAGCAGGACGCACTGCATTAAATGTAAATAGTCTAGATAGAAGATAACAGGAACGGATCTAGCTAAACTGAATACAGTGTATATATATATATGCAACACCTGGGATGCATATATATACACAATACACTGTAAGTGCAGCTAACTGACTGACTGTTCTGCCTAATCTATCTAACTCAAATCAAATGACACTGTCTCTCTCTCTCTCTCTATCTCTCAGCACACCGGAACACACACTACACAGGGCCGCCGTGCAGGCGGCCTTATATAGTGTGGGGTGTGTACTAAATCCCCTGAGCCATAATTGGCCAAAGCCACCCTGGCTTTGGCCAATTACAGCTCTCTCTACTGACGGCGCTGTGATTGGCCAAGCATGCGGGTCATAGTGCATGCTTGGCCAATCATCAGCCAGCAATGCACTGCGATGCCGCAGTGAATTATGGGCCGTGACGCGCCACACGAATTTAGCGCGAACGGCCCATAACGTTCGCAATTCGGCGAACGATCGAACAGCCGATGTTCGAGTCGAACATGGGTTCGACTCGAACACGAAGCTCATCCCTATCCCTGAACATTCAGGGAAAGTATATTCAGTGGTGCCATGGCAATAGATCAAATAGTTTTGACTTACTTTTTGTTATGCAGAGCTGACTGCGCAGATCAACCTGTGTGGACTGAAGAGATGAATAGATAGAAAAGAAACCAGTGAATTCTGGAGTAAAGAGTAAACAAAAAACATGAGATTAGATGATACATTGTATAAATTATTTTTTGCAAGTAATCACAATTTACCCGTGAAAGAGAATAAATATCTCTCTCAGGGGAATAAGTGCCTTCGTCACACTCCCACATAATATGGTTGGGAAAATGAGGAGGGCTAATGGGGGTACACGGATCTTCCGCTTACAGGAGAGAAGTGCTATGTCAAAAGATATCAAAATGATGTTTCATTAATTGGAGTGCAGAATATAGTTTTTGTTGAAATTATTTATTCCAGGGTGGTTGTATATGGTTAGTCTTGCCCTAGGCTAAATAATTCAGTTAGAAAGGTACTGTTAATAACTTTGGTATTGATGAAGATAGTTTGAATTATTTTGGGATTTTAACTCTTTTAGAGTAAACAATTACATATTTTATTCATATGTAACTGTTTAGATATGTTAACTCATACAATTGAGGTTGTATTGCTTCAGATTAGAATAAACAAAAACATAATTCTAGGAACTAGTTAGATAATAATATATTTGTTTTAAGAAAATAAAGAAAAAGCTTCCATTACTTCTGGATTATTGAACATATTTGTCCTAAAAAGTAATAAATCTATTGTTATTACCTGATAATATATAACTGAACAAGAATTTCCTTATTTCACTTATACATTCTAAGGCTATATGAATCAGAAGTAATAAGAAATATAACTGGAATGTAACATGATCCCACACAGTGTGTGATTATCAGAATGCAGTTACATTCAGTTATAAATACAGGTTTTTTATAGAGAACCATCTCTTAGTATAATAAATGAAGAGATATCAGGAATTAGGATGTCAGTCCATTGAATCTTCTTGGTCCATGGATGATGTGGCATAACGGCCTCTTTTGTGAGAATGATGATTCCCATTTTGTTCTGAAATTTTCTGGGTGCTGCCTGAAGGTGAAGATGATGCCATTCTTCTGCGTGTGGGAGTGTTGCTGCTTGTGGGTTCTGTCAGATTTAATTTTAAAAGGGTTTGTTGTAGTTCATCTGCTGATCTGCTTCTGTAAATTGTACCTTGGTAGTTAAATCTGACTGAAAAGGGGAAGCCCCATTGATACATAATGTTGTGGCGTTGCAGTTCCATTAGTTGGGGTTTCATGGATCGTCTTTTAGTAATAGTAAGTTGGGATAGGTCAGCAAAAATTTGATAATTGTGTGCTTGAAAATTAAGTTCCTTTTTTTCTCTTGCAGCAATTAGTATTTTTTCTTTCGTTCTGTAATAATGAAATTTTGTGATTATATCACGTGGGGGTCCATCTTTCTTTTTGGCTGTGAGGGCTCTGTGTACTCTGTCCAGTTCTAAACATTCAATAGGGATATCTGGCTTTAGTTCTTGTAATAGAGCAGTAATAGTAGATTGCAGGTCTGTCACAGTTTCAGGTATTCCCCTTATGCGCAAGTTTGAACGTCTGGCTCTATTTTCGTAATCTTCGAGCTTAGTTTGAAGTATTAAATTCTCTTTTTTTAATTGTTCCAATTCTGTTATATTTTTTTGGGTTGTAATTTCAATTTCATCCATTTTTATTTCTAAGGCTGCGGTGCGGTTTCCCAGCTCTCTTATTTCTTTGGTTAGGCTTTTTGTTATTTGGTCTGAGGTTTGTTTTAAAGCCTTATGAAGCATCTTTTCAAATGGTAATAATATTACTGGGGATACTGAGGAGGCTTGTGGAGAAGTTTGTGAGAGGATTTGTTCTGTATCTGACTCAAATGGAGAGTCTTGCTGTGACATTTTCTGTCTGTGAGAGCGCCCTGATGCTGTATATTGTGAGGTGACTGGAGCTGCTTCAGCTGCAGTGAGTGCCTGTGAGCTCTTTGTGAGGTGATTTTTATTTCTGCCACGGTTTCCTCCCAGTACCATATTTCCTGCCCAAACTTTCACAGTTTGTTCCCTGGGGCAAAAAGGTTCAAATGGATACCTTTTGAGCCTGCAGGCTCTGCTTTGTCCTTCTCTTCTCTCCTCAGCGGTGTGGAGCTCTAACAATGCATGTCTGCTCCGCTAGGCTCCGCCTCCTGCCCCCCATAATCCTGTTTTTTCAAAACGACAACACATCCCCCCTTTGTCCGCTAGCCTTATAATAAGTTCCTTCCTTTGGCAGAGTGAGGCTACACCCTCCCATGTACTTTCTGAGTGTCCCTTATTGAATTTCACCTGTAGTAAATCCTGTAGAACTAAATCTTTGAAAACCGATAAGTTGGGAGCTAATTTTCCCGGGGGATTAAATAAAGATGCGTTTCTCAATCCTGTACCCTTAGAAGATTGTTCTCCTGTCCGAGAATGATTTTTGTGTGTGTACGGGGCATTAGATTAAATACTCCCTCACATGCTATCTCCTCTGTTTTCTTGGTGTTGCTTTGTTTCCCTCCTCTGCATCCTCTCTTAGTCTTCCTTTTTTGTTTTGGCCCTTCCCTAAAAAATTATCCACCTTATTTCTTAAGGGGACTGCTCCTGGGGGGCCATCTAAAGTGCGATTGTGCTGATTGCCCATAGACTTGGTTACTGTATTGGAATATTCAGTTTCCTCTATATTCTCCATATACCCCTGTAAGGGACCATATTGGTTTCTGGTTGGTATGTCATACCTCCAAGGAGCTTGTGGGGAAAAGGGAGGACCTTCCCTCTGTCCCTCCTCTGGATGGTTCCTATATAAATGGTCATCATAGTATCCCCAATAATCCATATCAGGTTGTCTGATTCGGGGGTATGGTTGAGGGCCAGCATACCCTTATTACCTGTATTTGAACCTCTTCCTGGGTTCCTAGGCTGTTGGTAGGTAGATGATGGATATGGATTATATGTTCCATTATTCATGGGTCTGCCTGCATTATTGTTATTAATTTTCTTTCTATGCATTTGTTGTGATGGGTTACAACCTCCTCTAGATGATTCTGAATCTCTATGATTGGGGGTGCCCTGTAAAGATCTGAAATGTTCATTTGGAGATGGTGCAGATGTGCTGGTGGTCATCTCACCCCTCCGCAATATTAGTTTCAGATGGTTTGGAAAAAATGTTGCGATAGTTGTCCTGCCATTTAAAAACGTTATGGGATTTATAATCCTCCACATCCCTGAGATACTTTTTCCGTTTTTTGATTTTCTGTTCTTCTTCTTCCTCTATCATGATGTCATGTAATTCCTTCATGTATACTTGGTAAAGACCCTCTTTGTTCCTAGGGGCTAATTTTTCTTTGATGTCACTAATTTCAAGTTGAAACTTGGCCACCTTGGATCTTTTTTTAGCAACCAAGAATTCAAGGAAAGCCATACCGACATCATTAAAATATAGGAACCACTCATTAATTTCAGTGTCTCCCTTATCTGGATAAACATTTCATCTCAAGCTCCTTGGGATCATTTTCTCCTTGAGATATCTCTCCTGGAAGACAATGTCCCAAGTCGCATGTAATTCGGATATAAGGACATTTTTAAGTCTCATAAAAGTGCCCCTAATTCCTTCAGTAGCTGGACTGGCTTGATCAAAAACCTCCTCGGGGTTAATCTTTCTATTATGACAAAACTCAAAAATATCCATAGTGATGTGAAGTGCACCTTCCCTGAGTGGAAAGGAATAGATATATAAGGTTTCCCCTTGTGACTGTGAAAAAAAAAAAATGTGAACAATATTCCAATCCGAAAAAGTGTACCTTCCCTAAAAAGGGGTTAAATAAATATGGTGTTGGCACCTGTGACAGTGAAAAAACAAGTATGAGATGATATTCAAATCTAAAAAAATTATGATGGGGAGCTGCAAGATATATAAATTCTAATAGGTATGGTGTATCACATGTAATCTGCGCTGACCCCGATTCTTATCCCATTAATTAATGAGAATAAAACTATACAAAAAATGTTGCCACTTAGAAATACTAAAAAAAAGTTATCAAGGAAAAAAAAAAATTGAAACAAATGACTAGAAGTGCTGCAACTTTAAAAAAAACAAGAATTTTCAGTTTTGACAATATGATAAAGGAACTCAGGTGCGCTACTAATGTCTGACCCATCCGACTGCAGGAAAAATCCCTCAGTCTGGGTGTGTATGTGAATAGTGCCTTAGCAATATTTAATTAAAAACCCAATTAAATATAAACACAATTAAACACTCGTGAATAATAATAACAATGTGACAAAGTCCCCTTGAGGAGTGGGTGATTAGAAAAAAAGACGATTTTAAGCAGTCCTGTAATCCAAATAGGTGCTTTCCTAGATAGAAAAAGTTCTTTCAATAAGTACTAGGATCCTGGGATAAATTGAAAAAAGGGTGGCCGCTTACCAGATATGTGGGACCCCTGTTACGGGGGTCTTACAGGCTCAGATATGGTGAATCCCACAGACAGGAACAGCCAATGGAGTCCCCCTCTTCAGATATCCATCTGCATACTATCTTCTACTGGCATCAGAACGGCTGTTCCCCTGATCAGCTGTTCCAGTCCGTGGGACTTCTCCACATCGCCGTTCTGATGCCAGTGGAAGATAGTATGCAGATGGATATCTGAAGAGGGGGACTCCATCGGCCGTTCCTGTGTTTTTTCTAATCACCCACTCCTCAAGGGGACTTTGTCACATTGTTATTATTATTCACGAGTGTTTAATTGTGCTTATATTTAATTGTGTTTTTATTTAAATATTGCTAAGGCACTATTCACATACACACCCAGACTGAGGGATTTTTCCTGCAGTCGGGTGGGTCAGACATTAGTAGCGCACCTTTATCATATTGTCAAAACTGAAAATTCTTGTTTTTTTTAAGGTTGCAGCACTTCTAGTCATTTGTTTCAATTTTTTTTTCCCTTGATAACTTTTTTTTAGTATTTCTAAGTGGCAACATTGTTTATATAGTTTTATTCACATTAATTCATGGGATAAGAATCGGGGTCAGCGCAGATTACATGTGATACAAAAGGGTCTAACTGACAATTGTGCGGTCCTGAGACACTGTACCCAAAAAAAAATTATGACATTTTTCCCCACAAATAGAGCTTTCTTTTGGTGGTATTGATCACCTCTGCCACTTATTTTGTGCTATAAACAAAAAGTTCTACAATTTAAGTAAAAAAAACAATATTTTTTACCTTCTGCTATAAAACATATCCAATAAAAATAATTAAAAAAAACAGATTTCTTCATAAATTTAGGCCAATATTTATTCTGCTACATGGTTTTGGTAAAACAAAGACCCAATAAGAGTATATTGATTGGTTTATGCAAACTTTATAGCATCTACAAACTATGGGATATATTTATGGAATTTGTATTTATTTATTTTTTACTAATAGTGGCGGCGATCAGCAACTTATAGCGGGACCATGATATTGCAGTGGACAATCGAACACAAACCAGTGACACTAATACAGTGATTAGTGCTCTAAATATGCACTGTCACTGTACTAATGACACTGGCTCGGAAGGGGTTAAGCATCTAGGGCAATCAAAGGGTTAACTGTGTGTCTAGCCAGTGTTTTCTGTACTGTAGATGTAGAATACATAACCCCCCCTGTCAGAAAGGAACTCTGCCTTATTTACATAGGCAGATCTCCGTTCTGTGTAGTTAACAGAAGATCGGCAGGTGCAAGCAGAGCGTTGACCCAGAGAAAATGGCAGTGTTTCTGGATCATGTTCAGATATGGCTTCCTTGCATGATAGAGCTTTACCTTGCATTTTTGGATGGCATGGGAACTGTGTTTGCAGTCCGTGATATTTGGAAGTATTTCTGAGCCCAGGCAGTGATGTCAGTCACAGAATCATACCTGTTTATAATGCAGTGCCATCTGAGGACAGGAAGTTCACACTGTGCACAGAGATTTCTCCAAATTCTGAGAATCCTTTGATAAAAAAAAAAAGCATTTATATCATAAAGTGTATCAGAACTATTAAACAAAAAATCATCTATATAGCATGTAAATAATTTAATGTGTTCTAAATTGGTTACCAGCTTCAAATATGTGGTGCACTTCCACCAACCAATGTATAATTTGAACAAAGAGGAAGAAAATGTCAAATGTGATAAAATTACGAGTGAGAACATAATTCAAAACTTTAATGGTAGACTCTGTCAGAAGAAGCCTTCGTTCCGGTCCGGTCGTTTTTCACGCATTCCCGGCGGAATGGCGTTCCGGCACATGCGCGTTCGCGGCTCGGCGCTACGGCCCTCACACACGCGCACTGGTGCACACCCAACGTGATTCCCTTGGCAGCCTATAAAAGGCGCTCAGGGAATCAAACAAGTTGCTGGTTTGTCTCAGCTTCCTGTGTTATCTGAACCTGTATCCTGTAACTCTGCTTGACTATCTGTTGTGACCCGGATTTGCCTTTGGACTTCTCTGCTTCTCTCCTGGACCTGACCTCGGCTTGTTTATCGGATTCCTACCAATCTCCTGTGTTTGACCCTCGGCCTGTTACCTGGACTATTCTCCTGTCTCCTAGCCTGACTTCCTGCCTGTACCTGGACTCTCCATATCTTGTCATCCTACCCTGCAAATCCTGCGGTGCCATATCACCGTCACGGTGTTTGACCCTCAGCCTGGTTCCGGACTTCCTGCCTGTTGTCTCCGGCTGCACCTTGCCTACCAGTACCTGCACAGCGGCTCTTCTCTGCCGAAGACCCCACAAGCAAGTCACCCACAGTCCATTGGGGTAGCCTGTGCCTCTTCGTGCCGCTCCCTCCCTGTACCACCTCCAGGGGGCGGGCTGCGCTTAGTCGCAAGGGCGAACCGCTCTTGGCATCTCGGCCTCGGTGAGTACTGTCAGTGACAGTACAAACCAGCCATGTCAGAGGCCGACAGAGCGCGTTCCCCATTGGAGATCCTGTGTCAGCAGGTCTCGGCTCTCACTGAGGCCGTCCAAAAGTTGCAAGACGGCTACGCCCAAATTGACGGCCACCTTCAACAACTTTCCGGACCATCTCCAGCTCCTGCCACAGCCTCTGTACCTCCCAGCGGATTTCCCTCTTCTCGGATACCAACTAATCCCACCGTGGTCATGGCCGCTCCAGAACCCAGGGTTCCCATACCAGAGCGATTCTCCGGCAATCGTAAAAAGTTCAGGGCTTTTAAAAATGCTTGCTCCCTGTATTTGGCTCTGCAACCCAGGACTTTTTCGGCAGAGGTGGTAAAAGTTGGCTTCATCATCTCCCTCTTGGCTGATGAACTGCAAGCTTGGGCTCATAGCCTAATGGAACAGAGGAACCCCATACTGAATTCAGTAGACACCTTCTTCGAAGGTATGGCACAACTATACGACGACCCCCAGTGCACGGCCATGGCCGAAGCCTTATTGCATAATCTAAGCCAAGGAAGAAGACCAGTAGAGGACTATATCGTAGAGTTCCGGAAGTGTTCAGCTGATACTGGCTGGAATGAACCTGCCCTCAAATACCAGTTCCGTCAAGCGCTGTCTGAAGCGTTGAAGGATGAGCTGGCTAGGATTGAGACCCCTGATTCCCTGGAAGACCTCATTCAAATCACTACTAAACTGGATCGTCGCATGCGTGAGCGACGTGCAGAGAGCTTCCAGACTCCTCGTCCTACCTGGATGATGCCTAAACCGACTCCTATCCATCCTTCCTACACGGCTCCACCAGTCTCTACCACTCCTGAAGCTGAGCCGATGCAGCTTGGTCTAGTCCGTTCCCCACTCACTTCAGAGGAAAGACTACGTAGGCGCCAGGGCAATCTGTGCCTTTACTGTGGGGGTTCTGGACATTTCCTCCGTTCCTGCCCCGTGAGACCCAGTAAGTCCTACCTACGGTCTGCTATTAACCAACAAGTTTCCAGTTCTTCTCAGTCTTATGTTACTTTTTTTGTCTCCTTACAGCTACCGGAAAAGGAAGTTCACCTACCCGCTATAGTTGACTCTGGAGCGTGTAGCTGTTTTTTGGATGCCTCACTAGCCGCAAGCTTGCACGTTCCTTTAACCACTAAGAACCGAAGTCTACAGGTCCACCTAGCCGATGGGTCTCTTCCCCGCTCTGGGTCTATCACTCAGGAAACCAGACCCATCCTTACCACCACTGATACAGGCCACCAAGAATACCTGTGCTTTGATATCATCTCTTCCCCTATGTTCTCCATTATCTTGGGACTCCCATGGCTTCTAGCCCATGAACCACAGATCAATTGGAATAAAAAAGAAGTCTCTTGCTCATCCCAATATTGCTCCAGACATTGCCTTCTTCCGGCCCCAGCCTCTGTTTCTACCATTGCAACCATGTCCGATAGTCTTCAACATGTACCCACAGGCTACCTGGAATTCAAAGATGTATTTGATAAACAACAGGCTGACTGTCTACCACCCCATCGGCCTTATGACTGCCCTATAGATCTTTTGCCGGGTGCTGAAATCCCTTTTGGCCGCATTTTTCCTTTGTCCGAAACAGAATTGGTATTTTCTTTGTAGAGAAAAAAGATGGATCCTTCCGACCTTGCATTGATTACAGGGAATTAAATAAGATTACCATCAAGAATCGGTACCCGCTTCCTTTCATCCCGGAACTATTCCAACGTTTCAGATCCGCCCGCATCTTTTCCAAGCTGGACTTGCGTGGCGCATACAATCTTATCCGGATCCGAGCGGGCGATGAATGGAAGAACTCCTTCAGATCCAGGTTTGGACACTATGAGTACCTGGTGATGCCGTTTGGACTTTGCAATGCCCCAACCACGTTCCAACACCTAGTGAACTACATCTTTTGCGAATATCTAGATAACTTCCTAGTAGTCTACCTAGATGACATTCTCATTTTCTCAGCCACCATGGAACTTCATCGGGTACATGTCAAACTGGTTCTCTCAATCCTCAGAAAACACAAGCTATACCTTAAGGCGGAGAAATGCGAATTCAAAAAGACCACAGTGCAATTTTTAGGATTCATAATCTCAACTGACGGTGTCGCAATGGACCCCCAGAAGGTCAAAGCAATCCAAGAATGGCCAGCTCCTGTAGATAGAAAAGGGGTACAGCGGTTCTTAGGTTTCTCAAACTTTTTCAGAAGATTTATTGTAGGGTTTTCAGCTATCGTAGCTCCCATCACTCAACTTACAAGCCAGCATAATCGGTTTCAATGGTCCTCGGAAGCTCAGGAAGCGTTCTTAAAATTAAAAGCACTGTTCTCGTCTGCACCAGTCTTACGACACCCGGATCCAGCCTTGCCTTTCATTCTGGAAGTTGATGCCTCAGAGACCGCTACTGGTGCTATCCTCTCACAAAGACAAGGGCCCAAGGCTCTTCTGCATCCCGTAGCTTTTGCGTCCCTGAAATTAAGCATCCCCGAAAGAAACTATGATGTAGGCAATAGAGAGTTATTGGCCATCAAGTTCGCCTTGGAGGAGTGGAGGTATCTGCTTGAAAGGGCGTCCCACCCTGTCATGATATTTACTGACAAGAACCTGGAATACCTGCGAACAGCTAAACGTCTAAGACCCAGGCAAGCCCGATGGGCCCTCTTCTTTTCCCGATTTAACTTCCACATCTCTTATAGACCAGATTCTAAGAACGGAAAAGCGGACGCACTTTCAAGGATGTTCCATGAAACTTCTCAGGTAACAGAGCCAAGCACCATCCTGTCTCCGCAAAATTACCCAAGGGGACCTAATATCAAAATCAAATCCGCATCCGCTCAATGTTCTGAACCCCACGTATCTTCTATGGAGAAAGGCAATGATCTATTTTAGTCTCACAGAAAAATCTTTGTCCCGCTGGAATCCAGGCTCCTAACCTTACAGTCCTTTCATGACCACAAGTTGGCAGCAGGGGCGGACTGACCAGTCGGTCCATTCGGACGTGGACCGAGGGCCCCACCGCTGAAGGGGGCCCGTCAGCGCCACCTGCTGGAACCAGCTTGGGGTCCAGGGACAAAAAACTTGCGGCCGCGGGCCCCCGGCGACAATCTTTTGTGCTGCCTCGGAGGGTGAGGGGTGAGGGCGAGCGTCGCTGGATCACATAGAGCAGTGATTTCCTTTTTACCCAGCTTCCGCTGTCATCGGATGTCCCGCCTCCTGCACTGGCTCTTTTGATAGACATCACACAGGAGGCGGGACATCTGATGACAGCGGACGCTGGGTAAAAGGGAGATCCCCGCTCTGTGTTACCTGGTGGCTCTCCTCTCTAACCCCCATATACTGATCTGAGTGAGGCTGCATGGAAAGGACACTGATCAGGCTGCATGGAGGGGACACTGATCAGGCTGCATGGAGGGGACACTGGTGAGGCTGCATGGAGGAGACACTGATCAGGCTGCATGGAGGGGACACTGGTGAGGCTGCATGGAGGGGACACTGGTGAGGCTGCATGGAGGGGACACTGGTGAGGCTGCATGGAGGGGCACTGACAAGGGTGCATGGAGGGGACACTGGCAAGGCTGCATGGAGGGGACACTGATCAGGCTGCATGGAGGGGACACTGATCAGGCTGCATGGAGGGGACACTGGTGAGGCTGCATGGAGGGGACACTGGTGAGGCTGCATGGAGGGGACACTGGTGAGGCTGCATGGAGGGGACACTGACGAGGTTGCATGCAGGGGACACTGGCAAGGCTGCATGGAGGGGACACTGATCAGGCTGCATGGAGGGGACACTGATCAGGCTGCATGGAGGGGACACTGATCAGGCTGCATGGAGGGGACACTGGTGAGGCTGCATGGAGGGGACACTGACGAAGCTGCATGGAGGGGACACTGACGAGGCTGCATGGAGGGGACACTGGCAAGGCTGCATGGAGGGGACACTAGCGAGGCTGCACAGAGGGGCTACATGAAGGGGGACACTGGTGAGGCTGCCCTGAGATGACTCTGGGGAGGCTGCATTGAGGAGACACTGATCAGGCTGCATGGAGGGGACACTGGTGAGGCTGCATGGAGGGGACACTGGCGAGGCTGCATGGAGGGGACACTGGCGAGGCTGCATGGAGGGGACACTGGTGAGGCTGCACAGAGGAGCCACTGGTGAGGCTGCATGGAGGGGGCACTGGTGAGGCTGCATGGAGGGGGCACTGGTGAGGCTGCACTGAGGGGACACTGGCGAGGCTGCATTGATGGACACTGATGAGGCTGCATTGATGGGCGCTATTTCTAACATAGACTCTCAAATGGGCACAGAGTGGACACGCACACCACGTCATTATGTGTTGCACCGCGCACATCCGTGCACTGGGCCTGCTGCAAACCTCCTAGTTCTACTGTCCCGTATAGGGCAAAGGCGGCCGACTCCCTCCAAGTCTCTCCCTCGCCTTGGCAAACAGTGCCCGGTATGGTGGAACGAGGAGAGGACACATCAGCCAGCCACAGCAGGGCCAGGGTACCAGCCAACTGTAACCCACCCACCCACGGTGACGCACCCACACCAGGGAGCCAGCCAGCCACAGCAGGGTGCCAGCCGCAGAGGACGCGGGAGCCAGCCAGCCACAGAGGATGTGGGAGCCAGCCAGTCACAGAGGACGCAGGAGCCAGCCACCGAGGACGATGGAGCCGACCATCCACGGCAGGGTGCCAGCCACAGAGGAAGCGGGAGCCAGCCACAGAGGACGCAGGAGCCAGCCAGCCACAGAGGACGCGGGAACCAGCCACAGCTACAGTAGCCATAGTTAAGGTAAGAGGAGTGCTACTCGGTGCCAATTTTATTTCTACTTTGTGAGAGGTTAGGGCAGGGGTGAGAGTCATGGCACAAGGAGGGGGTCCAGTGAGGACCAGAGTAAAAGATGGTGTTCACTGTACACTCTGTTAGAAAGAGGCCCCCCTCCAGGTCCCATTATACTCCTTTGTAGTCTCTAATGGGTCCTGGAAGGGGATCTCTCTCTAACAGAGACTCTCTAATGGACACTGTTAGAGAGAGACCCCCCTCCAGGTCCCATTAGACTCTGTTGTAGACTCTAATGGGGCCTGGAGGGGACGTTTTCTAACAGACTGTCTAATGGACACTGTTAGAGAGAGACCTCCCTCCAGGTTCCATTTAAAAAAAGGCAGAAATTGTACTTTGTGCAAAATGTAGAGGCGGGATCAGGGGTGGGCCATGGGCGGGGTCAGAGGTGGACCATGAGCTGGGCCTGACAGGGGGCCCTTGCTTTATTTGGTCCAGGGGCCCTGGGTGTTGTCAGTCCGCCCCTGGTTGGCAGGCCATTTTGGGTCACAAAAGACCATGGAATTGATCTCACGTTCCTTTTGGTGGCCAGGCTGGAGACAAGACTGCAAGAACTATGTTTCATCCTGCATTCCCTGCCAGCGCAGCAAGGGCTCAAATACAAAGTCGTGGGGGCTGCTTAAACCCTTGTCCATCCCTGAACGCCCATGGGCAGAAATCTCCATGGACTTTATTGTGGACTTGCCTCCATCAGGGGGGTTCACAACTATCTTTATCGTAATTGATCGACTTTCAAAAATGGCACACTTCCTGCCCATGGTGGGTACTCCCTCCGCCTCTGCTACCGCTAACATGTTCTTTAAGGAAATTATCAGGCTTCATGGTACCCCGGTGAGCATCACCTCTGACAGAGGGGTTCAATTCACTTCAAAATTTTGGAGAGAATTATGCAAAACTTTGGAAATAAAGATTTGTCTGTCCTCCGCTTATCATCCCCAAAGTGCCTCTTCGTGCCGTTCCCTCCCTGTACCACCTCCAGGGGGCGGGCTGCGCTTAGTCACAAGGGCGAAACCGCTCTCGGCATCTCGGCCTCGGTGAGTACTATCAGTGACAGACTCCTTGTGTACATTAGAGTTGATTGATTGATTTTTGATCAATTTTCTAAAGTCTGAGAGAGTAGAATTTTGTCAGCTTCATTCATCACTGTCAATTATTGTCACTTTATGTATACTTTGCAAAGTGCAGCAAAAGTTTATAATTCAATACTATCTAAATCAATAACAATAATAACATGTACAACATTGTACACAGGATTTTTAACATGGTCTAATTACTATGTAGATGTGGCAAGCATAAAGATTGTTCTATTTTAGTGAAAGTACGTTTATGTCATCCACTTTACATTTAAGGGATTTCCTAAAAGATGTAGGAGTTTTTCTAGGAACATTTTTTAATGCAAAAAGCTGCTGCAGTTACCAGATGGCTTGACCTGTACTCTGTAAAGGTAGCTGTTCAGCAGGGATGATGAGTAAGCTTACAGATATATAGAGAGGTGTACCGGTAAGGCAGTATTATAAAATGATCATAGCAAAATTACACTATACGTGCAGACAACCACAATACAGTATGACATTTTTTTTAATGTATGATAGAATCCCTGACAACAACTCTTCAATTTACTCCACTAGTTCCCACTAGAACCCATACACATTTGAGGGATCTTGTTTCATGATGATTAACCACTTCATCCCCAGAAGGATTTACCCCCTTAATGACCAGGCCATTTTTGCTTTAACTGACAATTGCGCGGTCGTGTGTTTCTGTACACAAACAAAACTGATGTCATTTTTTTCCCACAAATAGAGCTTTCTTTTGGTGGTATTTAATTACCTCTGTGGTTTTTATTTTTTGCGCTATAAACAAAAAAAGAACGTCAATTTTGAAAAAAAAAAAATTTAATTTTTTGCTACAATAAATATTCCAAAATTAAAAAAAAAAAAGAAACTGATTTCTTCATCAGTTTAGGCCAATATGTATTCTTCTACATATTTTTTGTAAAAAAAAATCGCAGTAAGCGTATATTGATTGGTTTTCGCAAAAGCGTCTACAAAATAGGGGATATATTTATGGCATTTTATTATTAATGTTTTTTTACTAGTAATGACGGTGATCAGCAATTTTTAGCAGGACTGTGACATTGTGGCAAACAGATCGGACACTTTTTTTGGGACCAGTGACATTATTACAGTGGTCAGAGCTAAAAATAGCCACTGATCACTGTATAAATGGCATTGGCAGGGAAGAGGTTAACACTAGGGGGCAATCAGGGGGTTAAGTGTTTCCTAGGGAGTGATTATAACTGTGGGGGGGGGTGTACTGACTGATCTTTCTACTCCCCTTTCAGAACAGGGATCTGTTTGTTTACATTGACAGACCCCCATTCTGGCTCTCTGTGGAGCGATCGTGGGTGGCCGGGGGACATCACGGTCGCTGGCCACATGCATCGGCTTCAGCACCTGCCATAGTTGTTAAAGGGACCACCGTACAGCTACGGCGATTCGTGCAGCCGAGCCAGCCTGCATAGTATACCTACAATGGCTGGTTAACAAGCATTTAACCACTTGCTTACTTGGCACCAGGGATGAGCTTCGAGTTCGAGTCAAACTCATGTTCGACTCGAACATCGGCTATTCGCCAGTTCGCCAAACAGCGAACAATTTGGGGTGTTCGCGGCAAATTCGAATGCCGCGGAAAACCCTTTAAAAGTCTATGGGAGAAATCAGAAGTGCTAATTTTAAAGGCTTATATTCATGATATTGTCATAAAAAGTGTTTGGGGGACCTGGGTCCTGCCCCAGGGGACATGGATCAATGCAAAAAAAAGTTTTAAAAACGGACGTTTTTTCGGGAGCAGTGATTTTAATAATGCTTAAAGTGAAACAATAAAAGTGTAATATCCCTTTAAATTTCGTACCTGGGGGGTGTCTATAGTATGCCTGTAAAGGGGCGCATGTTTCCCATGTTTAGAACAGTCTGACAGCAAAATGACATTTCAAAGGAAAAAGTAATTTAAACTACTCACGGCTATAATGAATTGCCGGTCCGACAATACACATAACAGTTCATTGATAAAAACGGCATAGGAATTCCCCACAGAGGAACCCCGAACCAAAATTTAAAAAAAAAATGACGTGGGGGGTCCCCCTAAATTTCATACCAGGCCCTTCAGGTCTGGTATGGATATTAAGGGGAACACCAGCCAAAATAAAAAAAAAAAAAAATGGCGTGGGGTCCCCCTCAAAATCTATACCAGACCCTTCAGGTCTGGTATGGATTTTAAGGGGATCCCCGAGCCAAAATTTACAAAAAAAACGGCGTGGGGTCCCCCCAAAAATCCATACCAGACCCCTTCCAAGCACGCAACCTGGCAGGCCGCAAGAAAAGAGGGGGGGACGAGAGAGTGCCCCCCTCCTGAACCGTACCAGGCCACATGCCCTCAACATTGGGAGGGTGCTTTGGGGTAGCCCCCTGTGACAGACCTAGCCGGGAAAGAGACTTTTGGAGGGGACTGTATGCCTGTTGCCGATCGATCGGGGGCCCTTGCATTTGGGGGAACGGTGCTCTTTGTGGTGGTATTACTGTGGATTCGGGTCCTGGTCCCCCAGGACACACAGACTCTGGGGACCATGGATTTGCCATATTGGAATAGTGGCTGGTTCATAATGCTGGGACAGATACTGTTAGAAAATGCTGATGTAAATTCCAACACCTGTCTGTCTATTGTCTGCTAAAATGTGTATCGTAAATAAGTCTACTATGGGATCTAGGAGTCATTAGATCCCCATTGTTATTTGTGTTAATTAACTCTGCTATTGTGTGAAGAAGAGTCTATGTTGATTGTGATAATGTTAATTGGATTTTCTGAACTACAAGACGACCAGTCTGGCCTAACGGTCATGTCTGAGTCATCTAGGCTGTCTAAAGGGATTAGTTAATTAGCTCATGTTAATTATGTTAATTAGGTTACAGCTGTATTGTTAGAGTAATATGAGCAGGAGGTCTGCACCTCCACTTTGAGTGTATAAAAGCCTGTATTTTGCAATAAAAGAGATTCCTGTTTGAACTTACATACAGCCTGCCTGGTGTTTGTTCTGAGCTACCACAACTGGACTAGAACAGCACAGAGCTGTAGTTCTAGTCCCGGAGCATCGGATGACCGAACCATCAGACGTTGCAATCTGATTCAATAGCTGCAGAGGAGTGTCGGGAGAGTGGAACCGAGCGAGCAAGGGGCTCGTTACATTGGTGGCAGCGGTGGGATTTGCTTTCCAGTTACTGGGACACTCCAAACCAGCCTGCAGGAGAGCCACGCTGAAAGACTTACTTGAGAGCCGTGGAGGGAATGGTGGAATCGTGCTTCCTTGCCGTGAACACATCCAAACCATCACCCGGATCCAAGGTAGCAGGATAGCAGGAGAGGAGAGATACCAGCCACCATGGATGAGGAATTCAGAAGGAGGTTGCGAGAGAAGGAGATACAGCACAGAGGACCAGTATCAGAGCAGGTCCTGCTAGGATGGTTTGATTCTATCCGATGTGAACTCTGGAAGGAAGCGCTAGCCCGTGAGCAGCGACACCAGGGAAAAGTTCTCCCCTCCATCCATGTAAGGTACTGGTCGCAGTATGAAATGCGAATGCTGTTTTTGGGGGAACAGCCGAACCAGAAGTGGACAGCCGAGTTAAGCAGGCTGATCCGGGCAGAAATGCGGTTGGACGAGAGCTACAGAGTCCTCCAGTGGTATGTAGCCCAAGTGTGCCCATGGACAGCGGATGACAGCCCCACGGAAGGCTTTGACTATGATGGCCTGGGATTGTTATACTGGAGGCTGTCTAGGGACCCTGACTTTGGAAGTGATCGGGAGTGGCGTTTGGAGGAAATAATGGAGCACAGAGAGCGGAGACTGAATGTCTTAGAAGTGCACTGGGCACTGGAAGATTTGGAGTTTCTGGCCATTCAGGAATGAGAGTTGGAGATCGCCTACAAACAGCTGTTAGACTCTGCTCAGCAGCAGGGTGGTGCTCCCTTTGCCTGGGACTATCATGAAATACCAGTTGACAACTCTGAAATCCTGGCTGAAGAGTTGACAATGTGGCAGAGTAACGGTGTGCTTTGCCAACCTGCACCCGCAGCTATGGAGGCGTAGGTCTTATGGCGGATGCAGCAAGTGCTGACTGACCTTGATGAACCTGTTTCTGCATTGGATGATCTTGGATGGAGGAATGTGCCTGTTCAGCAGAATGCCAGAGAATCGGCAGTGGAAAATCTGAAGATTGCCGTCCCCAAACCTGAAGTGCTGACAACAGGGCAGAGCTCTGCTAACCTCTGCCCAGCACTGATAGCATCTTCTGGGTTCCACGGAGAGGAGATGGTGAACCTTTATCTCCAGACACCAGTTGCAGAGACAGGGGATTTTATAGACTTTTCTGCTGAGGAAGAACAACCTGGTGAGCCTCCAGCAGAAGAAGAGCTGTTATTAGGGCCAAACTTTACTGTGCTCTGCCCAGCACTGATAGCATCTTCTGGGTTCCACGGAGAGGGGATGGTGAACCTTTATCCCAAGACACCAGTTGCAGAGACAGGGGATTTGATAGACTTTTCTGCTGAGGAAGAACAAACTGGTGAGCCTCCAGCAGAAGAGGAGCTGTTATTAGGGCCAAACTTCACTATGCTCTGCCCAGCACCAACAGAAGTATCTGTGAAGTCACAAGGAACTTCCCCAGCTGAAGCACTGGCAACCGGACAGAGGGTCCAAGATCTCTGCCCTACACCTGCGGCGGTTCCGGAGGCTCAGGGTGAGAAGGAGGTGGTCACTTCCCAGCAGCAGATCAGGATACAGGGGGAGAAGGGAGAGGAGGTGTTCGTCGTCCCTCCCCAACAGTTAGCCGGAGCAGATGGTGTGGGGTTTCCAGCAGAAGGGCTGGCAACAGGGCCGAGTACTGCTGGACTCTGCCCTCAACTAACAGAGGATGGATGACCTGTGAAGGTGGATGGGACTTCAGTCTCCACCTGTATACCCCAGGGATGCTGGCCAGTCGGCCCAGATCCCCAACAGCATGACGGAGTGAGCCCAGACACCCTGTCTTCTCTCCAGTGGCAGAAAGGACTCCAGGGAGAAGGGCCAGTCCAGGCCTCTCCCCAGCGGCAGATTTGTTCTCTGAGAGAGGCAGACGTTGGCTGGGTGAGTAATGCTTTGTTTGGAACAATTTGTTTGGGGTACTGTGTGGGTACAGGCATTAGAGGACTGGAACTACTGACTAACTTCGGAGTCAACCCGTCTGGGGTCTCCTCCTGTGTTAGTCTCCTGCCGAAAGGGGAGAAATGTGACAGACCTAGCCGGGAAAGAGACTTTTGGAGGGTGTGCTAGCCTCTTGCTGATCGATCAGGGGCCCTTACATTTGGGGTAACGGTGCTCTTTGTGAGCTGTATGCCTGGGGACCCTTGAGGTGGTATTACTGTGGATTCGGGTCCTGGTCCCCCAGGACACACAGACTCTGGGGACCCTGGATTTGCCATATTGGAATAGTGGCTGATTCATAATGCTGGGACAGATACTGTTAGGAGATGCTGACGTAAATTCCAACACCTGTCTGTCTATTGTCTGTTAAAATGTGTATTGTAAATAAGTCTACTATGGGATCTAAGAGTCATTAGATCCCCATTGTTATTTGTGTTAATTAACTCTGCTATTGTGTGAAGAAGAGTCTATGTTGATTGTGATAATGTTGATTGGATTTTCTGAACTACAAGATGGCCAGTCTGGCCTAACGGTCATGTCTGAGTCCTCTAGGCTGTCTAAAGTGATTAGTTAATTAGCTCATGTTAATTAGGTTAATTAGGTTACAGCTGTATTGTTAGAGTAATATGAGCAGGAGGTCTGCACCTCCACTTATAAGCCTGTATTTTGCAATAAAAGAGATTCCTGTTTGAACTTATATACAGCCTGCCTGGTGTTTGTTCTGAGCTATCACAACTGGACTAGAACGGCACAGAGCTGTAGTTCTAGTCCCGGAGCATCGGATGACCGAACCATCAGGCATTGCAATCTGATTCAATAGCTGCAGAGGAGTGTCGGGAGAGTGGAACCGAGCGAGCAAGGGGCTCATTACACCCCCCAAAGCCCCTTGTCCCCATGTTGATGAGGACAAGGGCCTCATCCCCACAACCCTGGCCGGTGGTTGTGGGGGTCTGCGGGCAGGGGGCTTATCAGAATATGGAAGCCCCCTTTAAAAAGGGGACCCCCAGATCCCAGCCCTCCCCCCTGTGTGAAATGGTAAGGGGGTACAAAATTACCCCTACCATTTCACTAAAAAAGTGTCAAAAATGTTAAAAATGACAAGAGACAGTTTTTGACAATTCCTTTATTTAAATGCTTCTTCTTTCTTATATCTTCTTTCTTCTATCTTCCTTTGGTTTTTTCCTCCATCTTCTTCTGGTTCTTCCTCCGGTGTTCTCGTCCGGCATCTTCCTCCGTGGAGTCTGCGTCTTCTTCCCTTCTTCTCCTCGGGCCGCTCCGCATCCATGATGGCATGGAGGGAGGCTCCCGCTGTGTGACGCTTCTCTCTTCATCTTCTTCTCTTCATCTTCTTCTCTTCATCTTCTTGTCTTCATCTTCTTTTCGGGCCGCTCCGCATCCATGATGGCATGGAGGGAGGCTCCCGCTGTGTGACGCTTCTCCTCTTCTGATGGTTCTTAAATAATGGGGGGGTGGGGCCACCCGGTGACCCCGCCCCCCTCTGACGCACGGGGACTTCCCTGTGGCATTCCCCGTGACGTCAGAAGGGGGCGGGGTTATGTAACGGGTGACCTCGCCCCCCCTCTGACGTCACAGGGAATGCCACAGGGAAGTCCCCGTCAAGTCCCCGTGCGTAAGAGGGGGGCGGGGTCACCGTGTGGCCCCGTCCCCATTATTTAAGAATCGTCCCCTTGTTAAAGGGGGCTTCCAGATTCCGATAAGCCCCCCGCCCGCAGACCCCCACAACCACCGGCCAGGGTTGTGGGGATGAGGCCCTTGTCCCCATCAACATGGGGACAAGGTGTTTTGGGGGGCTACCCCAAAGCACCCTACCAATGTTGAGGGCATGTGGCCTGGTACAGTTCAGGAGGGCCTGCCAGGTTGAGTGCTTGGATAAGGGTCTGGTATGGATTTTTGGGGGGACCCCACGCAGTTTTTGAAAACATTTTGGCACGGGGTTCCCCTTAAAATCCATACCAGACCTGAAGGGCCTGGTATGGAATTTAGGGGGACCCCCCAAGTCATTTTTTTTTAAATTTTGGTTCAGGGTTCCCCTGTGGGGAATTCCCATGCCGTTTTTATCAATGAACTGGTGTATTGTCGGACCGGCAATTCATTATAGCCGCGAGTAGTTTAAATGACTTTTTTTCTTTGAAATGTCATTTTGCTGTCAGACTGTTCTAAACACGGGAAACATGCGCCCTTTTACAGGCATACTATAGACACCCCCCAGGTATGAAATTTAAAGGGATATTACACTTTTATTCTTTCACTTCAAGCATTATTAAAATCACTGCTCCCGAAAAAACGGCCATTTTTAAAACTTTTTTTTGCATTGATCCATGTCCCCTGGGGCAGGACCCAGGTCCCCAAACACTTTTTATGACAATAACTTGCATATAAGCCTTTAAAATTAGCACATTTTTGGTTATTCATGTTCGTGTCGCATAGACTTTAACGGTGTTCGCGTGTTCGTACAAATTTTTTGCCTGTTCGCAAGTTCTGGTGCGAACCGAACAGGGGGGTGTTCGGCTCATCCCTACTTGACACTTATACCCCCTTCTTGCCCAGGCCAATTTACAGCTTTCAGCGCTGTCACACTTTGAATGACAATATGTGCGGTCATGCTACACTGTACCTATATGAAATTTTTATCATTTTTTTCACACAAATAGGACTTTCTTTTTACCATCTTAAAAAAATGGAATTTAATTTTTTTTGCAACAAAACAAAAAAAGACCAAACATTTTGAAAAAAACCCCCAAAAAGGTAATTTTTCTCATTCACTGATGTGCTCTGATGAGGCTGCACTGATGGGCACTGATAGGCTGCATTGATGGGTACTGATGAGGCAGCACTGATGGACACTTATTGGCTGCACAGATGGGCACTAATGAGGTGGCACTGGTGGGCACTGATGAGAAGGCACTGATTAGGCGGCACTGATGGGCACTGTTAGGTGGCGCTGAAGGGCACTGATAGAGGGAACTGATTGGCGGCACTGATAGGTGGCACTGATGGGCACTGATAGGTGACACTGATGAGGAAGCACTGATGGGCACTGATTGGCAGCCCTGATGGGCACTGATAGGTAGCACTGGTGGGCACTGTTGGGACTGCACTGATAATGTGTAGATGTCCCTTTTACACAAGGCAGTTATCGGCTCTCCTCCATGGAAAGGAATACCGATAACCGGCTTGTGTTTACATCGTGATCAGAAAAGTATATAAATATATATTTTTTTAAAATACGAGCAGTAAGTAACAGAATTTGAACCCATTTGTACCTCTTGCATTACCTGTAAGACTGAGTAGATGAGGGGGCTCTGGGAGCTTGTCAGTGCTCCCTTCTCCATCTGCCTGAATGACAGGAGTGATCATGCTGCCATCTCAGGCCTTTCACTGGGAAGCTCAGTGTGCTGTTGCTTCCCCTCCCCCCAGCTCTTATGCGGCTGAGAACAGAGGGAATGTGATCGCTTATAAAAAAGAAAAACAAGGTATTTATAATATTTTTTATCTGTATACACAAATGTTTTGCCTTTTATTTCTATTTTAAACTGAATGGGTTGTTTTACAAGGTGGTCGTTTACATGACTATGGTATAGCCTATGCAAACCTCTTGTTACCTCTTAATACTACACCCCCACACATAACCTGTTAAGTAACCAGACAACACCTGTTTGGAGTAAATTGGCCACACCGGCCATTTTATTAAACATTTCAAACCATAACCTTTATTAAAAAAACACAATATTCTCTCAGATACATTTTAACCAATGTTGAGAATCCTTGGAAGCACTAACCAAATTTATTACCGTATCAGCGTGTCCACACAAGGTCCCCAGTCGTGGCTGCTCCGACTCGGGCGACACCACTCAACCTTACATGCTGATACCCACCTCCCGATTCCAGTTAAACCTCGGTTAACTGGCATCAACCAAGGATACCATACCAAGATGGTTCCCCACTTCTGCCATGTTGTTCTTAATTCCTAATGCCTCCAAAGATCCATAGCATGCCAGGAACTCCAGTCCACTGGATCATGGCAACCTCCCTGGGAACTTCTAACTGGCGGCCGTTCGGGCGGACAGCCGCCCTCCATACCCCCCAAAAGACAAATGAGTGTCCCATGATCCACACGAGACCAGCCCCGGCATCTGAAATAAAAATTGCAGCACATAGAACCTCCAACCAAACTTAAACATAAGTACAGAGCACTAAATTACTGTAACCAAATGAGGACATATATAAAGCTTAAAACCAATCAGATTCCCACTGACCTATGCGCTTAGTGACTGAGCTGTCCAAACCCCATCTGGCTGCCTCAGTGGCAGCCCCAATGCATAAGGAGTGAGACGCATAGGTCGAGGGGTCATAACCCGCCGACACTAAACACCGACGAAACACTGAATTGAACTGGTACCGTGATAACGAATACCCATCCTGGTGAACCAAAAAGCATCCCCCGCTAGCCAGACGGCTACCCAGGAACTCTCTCACCGCTGCAACCGGACATACCATGCCACCCGGGACCCCGTACACATGCACATACTTACCCTTACCCAACCGCTCAGTTTTGGACCGGCAAAGAAAAAGAGCCACCGAGGTGCTGCCACAGTGAACATCGCTCGCCTGAATACCCCCTTGAGCAGTCCTAGAAGGGCTAACCAACTCGTCCAACCGGAAAGCCCCATAAAAAGCCAATGTGAAAGCGACCTTAAATAAACAGACCTCATAGCTAGATTTACAAACACTACTCACCTTCAAAAGCAACTGCTCCAATATTGAGAAAGTGACCGGGCATCTGCTGTCTATCCTCCTAACTCCTCCCCTATAACCCTTCAATGCCTGCCTAACCAAGAAGTCTCTCGTGACATCCCTGCCCCCCGTCATTTTAAACCAAAATGCTAACCCAGCCATCTTACGGTCCACAGCAGAGGAAGACACCCCTTTCTCATAATTCAATCCAAATTCAAAACAATGCCGTAACTATCCCCTCACCCAACACACGGCCCACCCGTCCTAGCAACCGGCACCATTCCTGCCAAACCTTAGCATAGGCCGCCTATGCCAAACCTTAGCATAGGCCGCCCATGTATTAGCGCACACCGAATTCCGTTAAAATCTGCAATGACTCCAATGCAATTTGCCACAACTGCTGGGGACAAGGACTCCTGTGCTGCTCCGCTCCCAGTGCCAACTCCCGGAATCTGTCCCACTGAAACCGAGACAAAGCATCAGCGACAGCATTAGACGTACCCGGAATATGCACAACGTACAGAAAAATATTTAATTGCAAACAACGCAGCACCAGGTGCTGCAACAAACGTACCACTGGCGCTGGGGGGGCCGTCACTTGATTGAAGACCTGAACTTTCCCCATATTATCACAGTGCAACCTGATCTTCCGATCCCAAAAAACCACCCCCCAAATTTCCACCGCTATGATAACTGGAAATAGCTCCAGTAAAACCAAGTTCTTGAGGAACCCCGCCCCGTGCCAATCCTCCGGCCACCGCTCCGCACACCACCTTCCCCTGACATAGGCCCCGAAACCGGACAACCCAGCTGCGTCGGTATAAAATTCCAGATAAAAATTGCTCAACAGGCCCCCCAATAACGCCCGACCATTAAAGGAATCCAGGAAGATGTGCCAAACACGCAGGTCTTCCCGGTGCTCCCGCATCAATGTGATATAGTGTTTCTGAGATGAGATGCCCAATGTCACCGCAGACAAGCGGCGACAAAACACACACCCCATGGGCAAAATCCTGAATGCAAAATTCAACTTCCCCAACAGTGACTGCAGCTGACGCAGTTGAATTTTGCGTGTACCCACCACCAAGCGAATCTCGGCGCAATTTGTCTCCATGGCCCGCGAGTTAATCACGATACCTAAAAAAACTGAGTTCAACCACCGGGTCAATCGTTTTATATGGCGCCAGTGGTATGCCAAAACGCTCAGAGATATGCTAAAGTGTAGCCAGCAAAATCCCGCACGACCTGGACGAAGATAGACCTACACATCTCGCACTACCCACTCCACAAATGAACTGAACGTCTCAAACAGCGAGCATGAGATCGAACAGACCATTGGCAAGCACCGGTCTACATAGTATTCATCCTGCCACTGAAACCCAAAAAGGTGAAAACTGTTTGGATGAACCGGAGGCAACCGAAAGGCCGCCTCAACATCAGTTTTTGCCATAAGCGCCCCACGTCCATATCGCTGTACCCAACGTACCGCCGCGTCAAAAGAGGTATAGGATACCGAGCACGCATCAGGGTCAATGGCACCATTGACAGAACCCCCTTTCGGAAAGGACAAGTGGTGAATTAATCAAAAATTTCCAGGCTCTTTCTTGGGAACCACCCCCAACGGCGAAACCACAAGGTTGGCTGGGGGGGGGGGCATGGGAAGGGGCCACACATGCAGCCCTATGCAACTTCCTTTGTCAGCTTCTCTGAAACTACCAAAGGGTGTTCCAAAGCTGACCGGAGATTCCTAGCCACAGGGGGAATGCGTTGCAGCGAGCAAGGAATATGAAACCCCTCTGAAAAACCCAACTCCAACAACCGGGTAGCTGCCCGATCCAGGTACCTATTTAGAAAGGGACGCATCCTTCCCACCTTCATTGGAGTCATCCCTCTTTCCCGAAAAATCCCCAGGCCGTCCCTTACCTAATTTAAAACACCGGGACAGCATGTGACCACCCCCGCAGCCAGAGCATTCCTGTTTGAAATGGCAACCGTTTCCCAACGTACACGCCCCTTCATTGAATTGCCAACATACCCCTTTAAGTTTCGGGGTCGGCTGTCCCGAGGCATCTGCACCTCCAACCCTGCCTGGAAATAACGCGGTAGGGGGCCACACAGATGACATCAGCTTCATCCACAAGCTAATGTCCTTGTGGTCCCAGCATAACGATTGGCGAACAGCTTTCCACTGACGAAATTGTTCATCATATTGGAGCCACGCCTGTCCCCCATAAACTCATTGCACTTCCCCAATGGCATCCAGGTAGCAAAAGAGCGCCGAGCAGCACTTGGACTGTTTCTCACTAATCATGTTCGCTAAAATAGCGAACACCTGGAACCAATTGGCAAAGGAGCGGGGAATAAGGCAGTACCTAAGTTTCTCTTCCTCCTCCTTCTCAGACTCGTCTGGCTTCACCCTATCCAAATTGATTTCTTGAGCAGCAGCAAGGAAAAAATCTCCATGTACTCACCTTTCCATATTTTTTCCCACACCTCCGGCTTGAGATGCGCCCCCAAAGGGCCCTCAAAGCATACATACACCTTACATTTGACGGCATCCGCCAAACGCACAGTGTTGACTGCCTTACTGGACTCTTTACCCGCATCAGGTTTGTCCGAAACGGATAACCCTGCCTGAACCCCTGCCCCGTCCCCCCTACTGTAGATGAACCCCCACTCGTCCCCAGCACTGGAATCACCGTGGGCAGGGAGGCCGCCCCTGACTGACCAGGAACCCATCCTAACACAGGGGAAGGGGCAACGGAACTCACCTCAAAACGCTGGACGAGCAAGCGCAAGCCTGACAAGAGATGCTGCAACTTGGACCCAGCTCTTGATGCGGCAGCCCCGGGAGCTGCTGCCTGATAAAGGGGGTGTGGTCGGCAATACCGGCGGGGAGGGGTGCACCCTGTGAACTTTGTATCACTTACTACTGACCTGTGTACTCTGTATAACTTAATAATGACCTGTGAATTCTGTATCACTTACTACTGACCTGTGAACACTATATCACTTACTACTGACCTGTGAACTCTGTATCACTTACTACTGACCTGTGAACTCTGTATCACTTACTATTGACCTGTGAACTCTGTATCACGTAATATTGACCTGTGAATTCTGTATCACTTACTACTGACCTGTGAACTCTGTATCACTTACTATTGATCTGTGAACTATGCATCACTTACTACTGACCTGTGAACTCTGTATCACTTAGTACTGACCTGTGCTCTCTGTATCACATACTACTGACCTGTAAACTCTGCATCACTTACTGCCGATCTCTGCGTCAATTTCTTATGACCTGTGAACGCTGCATCACTTACTACTGACCTGTGAATTACTTACTACTGACCTCTGAACTCTGCTTCACTTACTACTGCTACTTACTATCCTGCTTTCTGCTTCTATTTTAACCAACACCAACATTCAGTACAATAAAACCCACACCACTGCGGCATGCACAGCTTTCTTTTTTTTTATTATGATCCTGCATACAAGCCCCGTTACTTTCTATGTCACTGCTACCCCATATTTTACTGTGGGATAGAATGCTACATGTTTAAGTGCAGTGTCCTGCATCCCGCCCCCACCCGGGGGGTGCAGTTTGTCAGTGCCGGGTTAAGGTCATTCAGTGCCCAGGGTGAAAATGCCAGAGTGACATGGATGCGTCAGAGTTTCAGGCTGCACCAGATCTCTGTTACAGCCAGATCATGACACAGGAACCAGACACAGGAACAATGTGGTCCAGGTCAGGAGAAAGAGGCGGATTCGGGGTACAAACCAAGGTCAGGAAATGCCTGGAAGTGTGGTACCAAATCAGGAGGCAAAGACCGAGTCCAGGAAATAAGCTAAGGTCAGTAACAGCTGGGCCAACAAGGCAGAAGGCGGTAAACAAGGTCTAGAAGGCAGACCAAAATCACAACAAAGAAGCAAAAGTCCAGAGGCAGGTTGATAGGCAAGCTGGGTTATACAGTAAGGCAGATTTAGTAGGTCAGGTCTCAGGTAAACAAGGGCAAGCTGATAAATGCTCAGTAACTTTCTTGTGCACTGCTTCAGTTATTTAAGCCCTGGGTGGCAATATCAGTGTTGCATGTGCACTCTAATTTTTGCGTAGGTACATACTAATGCGTGCGCCTACTTGCTTGTTCACATTCGTCATTTACACTATGCACAGAGGTGTGGGCTGTGTTATGCAGACGTGCATACGCCCAAACTAGTTTCATTCTACTTATGTAAATTCAACCTTCTTTACAGCAGGGCTGGAGTGTGAGAGGAAGAAGCAGTACAAGCAGCCCGTTTGTGTGCTGACAAGAAGCATATTGATATGGAGAGAAAGAGTGATAGAAAGATGAGCTCATTGCTGTGCTACTTCTCCTTTCACTGTCCAGTCACAGGCAGGTCTAAGTCTTAGAGAAAGTGGGTTGAAAGATGATTTGCATCAGAATGATAACATCTGTAGCAGAGTACCTCTTTACTCAGCATTAGGGATGAGCTGAACACCCCCCGGTTCGGTTTGCAGCAGAACATGCGAACATGCAGAAAGTTCCTTTGGAAAACGCAAACATCGTTAAAGTCTATGGGACACAAATGTGAAAAAACAAAAGTGCTAATTTTGAAGGCTTATATGCAAGTTATTGCCATAAAAAGTGTTTGGGGACCCGGGTCCTGCCCCAGGGGACATGTATCAATGCAAAAAAAAAGTTTTAAAAACAGCCATTTTTTTGGGAGCAGTGATTTTAATAATGCTTAAAGTGAAACAATAAAAATGAAATATTCCATTAAATATCGTGCCTTGGGGGTGTCTATAGTACGCCTGTAAAGTGGCACAGTTTTCTTGTGTTTAGAACAATACCACAGCAAAATGACATTTCTAAAGAAAGGCACTATATACTCTGAACAGAGGTATATATACTATACGGCCTGCCCTATATACTCTGCAGAAAATTGGGCCTTAGGTGTTGGTGGTACCAAAACACTGTAAGCCCTCACAGTTACTCTTGGTGAGCTCAGGAATGGGCCATGCTGTAAAATATTAGATCAAAAATTACCGTATTTATCGGTGTATAACATGCACTTTTTTCCCCTTAAAATCAGGGGAAAATCGTGGGTGCATGTTATACGTCGATCCCCGCCGAGCCCCCCCCGCTGTTTCTGAGTGGGGTGAGCCGGCCGCCGATATACATAGATAGCCGAGTGTATTCACCTAAGTTCGGCTAGCTCCGCTGACAGTCACGCCCAGTCCCGCCCTATGATGGACATAATACAGGGACTGGGCGTGACTGTGAGCGGAGCTAGCCAAACCTAGCCGAATACACTCGGCTATGTATGTATATGGGCGGCGCTCGGCTCCGCTCACAGTCCCACCCAGTCTGGGCGGGATTATGAGAGGAGCCGAGAAGAGCCGGCTCTGTGTATCTCGGCACCGGCGGCGCCATTTTCAAACTGCAGTGACACTGACAAGTCACTGCAGTTTAACTGCAGCCTGGGCAGGGCTGCAAATGTCACTGACAAGGCTGCAGATGGACACTGACAAGGCTGGAAGGCTGCAGGTGGACACTCATGAGGCTGCAAATGTCACTGACAAGGCTGCAGGTGGACACTGATAAGGCTGCAAATGACACTGATAAGGCTGCAAATGACACTGACAAGGCTGCAAATGACACTGGACAAGCATGCAGATGGACACTGACAAGGCTGCAGATGGACACTGATAAGGCTGCATTGATGGACATTTAAATGTAAGTTTTTTCCTTAAAAAGTTTTTTTCCTTAAAATTCCCTCCTAAACTTTGGGTGCGTGTTATACGCCAGCGCGTGTTATACGCCGATAAATACGGTACATGCCCCTGTTAAACAGGGACAGAAAAATTGGGCGTTAGGCAGTGGTGGTGGTGCCCTAAACCAAAAATATTGTTGGAAGCTAGTAACATCAAGATTGAGGAGGAAAAGGATAGTCACTCAGCATAGGCAGTCTTCAAGGAATCCCACATCCATAGAAAAGTCAATCAGTTACATCAGCATCAGGTGCTTGATAGCTACTGATCCAAGACTGATTCATTTTTATGAATGTGAGCCTATCAACGGAGTCTGTGGACAGGCGCACTCTATGATCCATTACAAACCCTCCAGCATCACTAAATGTGCATTCAGAAGGAATGCTGGATGCAGGGCAGGCCAGTAGCTCAATTGCATATTGAGCAAGTTCTGGCCAGTGGTCCATCCTCAAGACCCAGTAACCCAGTGGATGATCTGTTGGAAAGGTCTCCAAGTCTGCTCTTGCCCCTAGATATTCCTACACCATGTAATGCAGACGCTGGCGATGGTTGCTTGAACCAATCAGACTTTGGCGCTGAGGACTGAAAAATTGTCTAAAGGCATCGGTCAGCTGGCCACCTTCTCCACCGCTCTTCCTATGACTGAACGAAGCCTCAGCAACATGTTGTCCAGCACCAGGAAATTGTAACCTCCCAAGGTCTGGAAATGCATTGCACAAACCTTTCTTCAAGGCCTCCTGAAGATGTTTCATCCTCTGCTTCCTCTGCAAAGGCAGGATGAGTTCTGCAACCTTACCCTTGTAATGTGGATCAAGAAGGGTTGCCAGCCAGTAATGATCCCTCTTCTTGATACCATGAATCCTAGGGTCCATTCACAGGCTTTGCAGAATCAGGGAGGCCTTGCAGCATAAGTTTGCAGAGGCCTCTGGATCACTAAGGATCACAGATCCGTAACAACCTCCTCCCAGCCACGTACAACTCCTTGGGTTTCTGGGGCCTGAAAACCATCCCTTGAAGACTGCTGCTGAGTGTTATCCTCCACATCCATGCTGACACAATCCTCCTCCTCCTCTTCTTCCTGTGTGTTTGGCGTGCCCGCAGGAATACTATCTGGATAAAGGGGGCCTTGAGAGGTAAGGAAGTCCTCCTCTTCCTACCGTTGTTCTGCCTCAAGTGCCATGTCCATTATTCCACGAAGTGTGTGCTCCAACAGGAAGACAACAGGAACAGTATCACTGTTGCATGCATTGTCGCTGCTCACCATCCTCGTGGCCTCCTCAAATGGTGACAGGACAGTGCATGCATCCTTGATCAGTAGCCACTGGTGTGGCGAAAAAAAGCCAAGCTCCTCTGACCCTGTCCTGGTGCCATACTCACACAGGTACTCATTGATGGCCCTCTGCTGCGTGTGCAGCCACTGCAGCATTGCCAACGTTGAGCTCCACGTGGTGGGCATGTCACAAATTGTCATGGTTATGCAATAGAGTTTTGTCTGTCAGCTTACCTGTCTCCATGTGTTCATCTCTAAAGACCAGCTGACTCTCACCTGACTGGTTTTATAACCTCTTCTCTAAGCATGGCCCCACCCCAGGCCCTATCAGGGAACCCTATATTAACCAGTGCACTGCAAGCCAGCAGTGCTGATCAACCATTGTGTGTTAGCTTTCGTGTGTACTTGCTGTGTTTCCTGCATCTGATTCCAGTTACCGACTTTGGCCTGTTCTCGACTATTCCTGTCTGCTCGTGACCCTGACCTTTGACATGTCCCCGACTATCCCTGTTTGCCTGTGACCCTGAACCCTGGCGTGAACTCTGTTGTCCTTGTCTGCTTGTGGCCCTGACTTTGGCTTATTCTCTTACTATCCCTATCTTCCTATTTCCTACTGTAAGTGTGAGCTGGGGGATTCTGGGGGTCGTGACCTGGAGCCAGTTGCAGCACCTGCTGGCTCTTAGACTCCGCGCCCCAGGGAATCTTACACTCTAACCACGGTGGGATCCGTGCTGGTGTTCCAGCGGCCCTGCCTTCCTTACCACCTTGACTCCCATCCACAGCAGTCAGCCGTAGGGTCCACTACCTTGCGGTGCACTCATGATCCCTACGGTGTGCATCTGTCACCTAGCCTCAAGGTGACCTGACAGTTTAATCAGCCATGGACCCGGCTGATGTGCCGCTACCCGCAGATGATCCGTTGCAGGGCTTAGTTCGCAGACTTGAGACCCAGTAATCTCATCAGACCCAAGTGATGTGATTCCTTCAGGATTTGGCATCCCGTTTTGAACAGGTTCAGGCATCATTAGGACCCCCGGTTCAACAACCTTAACCACTATCTGCTGCTGCACCTATTGCACCAGTCGCAGCCACACATTCATTACAACTGCCAGCTCCGGCCCGTTTCTCTGGGGACTCCAAGGCTTGCAGGGGGTTCCTTAGCCAGTGCACAATTCATTTTGAACTTCAGCCCCAAAACTTCCTGTCCGATTGGGCGAAAGTAGCCTATATCCCTCCTGTCCGACGAGGCGCTAGCTTGGGCTGCCCCTCTGTGGGAACTGAATGATCCAGTGGTTTCTAGCCTGTCTGATTTCTTGAAACTTTTTCGGAATATCTTCGAGGAAGGGTCGTGTCTCCTCAGCAGCTAGCGCTCTTTTACGTCTCCTTCAAGAGTCCGCTTCTGTGGGACAGTATGCTCTTCAGTTCTGTATCCTCACAGCTGAATTGAGCTGGAATAATGAGGCCCTAGTTGCAACCTTTTTACATGGCCTCTCTGATAGAGTGAAGGATGAATTAGCAGGAAGATCCCTTCCTGCTGATCTGGACGGTGTCATCACCTTGTGTAACCAGATTGATATTCGCTTTCAGGAGAGGGCCCTGGAAAAAAGAGGTAATAGCAGAAAACAAAAAAATTATCAAACACAAAGTCACATTAAAAAATTATTGCGGCGCTAAAAGAATTTTTTAAAAGGAGTCTGAAGAGTGGGAGGATTAAATCACCAGATATAATGTGTAGATGTAGAAAAAAGTCACTCGTCACCACGTGATAATGTAGTCTGCTTACCAGAAGGTAAAAAGGATTAGGCATGAATGATAAATTCTCAATGGCATCCAGCAAATCCAGCCCACTGGAACCCCTCGTCAGACAACAACCTCTGTGCGACTTCTTTCACGTGTAAACATCTCGCAAAAATCACTTCAGAATTAGGGCTTTCAAGCATGTAGTCATCATGTAACTGGAAAGAGAAATAAAGGACAAATAGTGAAGCCCGTAATAATAAGTAAAAAGACTTTAATGTAGTAACTTACAATTGAAGCTCAAAACAGCATGCATCAGAGAAAAGGACAATCAGCTGCAGCAATCAGCGTACGGATGTCAACCTGCCTGACATGTTTCTTCCTAACGGATGTCTTCAGAGGCATGGCTTCAGCTACAACCGCACGCTATATAAATATAAAAGTTAGTGGGTGGATCAGAGGGGATATGATCCACCTAACCACTAACAGCTGGGCAAAATGTGTGTCTAACATGCGGGGCGCCCTGCGCACGCGCCAGAGACACAGGCACTGATATCTAATCAAGGGGAGATAGCATTACATTACTCCCCACGTCGCTGGAAAGTAAACAGCTCAGTGCGCATGTCTGCTTCCCAGGAGCTAACAGGATGAACTTTAGCTAGCAACAAATGACGCGACAGCGCGCGGCCAATCAAAAAAAAGAGGGCAAAAAAACCAGGTGGGAATGGCAACAGCAGTGCCACATCATTGGCCAGCCTATCATCAGTGAAAACAAAAGGCTAAAAATGCCAGATGAGTGCGGACGGGCGGCGAAAAAGAACGCCTGTCATGCAGTCCAGCTCAGGGACATAATATAAAGGCTAAAAAGTTCTAAATTAATCGGAGACTGTACCTGATGATATGTGATTCTATACAAATACATATATAAATTATAAAATTAAATAAATAGATTAATAGATAAATAGATTAACGCCCGCACAGACAGGCTGCAAATTAACACCTGTCATGCAGTGCAATTCAGGGGCATGAGAAAAAACGCTATGCATTGTGCAACATATCTGCGCCTCCCATGCAATACAGCTTAGGGGCATATTAAAAAACGCTAAACTTTTTTAGTCTGATTAATCGTGAGCATAATGACATATAATTCAATAGAGGTTCAGTATATAGCAATACATGTGTTATAATAATACAGAAATTAAAAAATAGTTGTAAGAAACATCATTTAAAAAAAAAAGCTCAACATTGATCCAAGAATTGCGAGTATATATATATAAAAAATGATGAAAAAAAATTATAATAACAAGTAAACCAATAGAGGAATGTATTTTTTTTTTTAAATAAATGTTTATTGAAGACTTTTAAAAGAAATACAAAAAGACAAAATGAACATAGAGCATATGAAAGACAATCTTATAAATGCAAAACAAATAGGTTTCAAAGGGCACAAATATTCATTGAGAAGTAAAAATCAAAGAAGTGCCATCGTATGTGCTGAAAGTATTGAACGTACAGACAAAGTCGAGGGTCAATAAGCTGTTTAAGATATATGTAAACTTAATATTCAAACTAGAAATTAAGATTGTAACTAGATAAGACTTGTAGTTGAAAGAAAAAAGTAATGAACTGAAAGAAAAACAGAGAGAGAGATAGAAAAACTATGAAAGAAAGAAAGAGAGAGAAAAAAGAAAAAAACAAAAAAAAGGGGGGAGGGTAGAAATGGGAAAAGGGTTGGTAGGGGAGATTGGGAAAAGGGGGGGGGGGGGGAGTTGGCATGCGTGTCGTCATATTTTAAGATGTTAATATCATTTAGCGTGATATTATGTGGGAGGAAAATAATTTGAGGTCAGTAAAGGGGGAGAACTCTGAAAATGGGTCAAATGAGACCCAAGCGATGGTTAAAGAGGTAAGTTCATATATGTTGAGATATAATGTCTTTATAATGAGTTGAAGATGTGAACTCTATCCAGGGTGTCCATGTAAGAGTGTGTCTCTGGGAGGTACCTCTGATGCTGTGAGTTATATCTTCTAGGTGATGAACCTCTGAGACCCTACACTACCAAGTTTGTATAGACGGGATTGTGGGTTGACCCCACAGTGTGGGGATTAGAGCCTTGGCAGTATTTAGCAAATGTGGTACGAGGGAGCGTTTGTATGTACTTATGGGTTCTTTAGTAGCATGGAAAAGGACAACCCAGGGATCATGGGGGAGATTGATGTCTGTAATGAGTCTTATGAGGTTGATAACATTGGTCCAGAAAGGGCGAATGAGCAGACAGTACCACCAAATGTGTGCGTGTGTAGCTTCGTTCCCACAACTCCTCCAACACAACGGGGAGCTATCGGGGAACATTTGATGCATTTTAATTGGGGTGTAGTGCCATCTGGAAAGAAGTTTGTAGTTGACATCTGCCATTTTGGAAGCGGGTGAGGAGACATGAGCGAGTATTAAGATTTTATCTTTCAGAGTGTTTGTTAGGGAGGAGTCTAAGTCTGATTCCCATTTAGCCAGGAAATGCGGGTACATAGGGTTAGAGAGATCGGTAAGAGCCTTATAAAACAGAGAGATTCCATGCAAAGGGGGGTCTTTTGGGTAGAATATTTCTTCTATGGTATTTAAATCTTGTAAACCTTGTAACGGGTGAGGGAAGGAATGTAAAAAGCGTTGTAATTGGTGATATCTCCACTTGTCCAAAAATGTAAGTTGTGTAGAGCTGAGAATCTCAGAAAGAGGTTTAATTGTGTTGGCATGTATAACGTGATGTAGCAGAAGAGATTCTCCTGAAGTCCAGGATTTAAATCCCGGGTCCAATACACCTGGTAGGAAATAGTGGTGATTGAGGAGAGGCATCAGGGGGGAGTCATAATTCCAGGAAAATTTCCTGCATATGGCATCCCATATATCTAGTCAAGATGTGGTGAGTGCGGAAACAGTGTGAGTAATGTGCCTATGGGTTCTGGGTATCCAGGGGATAACAGAGAGATCGGCTCCACTCAGAGAGTATTCTAGTTGCACCCATAATTTTGAATTAATCGCGTATTTCCAATCTGCCATTCTGGATAATATGACAGCATGATAATAGGTCTTAAAGTTTGGGAGTGCCAGTCCCCCAGAGCATTTGGAACGAAAAAGAACGTCTCTGGATATTCTGGGGCGGCTGTTCCCCCAAACAAATCGGGAAATCATCGCCTGCAGTACAGTGAAGAACCCCACCGGGACACCTAGTGGAATCATTTGAAAAAGAAATAATATGCGAGGGAGAATGTTCATTTTAATTATGTTAATTTTCCCTAACCATGAGTGGGACAGATTGGACCACTTTCTTAGGTCTGCTCTGATGTTGTTTAATAATGGGATGTAATTATATTTGAAAAGAGAGCATAGTCTAGGTGTGAGGTATATACCCAAATATTTCATGTGGGTCTGTTCCCATCTGAATGGAAAGAGGGGCTTCAAAGAGGTAGCTTCTGCCCTAGGGAGGTTGATATTCAGGATTTCCGATTTGGAGAGGTTTATTTTAAAATTTGATATCATTTGGAAGGTAGAAAATGCTGACATTAAGTTGGACAGGGAGATACGTGGTTGTTGGATAAAGAAGAGTATGTCATCGGCATAAGCGGCGTATTTGTGAGTTCTACCTCCTACTTGGATACCATGTATATTAATATTGCGTCTAATTGTGGCTAGGAATGGTTCTAAAGTGATAGAAAAGAGGAGGGGGGAAAGAGGACATCCCTGCCTAGTGCCATTGTGTAAGGTGAAGGGATCACTCAGTGAGCCGTTTATGCGAATTTGCGCAGATGGGGTAGAGTACAGTGAAGAAATGCGATGGTACATCTTCGGACCCAAACCAAAATGACGTAAGGTCAGCTTAAGATAGTCCCAGTCCACCCTATCAAATGCTTTTTCAGCATCAGTAGAAAGAAGTAGGGTGGGCTGGGAACACCTTTGAACATACTGGATTAGGGAAATTGTCCGTAGAGAATTATCTTTAGCCTCTCTATGTGGTATGAAACCAATCTGATCTGCCGAAATCCAACTGGGTATGAAAGGGAGAATGCAGTTAGCCATCACCTTGGCAAATAATTTAATGTCCGTATTTATCAAAGAAATTGGTCTAAAGCTGCTGCAAAGGGTGGGATCCTTACCAGGTTTAGGTATGACAGTGATATGCGCTGAAAGGGATTCTGGGCGTAAGCCTAAAGTTTGGGAAATAGAATTAGCATATGCTGTGAGATGAGGAAGTAGAATATCTTGAAATGTCTTATAGTAAAGGATAGTGAAACCGTCGGGGCTGGGAGCTTTACCTGATGGGGAGGATTTTAAAGCGGATTGGAATTCTTCAATTGAAAAGTCCTCTTCCAATTCCTTAAGGGCTGACCTAGATAGTTTAGGAAGGTTCGCCGCCCTCAAATAGGAGAGGATTCGGGAGCGCCTCTCAGACGGGGGTAAAGGGGCTAAATCATTCGTAACATTATAGAGATCCGCATAAAATTCCCTAAAGGCTTTAGCGATGTGTGGGGTTGCATGTACTAGTTCTCCCGTTGGAAGTTTAATTTTAGGGATAAATGACTGTGTTTGTTTCGCTTTAAGGGATCTAGCAAGTAATCTGCTTGGATTATTACCCCATTCATAGAATTTTTGTGATGTGCGGTGAAATTTCTTTTTAGTGTCTAAGTCTAGGAGGTGTTGTAGTTCTTCACGTTTAAGCGTGAGGGCTTTGAGATGTGCGCTAGGGAGTGATAGTTTATGTTGTTTATCAAGGTCGGCTATTTGTTGCAGAACCTGTGCTATTTGATGACCATGCTCCCTCTTCTTCCTGGCACCGAGCTCAATTAAACGTCCCCTTATAGTTGCCTTATGAGCTTCCCAAACAACAGAAGGGGAGGCCACAGAGGATGTGTTCTCTTTAAAGTAATGCTTCAGGTGAGAGGCTAACATGGAGACTTCAGTTTGGTTGGATAAGAGAGCTTCGTTAAGTTTCCAGTTATTTGTGGTACGAGATAGGGTGGGCATGGTCATACGCATCGTCACAGGTGCATGATCGGATAGGGTTGCTGTACCTATATGGGCAGATTTGAGAAGAGGAAGATGGAAGTGATCTAAGAATATATTATCTATTCTAGAGTTAGATAGGTGTGTTGCAGAGAAATGTGAATAGTCTTTATCCCTAGGGTGGAGCAGGCGCCAGACATCTATTAGTTGATGTTCTAATGCTACGTACACACGGTCGGACTTTCCGGCGGACTTGGTCCGGCACACTTTCTGACGGACTTTGTCCGCCAGGTGCGCCGGACTTTAAAACGGACGGACTTGCCCACACACGACCGGACTTTTCCGGCGGGCTAAGTCCGCCCGTCTTTCCGACGGACTTTCGCCGGAGGTACGGCGGACTTTCAGAATGAACGGACTTGCCCACACACGGACAAGTCCGTTCATTTTGAACGTGACTCATGTGCGACGGGACTAGAAAAGGAAATCAATCTTGCCGCTTTTATCGGCAAGATTGACACCTTGCGAGCCCCGTCACGGGGCATACTAGGCCCTTAGGTCTGGTATAGATTATAAAGGGGAACCCCCTACGCCGAAAAAAACGGCGTGGGGTTCCCCCAAAGATCCATACCAGACCCCGATCCGAGCATGCAGCCCGGCCGGTCAGGAAAGGGGGTGGGGACGAGCGAGCGCCCCCCCCTCCTAAACCATACCAGGCCGCATGCCCTCAACATGGGGGGGTGCTTTGGGGGAGGGGGGCGCCCTGCGGGGCCCCCCACCCCAAAGCACCTTGTCCCCATGTTGATGAGGACAAGGGCCTCTTCCCGACAACCCTGGCCGTTGGTTGTCGGGGTCTGCGGGCGGGGGGCTTATCGGAATCCGGGAGCCCCCTTTGATAAGAGGGCCCCCAGATCCCGCCCCCCCACCCTATGTGAATGAGTATGGGGTACATGTTACCCCTACCCATTCACCTAGGGAAAAAGTGTCAATAATAAAACACACTACACAGGTTTTTAAAATAATTTATTAAACAGCTCCGGGGGGGTCTTCTTCTGGCTTCGGGGGTTCCTCCGGTTCCTCTTCTCCAGGCGTCCGGTTGGTTCTTCTCCGCTCTCTTCTCCCGGTGTTCCAGTTCTTCGGCCGGCTCCTCTGCTGTCTTCAGGTAGCTCTCTTGCCAGCAGAGGTCCGGGCTTCTGGGCTTCTTGGCTTCTTCCCTCTTCTCTTCTCCAGATGTTGACACGACGCTCTCTCCGGCTGGACTGCTCTCTGAGGGCTCCGTTGTGACTTATATAGGCGGAGACCCCGCCCCCTAATGATGTCACAGTCCCTGGGCATGCTGGGACTGTGACGTTTTAGGGGGCGTGGTCAACATCGCCCGGTGACCACGCCCCCTAAAACGTCACAGTCCCAGAATACCCAGGGACTGTGACATCATTAGGGGGCGGGGTCTCCGCCTATATAAGTCACAACGGAGCCCTCAGAGAGCAGTCCAGCCGGAGAGAGCGTCGTGTCAACATCTGGAGAAGAGAAGAGGGAAGAAGCCAAGAAGCCCAGAAGCCCAGAAGCCCGGACCTCTGCTGGCAAGAGAGCTACCTGAAGACAGCAGAGGAGCCGGCCGAAGAACTGGAACACCGGGAGAAGAGAGCGGAGAAGAACCAACCGGACGCCGGGAGAAGAGGAACCGGAGGAACCCCCGAAGCCGGAGGAAGACCCCCCCGGAGCTGTTTAATAAATTATTTTAAAAACCTGTGTAGTGCGTTTTATTATTGACACTTTTTCCCTAGGTGAATGGGTAGGGGTACCATGTACCCCATACTCATTCACATAGGGTGGGGGGGGCGGGATCTGGGGGCCCTCTTATCAAAGGGGGCTCCCGGATTCCGATAAGCCCCCTGCCCGCAGACCCCGACAATCAACGGCCAGGGTTGTCGGGAAGAGGCCCTTGTCCTCATCAACATGGGGACAAGGTGCTTTGGGGTGGGGGGCCCCGCAGGGTGCCCCCCTCCCCCAAAGCACCCCCCCATGTTGAGGGCATGCGGCCTGGTACGGTTTAGGAGGGGGGGGGCGCTCGCTCGTCCCCACCCCCTTTCCTGACCGGCCGGGCTGCGTGCTCGGATTGGGGTCTGGTATGGATTTTAGGGGGGACCCCACGCCGTTTTTTCGGCGTAGGGGGTTCCCCTTCATAATCCATACCAGACCTAAGGGCCTGGTATGCCCCGCGCTCACCGCAATAGGAAAATCTGTTTTTCCTATTGCAGCGAGCGCGAGATGCAATACCCTGCCCTCGCATCGTATCTGGTCCGTCGGACCAGCATACACACGAGCGGGCTTTCCGTCGGACCAGCACACAGACGAGCGGACTTTCCACCCGAAACTGAGTCCGGCGGATAAATTTAAAACAGGTTTCAAATCTTGGTCCGGCGGACTTTGGGGAAAAAGTCCGCCGGAAAAGTCCGCTGGCGCCTACACACGGGCGGATTGTCCGGCACACTCTGGTTCGCCGGACCAAGTCCGCCGGAAAGTCCGACCGTGTGTACGCGGCATAAGAGCCTCCTTTTAACAAAAGCTAAACGTTTAAATTAAATGTTAGAGCGGCCCTGGGACGTGTCCATTGTAGGATCAAGGGGCATATTTATGTCACCAGCGAGGACAATGATGCCTTTAGCAAATTGTGATAGTTTAGTGAGGGTTTGCGAGAGAAAGGTTGGTTGATTCTGATTTGGGGAGTATATGTTTGCAAACATGCATTGGGTGTTACCTCTAAAGCCCTTGAGGAAGAGAAAACGACCATGGTCATCTGTAAGCATTTCCGTTAGACGAAAAGATACCCTACCGCTGAAACCAATGGCAACACCCTTAGCTTTGTTAGTGTCAGAAAGACCGTAGTACCACTGCGGAAAGTGGGGTGAGGTCAATCTGACCGATGTGGTGTGGGTTAAATGTGTTTCCTGAAGGAAGGCAATAGAGCAGTTATTGCGCTTTAGCTCACGCATCACTTGGTGTCGTTTAGCAGCGACATTAAGGCCTCGAACATTATATGATGTAATTGTCAGAGTTGCCATTGGTACAGCGGAGAGGTATATGCTAACCTATAATTCCACGTATGCCAACGTGAAGGGGGAAAGGAGAGGGAAGAATAGAGAAAAAAGGTTTGAGGGAGTAGAAAAAAAGGGAAAAAACATACAGGAGAAACATACATGTATATCAAAACAAATGTGGGAATTATGAGAAAAACACGCAGAAAACTGCAGTGGTCCCTGAGGGGGGAGAGAGAACGGGCGGCCATCTAGAACTCCGAAAAGAGTCCGGGTAAAAGACCTTATAGGCTGCTCAGTCTCACCAACCCCAGAAGGAAGGGGGCGGAGGACCCCCCGAGGTGAAAGAGTGAAGGAGCAATGTGCCCCGCCAACATTCGGCCTGTTGAGAAAATACATTATAAGTACATAAAATGACATGAGCTCCAGCAAAAAGTTTAGAGAAGAAAGAGAAAAAAAAAGAAAAAACAAATAAAAAATTCCTTCCCTTTCCTCTCTCTTTCTCCCCACCTTTCCTCCTCCTTCTGCAACTTAACCATTTATAACCAAAAACATTAAAAGTACAAACTATAATTGGAACATGAAATACCCAAAAGTAAAAAAGGGTGTTGGGTCTAGATCCCTTAAGCCAAGAAGGCTAAAAAAGAGTTCAAAGGATCTGACCAGAACCAAACAATCATTTAGGAATGGGCATCAGTATATACAAAGAGGAAAAAAAATGGAAGGAGAAACCAAAATAAATAGAGAGGGATATCTCAGCCATGCTTCTGTGCGGATCCGGGGATCGACGTGCGCATTTTCTTAGACGGAGTTTTCCGCCATGGAGGGTCAAAGGGGTTTGAAAACTTCAGAATGTGATCTTGCCAGCTCGAGAGCTCAACTGGTGGAAGATTGAGATCTTGAAGAAAGGTAGGGATTTCCTCTGGGAAGCGAAGGGTATGAGATCGGCCATTTTTGGTGGCTATCAAGCAAGCTGGGAAACCCCATCTGTAGTTGATTCCATCCGTGCGTAAATGCTCAAGGAGTGGTTTTAGGGCTCTACGGCGGTCAAGGGTTTCATTGGACAGATCAGGGAAAATGTTAATGACTGCGCCATCAAAGTCATTGTTAGGGGTGTTACGAAGTTTTGTCATGATGGCGTTTTTCTCTTCAAAATCGTGCAAACAGCAAATGACATCTCTGGGTTGGTCTGAATTAGCATTACGAGGGCGCAGTGCATGATGAACACGATCAAATCGCAGTGGGTCAGTGACGGGGTTACCCAGAATTGTGTTGAGAATTCCACGGATCGACGGCTCTAGATCATTTTCTCTAGTTGCTTCTGGTAGGCCTCTGATACGTAGGTTGTTCCTACGGTTGCGGTTTTCGAGATCTTCAAGTTTATATAGAGAGGCACGATGAGCAAAGGCTAGCTGGGTAACAGTAACAGTCTCTTGTAACTCCTTTATGGCAGTTGCTTGGGAGTCCTGACGCTGCTCTGACTCCTCCACTCTAGCTAAGAGGTGGGACATGTCAGTTCTTACGGCGGTAATTTCTTTCTTAATTGATTTTTCCAAACTGTGAAACATACCAGCTGTCAGGGGCATGTCAGCAGCCGTCGGGCGAATCTGCGTGCACGCAGGTCCACAAGGAATCTTTCTAGGCTAATTCAGCTTAATTCCCCACCAGGGGGCACCGGCGCGCTCCCGCGTGTGCCCGTACGCGCGTTCGCGGGTGCGCGCGCGCCCGTTCACGCTAGCGCCGTTTGGCGCCAAGGGCCCTTTAAAAGAGTGACAGGTGCTCATGTCAGGTGCTGTTCGTCTGCAGCTCTGCACCTGAAAGTTCCTGTATCTGCCTGTCTGTTGTTTGCTATTGACCCGGCTACGTCTGACCACTCTCCAGTCTCCAATCCGACCCGGCTTGCCTGACCTTGCTTATTCTGTTACCTGTTGCCGAACTCCTGCCTGTCTGACTATTCTTGGATCATCCCTCCTGTTTATACCTGCCTGATCTCCTGCCAAACGGACTGTCTGACCTTGCTTGCCTGTGTCCTGTGACGCTGCTTCCAGCCTGCTTGTTTGCATCCAGCTGCTGTCTTCGCATCAGTCTGCCTGCCTTCCGGCCTGCACCAGTAACCTGCATCCGCAACCTGCATCCGCAGCTCAGCCATCCCTGAGGGACATCCTTCCAGTTCCGGTGTCTGCTTCTGCTGGAACCTGCATCAGGCCCTCCTACCGACTGTGCTCAGGAGACCACTGTTCCCACTTCCAGCGGCTCCTGAACCAGCGTTTAAGAGAGGTCTCCTTCTACCAGTCAGGCTCAACTACCAGGTACATTACACCAGCCAGTTCTTTTTTAAGACCACTCATCAACGATGTCATTTCTGAGCCAATGGGGGATCCTGGGTCCTCCATGAGGTCTGAGCAGTAGGATGAAGCAGGAGAACTTTCCCTTACAGAGATAGCGTGAGAGGAGGGGGAAACACTCTGTCTTAAGGTTCTAGCTTGACTGCTACGTGCACCAGCTAAGTATTGCCAAATAGAGCCAGAGGTAGCGGAGTGAGGTTTCAAACCTTTTCTGGATCTTTTGCCTATTGTAGAACGAGTTTTAGGTGTCTTGGCGGGCATAGCCAGACACCGGCCGGCAGTTGGGCAGGGCTCCTCACTTTCACATCAGTTCACATTCACAAAAAGGGCTGCAAATCTACTACTGAATAGGATAGGCAAGTGCAAATAAGTTCCCTTAAATTACTGTAAGATAAGGTTATAAGCCATCAACTGAATAAGTTCTGGAGGGGAGGGGGATGTGATGCTGGAGGAGTGAAGCAGGGAAATGAAATCTGGAATCTGGTGCAGCAGGAGTAGCAAGATGGCCGCTTACTTACAGGCACAGGCCGAAGCCACGGACTTTCCTAACAGGGACAGCTGGCTGGGTAGCCCCCACTCCCCACAGGACACACAGTCTCTTTCACAGGCTCTAAATGCAAAGTCCCAATTCTATAGTAGATTAAGTTCGCTGCAGAGTGTGGATGTGAAGTGGAGGGTTGATACTCACTGCGCACCCGAGATGAGAGAGACCAGGCCGGCAGGCCTCAAGATGGCAGCGGGCCGCGGCACTCCGGTCTAAAAGCACAGGAATCCCGGACGGTGCACCGCAGATGACCAGCAGATCCCATGGCTCCAGCCACCCAGCAGTCAGCTATCCCCGGGAGAGCGTCCAGATACCTCCCGTACCGAGGCAGTGAGCAGGAGGCTCGGATCGGACGGCAGGCCTCAAGATGGCAGCGGGCGCCCGCAATGAGGCTCGGTCTGTAGGCCCGGAACGGAGCGGAGTGGTCAGATTCGAAAAAGACCCCTCCAGGGGCAAGGCAGGAGGATCCAGGAGGCAGAGGGAGCGCGATGGGGAATCGCCAGATTGTATTAGGGCCGGGATGACAAAGGATTAAGTTTGTCTGTATGGAGCCCAGCTTCCACACGTCCTCCTTCAGTGTGCGTCTAGACACGCCCCCCTAGAGGAATGTAATGATGCTAACTGTTAATGAAGCTATTAACATCCCACTCCACATTTAACCTGTGGGGCGTATAACATTTAAGGGTATGTATCCATCGAGTTTCCAACCTCGAGATTTCTCTCTTGGTATAACTGCCTCTCCAATGAGGTGTGAAATGATCAATGGCAGCAATCAAGGTCCCTGCCGGGTTTTTATTATGGCATTCCAAATAGTGACGTGAGACCGTGTGTTTAGGAAAACCCTTCTTTATGTTTTTTATATGTTCCTTTATTCGCACATTCATGGCTCTCATAGTGCGGCCTACATATTGTAGACCGCATGGACAGGTCACTAAGTACACCACATTTTTTCAAAGTGCAAGTGATAAAGGTATCTATATCATAAACCTTTGTGGTGGAGTTGGATTTGCATTGACAAATTTTTCTATTTTTATCGCTACTTATGTGACACACTTTGCATTTGTGACATGGGAAGAAGCCTTTAGAGTTCTGAAAAAAAGAAACCCTATTAGGGGCATCAAGAACATTAGGGGCAACCTGCAACCTCAAGGGAGGTACTCCTCTATAAATAACCTGTGGATGTTCAGGTAAAGCTGGACCCAACACTTTATCATTTTTTAACACGGCCCAATGTTTTTTAAGAATTTTCTTTACATTATAACGTTGTCGAGAGTAGGTGGTCACTAAAGAGAACTCATGAACGTTGTTATTCTTAGTGACTCTATCTGTTCCCTTTAGCATAGTGGCCCTATCCATGGTGGCAACCTCAATGATGGTTTTATCCAAGTCAGCAGCAGAGTATCCCTTTTCCAAAAATGTAGTTTTAAGGTCAGAGGCCTGCATCAAAAAATCATGTTTGAAAGTGCAGTTGCGCCTTAGGCAGATAAACTGGCTTTTAGGAACCGCTTTTAACCAGGAGGGATGGTGGCAGCTCCCCTGTCCAATATAGCCATTTCGATCTGTCTCCTTGAAGAAAGTGGTGGTTCTAAATTTATTGTCACAGATCTGTATATTCAAATCCAAAAAATGGATAACAAGCTTACTCATTTCAAATTGTAGAGCTATACCAAGGGTGTTTTGGTTCAGCTCTTGCATGTAGTTGGTCAATGATGTTTCATCACCATCCCATAGGAGGAGGATGTCGTCTATATATCTGCCCCAGTACACCAATTCTGGCCGTCTGTCAGCAAAGACGACATCCTCCTCCCACTTGGCCATGAACAAATTAGCCATGCTGGGCGCAAATTTTGCGCCCATGGCTACTCCTCTGTTTCGGAGGTAATAAGAACCTCCAAACCAGAAGTAATTGTGCATCATGGCAAACCTCAACAGTAGTAAAATGAACTCCTTCTGTGGGGGGGGCCAACTGGTTATCTCTATTGAGAAAGGTCTCAACTGCGTGCATACCATCTGAGTGAGACATGATGGTATATAAAGAAGATACATCGGCGGTAACCATTATGTAACCTTCTTTCCACTTTTGGAATTGGAGAAACTTATTGAAAAGGGGTTTAATGAACATTTGATTAACAAAAAAGAAAAAGCTTTTTTGGTCCCCATGGCTCCCAAAATTCCGGTTATTTATTTTTTACCAAAAATTCACAAAAGTTTAGTTAACCCACCAGGGAGACCCATTATCAGTGGGCTGGATTCTGTCACTTCCCGTATTGGGAAATATATCAATGGTTTCTTACAACCTCTGGTATTCCAGACCCCTTCCTTTTTGAGGGACTCCTCTCAGGTTTTACGGATACTGGATACCCTTGAGCGGAAAGAAGGTTACATCATGGCTACCGCCGATGTATCTTCTTTATATACCATCATATCTCGCTCAGATGGTATGCACGCAGTTGAGACCTTTCTCAATAGAGATTATCACTTGCACTTCGAAAAATGTGGTGTACTTATTGACCTGTCCATGCGGTCTACAATATGTAGGCCGCACTATGCGAGCCATGAATGTGTGAATAAAGGAACATATAAAAAACATAAAGAAGGGTTTTCCTAAACACACGGTCTCACCTCACTATTTGGAATGCCATAATAAAAACCCGGCAGGGACCTTGATTACTGCCATTGATTGTTTCACACCTCATTGGAGAGGCAGTTATACCAAGAGAGAAATCTCGAGGTTGGAAACTCGATGGATACATACCCTTAAATGTAATGCCCTGTACACACGTTCGGATTTTCCGACGGAAAATGTGTGATAGGACCTTGTTGTCGGAAATTCCGACCGTGTGTAGGTTCCATCACACATTTTCCATCTGATTTTCCGACACACAAAGTTTGAGAGCAGGATATAAAATTTTCCGACAACAAAATCCGTTGTCGGAAATTCCGATCGTGTGTACACAAATACGACAGACAAAGTGCCACGCATGCTCAGAATAAATAGAGAGATGAAAGCTATTGGCCACTGCCCCGTTTATAGTCCCGATGTACGTGTTTTACGTCACCGCGTTTAGAACGATCGGATTTTCTGACAACTTTGTGTGACAGTGTGTATGCAAGACAAGTTTGAGCCAACATCCGTCAGAAAAAATCCTAGGATTTTGTTGTCGGAATGTCCGAACAAAGTCCGACCGTGTGTACGGGGCATTATATGCCCCACGGGTTAAATGTGGAGTGGGATGTTAATAGCTTCATTAACAACAGTTAGCATCAATACACTCCTCTATTGGTTTACTTTTTATTATAATTTTTTTTCATCATTTTTTAAATATATACACTCGCAATTCTTGGATCAATGTTGAGAATTTTTTTTGTAAATGATGTTTCTTACAACTATTTTTTAATTTCTGTATTATTATAACACATGTATTGCTATATACTGAACCTCTATTGAATTATATGTCATTATACTCACGATTAATCAGACTAAAAAAGTTTAGCGTTTTTTAATATGCCCCTAAGCCGTATTGCATGGGAGGCGCAGATATGTTGCACAATGCATAGCGTTTTTTCTCATGTCCCTGAATTGCACTGCATGACAGGCTTTAATTTGCAGCCTGTCTGTGCGGGCGTTAATCTATTTATCTATTAATCTATTTGTTAGGATTACTCTCCTCTTGTGATCAGTCGAACTCCAGATGTATTGAAAAGCAGACAATTTATTTCAGATGTGTCACACAAATGGATGATGTTTACAAGCCAAAAGATGCAGTAAGAATCATACAAAGATATGTACATCCCCACTCCTAACACCTACAATAATATAGCTATAACGCTTCTATTGGCTGAGGAAACACAGATGGCGTGCCTGGTACAAAATGGTACTTTATTTTGCTAATTAGTGTTTCCTGTACATTCTTGTTCTACCATATATGGTTAAGCCTAATCATCCTACAACTTACTATGGAGTTAGTTAAAGCAAACGATACAGCTAGTTAGTACAACAATGTGCTCAGAAGTCATCTTGAAAATAATCTCAGGGTTATTGTTTTTCTAATAGTTTTTTCTAATAGTCACACAATAAACATTTAAAACTTTTCTAACATTCCCTCCTCTTGTGTGACTATTTTATCTCAACACTTTTCTATAATAGTCCCTGTGTTTATACACTTTAGGACTGTATGTCATTAAGTTGAGCTTCAATGTCCACACAGGTCTCCTCAGAGGTAGGAAGGGCTTGATACATTGTTCTTGTGACTGCGGTTTCAATCAGTTTTTGTGAAAGTCCTCAAATACAGGGAATGCAGCAGCATCCGCAAGTGACCAAAATGGCCAAAGCCACAGCAGTTGAGATCAAACATGATGTGATAAGTCCAGTCCATTTACCGAACCATCCTTCAAGCCAGTTTGTTAATGGATCATTAATACCTGAGTTTTCTGCTAATTCATTCGATAGAGCAGTCAGTCCTTCCAAGGCTCTGGTCACAGTCCCTCCAGGAGCTGTATTATTAGGGATAAAGGTGCAACACATGCTACCAAACATTTTGCATACCCCTCCTCTTTCAACTAGGACCATATCTAAGGCCATTCGGTTCTGCCATGCCGTTAGAGATGTGGGGGCCAACTGTTCTGCTAGGCCCTTCACAGCATCCCTAGTATAGTTTACAAATCATTGTTGGTTATAGTATATATATATATATATATATATATATATATATATATATATATATATTTAGTTAATCCAGTCAACATTTTTATCTATAGTCACCCACCAGAGAAGAGACTCAAACCCAGCTGTCACCTGATGATTCCTGGCCCTAAACTAATCCAGCACTCCGCGCTCATCTATGTAGATCCAAGAGTCAAATGACCCTATGGGAGAGGTGTCCCTCCGATACCGCTGGTGACTTTTAGTCCACGGGTGTTCTGACAGGATCCTCAGGGGCATAGCCAGCTGGACCATAGCGCAATCCCCTCGGGCATTGGCCAGTATCCTAGCTTACAGTTTCTTATCCCCACACATCCACCAGACATCAGCTCTCTGAATGTCATGTTCAACCCAGTCACCATTGCCCATGTTAATCCTCTCCCTACAATAGTCATCGGGTAGTGACCCAAGAACCACTCCGCTACAGTTCCCTGGGAGTGCAAAACAAGTAAAGTTGCCCGGATAAGCAGTAACCGCTGGAGGTATCTGAGGTCTCTGTACTGGGGGAAACAACAAACTCAACGTGTGACAGGTAGAATTTGTTTCAGGTTTATAGCTCTTATTATACAATCGCAACATACATTTTAAACCTCCTGGATCTGTATTGTGATCTAGAGGAAAAGGAATAGTTGCTAAATGTAGTCTTGCTCTGGCACAAACTTAACAGTTTTCCTTTTTTTTTTTTTTTAAGTTTTAACTGTATACCTCAACCATTCTAGCCACTCATTTTTTTCTTGGTACCCTGTCTCCAAAGCTATGGCATCTTCTACTGTTAGATTAGTAAATCTTGTAGTTTTACTCAGAACTTCTATTTTAGTATTGGGTCACTTCCGGTCTGAGCGGCGATTGTTGTTTACACAATGCCGGCTCTTGTTTTATCAGTTTGTATGTCAAAAACGTTGTAAATGTGAGTATATCTCCTAAGCTTTTTATTAAATAAAGCCTTTTTAAACATATCACACTATGGGCATTACTCTTTCCCCTATGTGACATCTCGGTGGAAAAGCCAGCAAAACGTTTCTCAGATTGCCCAGCAAAACCCAGTAGCTCACACTGTGAAGGCATAACACCACTGGGGGGTAATGTCATCTGGTGAGTGCAATCACATTATCAACACGGATAATATCACCTGGCACCACTGTCACTTGAAAGGATAATCAGCACCAAATTTTGATGAAGCACTTTTTTTTTTTTTTTTTTTTTAAGCACGTTACTTTATTGTATGGACTTATCTACTCATAATTTAGTGTTTGCAAAAATTTCATCATTTGTTTTGGTTTTGAATGTGGTCTTACTGTGGTGTAACACAGAGACGTATATTGAATTGTGCATTCACATTTTTGTTGTTTATTATTTTTTTAATTTTTTTTTCACTTCTGCTTTAAGTTTATCTATTGGCATAATTGGATTTTTATTCACATACCAGATTTTTTATACAGCAGACATCCATATTTATCACTTTGCCAACTAGGGATTAGATCACTGCATTTCTACAGTTCCAGATAATGTAGATCATAGATAGTTTGCGGACTCCAGAGGGTGTAGCACACCAGTTGGACACCCTATCTGAAGTTCAGCACCTTCAACACACACACTCTGATATTCACCAACAGGGGATGTAACACTATCACTTGTATAGGTTATTTTTAATTTTTGCCCCCAGGGGGTGCAACACAAAAGTAGTTTACTGCATAAGAGGTTTAATACACAAAGTAGTTGCATTTGTTTAGAGGTTTGGTACTTATATATATTTTTATTTGTTTTTTTTTTTTCAAACACATTTTGAGACCAACAGACAGAGGATGTATCACAGTTCATTTTATTTGAGGCATACCTCCCCTAATATTTTACATATATATATTTTTAATTTGAAGGGAAATAGCGCCACATCTACACTCCCATAATCTACCTTTTCCTGTTGTCAGGTTTTATTAGGTGGTAATACCTTGAGGAAAAATTTGCCTGAGGGGTCAGTTCCTGACACCCATGCTCCCACAGAGTACAACCGCTGATCTTCTTTCCTCGACTCCTATAATGTTATCAATAATTGTTTACAGTTCTTACTATGTGTGTAGGGGGAGTTGGCCGCTTCTGTAATTGAATCTTTCCTTTATTCCACTCTTTTTAGGCCCTGGTAGATTATACCCCCAATCTTAATACACTGGTCCACAGGGCCTGATTCCATGCTTGACATCCTGCCCTATTCCAGAGCCAGCAAATGTATTTATCTGCCCATAGAAGTCCTCTAGCCCCAGTTGTATCCCCACAATCTGCAATCTGACAGAAGTCTACCAGTATAGTGCTAGTTATTCGCTCTATAAAGGGTAGATTCAATGCTTTTCCTGTTCTTTCCCAACCCAAAGGTTCCTCTGCTCTTCCATAACGTATAACCCCTTTTATGGATGCCTCTCCTAGAATCATCAATAACCCAAGGATAATTACTGTCCCTTTTATCCTAACCAGCTACAGAGTTCCAGCGGATAGGATAGGGGAGTTGGAAGGGGAGGGAGACTTCACCGGTTTGAGACAAGTCCCACCTTGTGTGAGACCTCCCTTTGTAGCCGGACTTTCTGAACCTCTTGTAGCCGACTGGCCCTACTCTACCTGTAAAACCTTTTTGCAATGGGACTGGTGAATCCAGGTAGACCTCTCTGCAATCCTTATCGCAATAGGGGTAGTTAGGAGGACTTTGAAAGGACCATCCCACCTTGGGGAGTACCACTGCTTTTTCTTATTACTTTTTGTTAAGACCCAATCTCCCACATGCACCTTTTCATCTTCTCGAATTGGACATTCTAGGACAGAACAAAAATCATTAGTACGTCTTTGTCTTAACAGCCTAGACATGTATTCTGCTAATGTGTGCTCAGACTCTTCAGTAGGTGTTTCATTTGGTTGTAAGGGTATCTTATATGGCCTTCCATGTATAATCTCAAATGGGCTTAAACCTTCTTTTGTGGGTGTGATATGCATACTGGTCACAGCTACTAGTAGGCAGTACATCCAATTTTTACCTGTTTCTTCCATAGCTTTCCTCAGTTTGCTTTTTTAGAATGCCATTATGTCTTTCCACCAATCCAGCTGATTGGGAATGATAGGCACAATGTTATTTCACTTAAATTCCCATCACTTCTGTCAAATGTTGTATAGTTTTATTTACAAAATGGGGTCCATTATCACTGTCTGTGCATCTGCACTTCCTGTCAGGAATATCTCCACTCATTTGGTCAGGGTGTCTATGATTAGCAAACAATATTTCTTCCTTTCACATTTGTCCAATTCAATAAAATCCATGCAAATGTGTTGGAATGGATATTGCGGTGTGGGAAACTTCCCTTTCCGTGGTCTTATGCCTCCCTAAGCATTGTATCTTGCACATATAATCCATTGAGAGGAAAAAGTTTTTTAGTAGTTAGTGAAGCCATAGGCTGTACATACCTTATTCAACATCTCAGTCACCCCCCTGTTTGACACATGTGTTACTCCATGTGTCAATACTGCTGCATACCTAAATAAAGATTTTGGCAATACCAGTTTTCAATCAGGTGACATGTAGATGTTATCTATACTTGTGCAACCTTTTTTTTTCCAATACTGTTTCTTTGTCTCTAAAGACTGTGTAGTCTACATTATTTCATACCTTAATTTAATGTTCTAAACTCTAAAATCCCTCTAAAGGTTCAATTTTGTACCCATTCATGTAATCACTAGACACCCACCCCATAAAAAGGAACTCACCTCATTCTTCAGTTGTGTAGAAGGAGGAGGGGGGGATGTCATATCTGCACTTGAATTGGGGCTGGGAAAATAGATACTCTTTATCTAACATGAATGAGCACAGGATCACAGATCAAACTGCCAAAGAAAGCCTTCCTTACTTTGGAGTTGTTAAAAACAATATTCTTTAATTTATTCAAATATAAGTCCATAAGTCCACCAAGTATGCAGACATAAAATGTTTCCTAGCGACATTTACATTATTTGACATATATATTCAATATATATAAAAATATTTTTCTCAGACCCCGATATTTTAGCAGAATTAAATAAAACATGAATCCCCTTTTGTATTGTTCCCCTTATTCTCTGGTCCCAAGTGAAATCCACAGGGTCCCAAAACATTTTTTTTTTTTTTAACCCAAACACATATTCTGATTCAGAACTTAGCCTTTTAACTTTATAAATGTACCCAAATATAAACAGCATTGCATCATTAACACTTTACAGTTGAAAATCTGGAAATTCTAAAAGTAACATATCCAAGAAATATTTACTTTAAGACTATTATTCGGACTTTCTTTCCCACCGAAAATCCTAATATTTTTACAGATGCACAAATTAACCTCTGTGCGCTCAAAGGGTTAATGCTGCCCTACTAGTCATCCATCATCATCTCCCTCTCTCTTCTGCTATGTCTGTCAGGCAATCTGCATTTTCTTGTTTCTGAGAAACAGCTTCTTGACCATCATTTTTGTGCTATAAAAGCATCAAGTCTGTTGTATTCCCTTCTCTCCTCTCTCTAGGCTTCAAAACTACTGCACTTAGCAAAGCCCATTCAAATCCCTATTTCCTTATGGCAGTAAAATTAGCACTCAGTCACATACTGTCTCTGGACTGGACACATTTAAAATAATCAAAACATTCTCAGCCTTTCCTTTTCTCACATTCATCAAGCCACTTGACAACTCCACAACATTCTGTTCACTCCACAATGTAATCCACCTTCATGTCTCCCATCTACCTCCTCAAAACCATCAACAATTTCTGCCATGTGCTTCCTTTAACACCATGGCATTCTAAAATAATAAAAGCACCCTGGTGTTATCAGTTTCAATATTTACAATATAACCCTTCTGTATTGTCATAGCTAGTCAAGAGTTAACTTTTTTTACAGACACAATCTCTCACACAGGAATTTGAAACGGAGGAGCAATTCACTCCCTCCTGTAATACAAGAGATTCACACGAGGGGAGGGGTGAGAAAAAACTGCAGGCTTTAATCTCCCTGTGATGATTTCTCGCACTTATTTATTTATTTTTTACTCAGTCATACTTCGCTATTTTTCTGCTGCTCAAATATTTGTTAAACATTTAGATCACACTTGCGTCTGGTCTAATTCTTTTGCTAGACCCATCAGTGATATGGCTATTGGATCACCTTTACCTGAAGTTGCAGCTCCAACTGTTTGGTTCCTATGAGTCCGACCGAGGGTTGTCCCCGAGCAGGCGGCCCAGATGTAGCACATACAAGAACATATTTGGGGGGCACACCATACAATGCATTTAAATTCAAGATGGTGCTGCTGTAAGACCTATAAACAGTACAAAATATTTTACAGCGCACACATACAAGAATGACATTTCCTGCAGGGCTAGTTAAAAACACCTGAACATATTCAAAAAAATACGGGGGTTTGGTCACACTATATGGTCATATAGTGCTAAGCCCACTTACTGCGACAAAGTACCCAAAATTAGTGGGTCCTACACTAGTAATAGAATGGAAGATCCTCTGTCTCAACCATGGGAGCTGAACTCCTCTATGTGGGATAACTGAAAGGGATACATCCTAATTAGGGATGAGCCGAACACCCCCCTGTTCGGTTCGCACCAGAACATGCGAACAGGAAAAAAGTTCGCTCGAACACGCGAACACCGTTAAAGTCTATGGGACACGAACATGAATAATCAAAAGTGCTAATTTTAAAGGCTTATATGCAAGTTATTGTCATAAAAAGTGTTTGGGGACCTGGGTCCTGCCCCAGGGGACATGGATCAATGCAAAAAAAAGTTTTAAAAACGGCCGTTTTTTCAGGAGCAGTGATTTTAATAATGCTTAAAGTCAAACAATAAAAGTGTAATATCCCTTTAAATTTCGTACCTGGGGGGTGTCTATAGTATGCCTGTAAAGGGGCGCATGTTTCCTGTGTTTAGAACAGTCTGACAGCAAAATGACATTTGGAAGGAAAAAACTCATTTAAAACTACTCGCGGCTATTGCATTGCCGACAATACACATAGAAGTTCATTGATAAAAACGGCATGGGAATTCCCCCCAGGGAAACCCCGAACCAAAATTAAAAAAAAAAAAAATGACGTGGGGGGGTCCCCCTAAATTCCATACCAGGCCCTTCAGGTCTGGTATGGATTTTAAGGGGAACCCCGCGCCAAAAAAAAAAAAAAAAACGGCGTGGGGTCCCCCCAAAAATCCATACCAGACCCTTATCCGAGCACGCAACCTGGCAGGCCGCAGGAAAAGAGGGGGGGACGAGAGTGCGGCCCCCCCCCCTGAACCGTACCAGGCCACATGCCCTCAACATTGGGAGGGTGCTTTGGGGTAGCCCCCCAAAACACCTTATCCCCATGTTGATGAGGACAAGGGCCTCATCCCCACAACCGTGGCCGGTGGTTGTGGGGGTCTGCGGGCGGGGGGCTTATCGGAATCTGGAAGCCCCCTTTAACAAGGGGACCCCCAAATCCCGGCCCCCCCCCTGTGTGAAATGGTAAGGGGGTACTTACCCCTACCATTTCACTAAAAAACTGTCAAAATAGTTAAAAATGACAAGAGACAGTTTTTGACAATTCCTTTATTTAAATGCTTCTTCTATCTTCCTTCATCTTCTTCTTCTTCTGGTTCTTCTGACTCTTCTGGTTCTTCCTCCGGCGTTCTCGTCCAGCATCTTCTCCGCGGCGTCTTCTATCTTCTTCTCCTCGGGCCGCTCCGCACCCATGGCATTGGGGGGGAGGCTCCCGCTCTTCTCTTCATCTTCTTCTTCATCCTCTTCTCTTCTTCATCTTCTTCATCTTCATCTTCTCTTCTTTTCTTCTGCGGGCCGCTCCGCATCCATGCATGGAGGGAGGCTCCCGCTGTGTGACGGCGTCTCCTCGTCTGACGGTTCTTAAATAACGGGGGGCGGGGCCACCCGGTGACCCCGCCCCCCTCTGACGCACGGTGACTTGACGGGACTTCCCTGTGACGTCACGGGGAATGCCACAGGGAAGTCCCGTCATGTCCCGTGCGTCAGAGGGGGGCGGGGTCACCGGGTGGCCCCGCCCCCCGTTATTTAAGAACCGTCAGACGAGGAGACGCCGTCACACAGCGGGGGACTCCCTCCATGCATGGATGCGCAGCGGCCCGCAGAAGAAAAGAAGAGAAGATGAAGATGAAGAAGATGAAGAAGAGAAGAGGATGAAGAAGAAGATGAAGAGAAGAGCGGGAGCCTCCCCCCCAATGCCATGGGTGCGGAGCGGCCCGAGGAGAAGAAGATAGAAGACGCCGCGGAGAAGATGCTGGACGAGAACGCCGGAGGAAGAACCAGAAGAGCCAGAAGAACCAGAAGAAGATGAAGGAAGATAGAAGAAGCATTTAAATAAAGGAATTGTCAAAAACTGTCTCTTGTCATTTTTAACTATTTTGACAGTTTTTTAGTGAAATGGTAGGGGTAAGTACCCCCTTACCATTTCACACAGGGGGGGGCCGGGATCTGGGGGTCCCCTTGTTAAAGGGGGCTTCCAGATTCCGATAAGCCCCCCGCCCGCAGACCCCCACAACCACCGGCCACAGTTGTGGGGATGAGGCCCTTGTCCTCATCAACATGGGGACAAGGTGTTTTGGGGGGCTACCCCAAAGCACCCTCCCAATGTTGAGGGCATGTGGCCTGGTACGGTTCAGGAGGGGGGGGCCGCACTCTCGTCCCCCCCTCTTTTCCTGCGGCCTGCCAGGTTGCGTGCTCGGATAAGGGTCTGGTATGGATTTTTGGGGGAACCCCATGCCGTTTTTTTTTTTTTTTTTGGCGCGGGGTTCCCCTTAAAATCCATACCAGACCTGAAGGGTCTGGTATGGAATTTAGGGGGACTCCCCCACGTCATTTTTTTTTTTTTTCCCTGGGGGGAATTCCCATGCCGTTTTTATCAATGAACTTCTATGTGTATTGTCGGCAATGCAATAGCCGCGGGTAGTTTTAAATGTGTTTTTTCCTTCCAAATGTCATTTTGCTGTCAGACTGTTCTAAACACGGGAAACATGCGCCCCTTTACAGGCATACTATAGACACCCCCCAGGTACGAAATTTAAAGGGATATTACACTTTTATTGTTTGACTTTAAGCATTATTAAAATCACTGCTCCTGAAAAAACGTCCGTTTTTAAAACTTTTTTTTGCATTGATACATGTCCCCTGGGGCAGGACCCAGGTCCACAAACACTTTTTATGACAATAACTTGCATATAAGCCTTTAAAATTAGCACTTTTGATTTCTCCCATAGACTTTTAAAGGGTGTTCCGCGGCATTCGAATTTGCCGCGAACACCCCAAATTGTTCGGTGTTCGGCGAACTTGCGAACAGCTAATGTTCGAGTCGAACATGAGTTCGACTCGAACTCGAAGCTCATCCCTAATCCTAATCACTGGTGGCCACTAAATAGGAGGTAATGAGGAGGGGGAGGGGTGCTCCAGCCCAAAAACCTGGTCAGGGCCTATTACAACATACAAGAACATATTTGGGGGGCACACCATACAATGCATTTAAATTCAAGATGGTGCTGCTGTAAGACCTATAAACAGTACAAAATATTTTACAGCGCACACATACAAGAATGACATTTCCTGCAGGGCTAGTTAAAAACACCTGAACACCTGAACATATTCAAAAAATACGGGGGTTTGATCACACTATATGGTCATATAGTGCTAAGCCCACTTACTGCGACAAAGTACCCCGAATTAGTGGGTCCTACACTAGTAATAGAATGGAAGATCCTCTGTCTCAACCATGGGAGCTGAACTCCTCTATGTGGGAGAACTGAAAGGGATACATCCTAATCACTGGTGGCCACTAAATAGGAGGTAATGAGGAGGGGGAGGGGTGCTCCAGCCCAAAAACCTGGTCAGGGCCTATTACAACATACAAGAACATATTTGGGGGGCACACCATACAATGCATTTAAATTCAAGATGGTGCTGCTGTAAGACCTATAAACAGTACAAAATATTTTACAGCGCACACATACAAGAATGACATTTCCTGCAGGGCTAGTTAAAAACACCTGAACATATTCAAAAAATACGGGGGTTTGGTCACACTATATGGTCATATAGTGCTAAGCCCACTTACTGCGACAAAGTACCCCGAATTAGTGGGTCCTACACTAGTAATAGAATGGAAGATCCTCTGTCTCAACCATGGGAGCTGAACTCCTCTATGTGGGAGAACTGAAAGGGATACATCCTAATCACTGGTAGCCACTAAATAGGAGGTAATGAGGAGGGGGAGGGGTGCTCCAGCACAGTAGCACAGTCTCCCAGACAATGTTGTCCAGTGGTACCTTAGATGGTGTAATAACCCAAGACGCCGGCTCCGGGCCAATCCCCATGGGCCATATAGTGCAATGTCACTGTTATTTTACATATTTATCTGCTTAATACATTGGCTAGCAAGGTGTTGGCTGCCTTACAGAGCGAAGCCAAAAGACAATTAAACCAAGTATCTCTTTAAGCTTTTGCAAAGTTTCCTGCTTCTCTGCCAGCTCCCAATCTGTCACTGATAGGCAAACAGGCTACAACACGAGTTTTACAGACACACAGAACATGAGATGTGAAGAAAGATTTTTTTGCTGGTTATTTAAACTCCTATTATCAACCCATACCTTTTTTGATCTTTGGGTCCTAACAATTTTTAAATTTATCCATCAAATCCTGACACTTTTACAGTTAGTTTACTATTGAATCCAAACTTCCCTATAAAGCCCTGTGTCCCTAAAGAGGAGTTCCAGTCTCCCACTTGGCACATTAGGAACACAGCAGCCTCATAAGCAGGCACAAAATATTCTTTTACAGAGACTATTCCCCATTGTCAGTGCCAGACGGGCCTCTCATTTACCTATAAAACACTGGTATAGTGACCCTCGGCCCACGGTAACAATAGGAATACAAGAAGTGTAAAAATATCATCACTCCCCACACTATATAGGGAGAATCAAAAAATAATTAACTCGTCTCTGCAGTACTGTTTTTTTTGTTTTTTTTTCTTCAATAAGGTTACAGCATCAACAGAAAGGTTAAACATGAGAAAGGAGAAACTAAACACACAGAAGAAAGTTAGTCTTGTGATCTTTCTAGATTACTTAAGCGCTTACATCGTCGGGCAATCCACCTCCGACGACGACGTCAGGCATTTACCCTCTGACGTTCGGTATACCTCAAATCTTTTTTTTATCTGTCCTGGACAGCGGGTAACGCTATTTTTTACCTTAGACAATGCTCCCAAGTGTCTTCGCACACTGGATTATTAAGATATTATAAAATCAATACCAGTGTCAGCAATTACAACACATTCATCAAACAGAAAGAGAAGAAAAGACTCTTAGAGAGTATTAAGAATAAGTTAAATTATCTTACCTCTCAAACACCAGGAGGACTGGATCACGAAGTTCGAAACCAGACAGTGGATCTGGGTCTCAGGCCCCCGCCCCTATTTCACCACTAACGTTGAGTGGGGGGACTTTTAATTCTCAGTGAGCTTTGAGGTTCAATACTCACCAAAGTTTTTGTCGGGACCATCTGACCCGAAATGCACTTGTTGGTTCCGGCTCGGAGGACCAAAAATGTTAGGATTACTCTCCTCTTGTGATCAGTCGAACTCCAGATATATTGAAAAGCAGACAATTTATTTCAGATGTGTCACACAAGTGGATGATGATTACAAGCCAAAAGATGCAGTAAGAATCATACAAAGAGATGTACATCCCCCCTCCTAATACCTACAATAATATAGCTATAACGCTTCTATTGGCTGAGGAAACACAGATGGCGTGCCTGGTACAAAATGGTACTTTATTTTGCTAATTAGTGTTTCCTGTACATTCTTGTTCTACCATATATGGTTAAGCCTAATCATCCTACAACTTACTATGGAGTTAGTTAAAGCAAACGATACAGCTAGTTAGTACAACAATGTGCTCAGAAGTCATCTTAAAAATAATTTCTAATAGTTTTTCTAATAGTCACACAATAAACATTTAAAACTTTTCTAACACTATTTATTTAATTTTATATCATCAGGTACAGTCTCCGATTAATTTAGAACTTTTTAGCCTTTATATTATGTCCCTGAGCTGAACTGCATGACAGGCATTCTTTTTCACCGCCCGTCCACGCTCATCTGGCATTTTTAGCCTTTTGTTTTCACTGATGATAGGCTGGCCAATGATGTGGCACTGCGTCATCTGTTGCCATTCCCACCTGTTTTTTTTGCCCTCTTTTTTTTGATTGGCCGCACGCTGTCGTGTCATCAGTTGATAGCTAAAGTTCATCCTGTTAGCTCCTGGGAAGCAGACATGTGCACTGAGCTGTTTACTTTCCAGCGACGTGGGGAGTAATGTAATGCTATCTCCCCTTGATTAGATATCAGTACCTGTGTCTCTGGCGCGTGCGCAGGGTGCGCTGCACGTTAGGCACACATTTTGCCCAGCTGTTAGTGGTTAGGTGGATCATATCCCCTCTGATCCACCCACTAACTTTTATATTTATATAGCGTGCGGTTGTAGCTGAAGCCATGCCTCTGAAGACATCCGTTAGGAAGAAACATGTCAGGCAGGTTGACATCCGTACGCTGATTGCTGCAGCTGATTGTCCTTTTCTCTGATGCATGCTGTTTTGAGCTTCAATTGTAAGTTACTACATTAAAGTCTTTTTACTTATTATTACGGGCTTTACTATTGGTCCTTTATTTCTCTTCCCGGTTACATGATGACTACATGCTTGAAAGGCCCTAATTCTGAAGTGATTTTTGTGAGATGTTTACACATGAAAGAAGTCGCACAGAGGTTGTTGTCTGACGAGGGGTTCCAGTGGGCTGGATTTGCTGGATGCCATTGAGAATTTATCATTCATGCCTAATCCTTTTTAACTTCTGGTAAGCAGACTACATTATCACGTGGTGACGAGTGACTTTTTTCTACATCAGAAAGGAAGTCCTAGTGCTAAAGTACCTCAAAAACCAGGGTGACTCTGTAGGTACTCAGTAGCAATTTGTGCCAACGTCCCCGACATTGTAATTGTAAACGTATAAAATCTAAGGAATGGGACTTTGGAGGCACAACAGTATTAAACTACAAAAAAATAGATATTGTTTGGGATTTTTATTATTAAAGTATAAAAAGACAAAGAACAAACATAGAAGTTTAAAAACAGATCAAGCTAGACATAAAACCTGGTTTTGTACACCATAAGGATCCTATCCTGCAAGCTTGTGTGAAATTTAAAGAAGTTATAGGTACATAATTAAAGCACTTATTCCAAATGAAGGAGAATATACTTCCCCAAGCATGGAGCAGTGGACATATATAGAGCTATAACAGACAAAATGCTGCAGGTCTGGTGATCCAAGGTGAGATGCTCTCTAATTGCTCGACATGTTTCACGTTGACAAAGAACGCTTCTTCAGGAGCTAGAGATTCTATTCAAGATACATAAAAAAGACAACAAACTATCACAATAACGAAATATGATAATCAAGAAATAGATTTACTACAGATAGAGGGTATACATATATAGAAATCTCAATATTGGAAATGCAACCACCCCCAAGTGTAATGATCTATGGGAAAGACCCTATGAAAGATTATAGTCTCCAAAAGAAGAAAAGCACAGCCCAGTGGTCAGGGTCAACCAATTCAAAGGACATAAAGACACTGATCGTATGAAATAAAATAAAAGGGGTTAAATCGTAAAGGGTAAATTCAAGTAAAAACTATAAAATTATATGGTCAAATATAAACATTAATTGATTGGACCATATTACGGATAGAAAGAAATAGTGACAGGGAAAAAGGGGGAAGAAGGGAGGGGAAAGGGGAAGAGGGAAAAACAGCAAGGGAGGGAGGGGAGGGAGGGGGGGAGGGGGAGAAAGGGAAGAAAAGGGAGATGGGAGAAAAAGGGAAGGGGAAAGGACGGATAGGGGAAGGAGGGGGGGGGGAAAGGGGAGGGAAAAAGATGGAGAAAGGGGGAAAAAGAACATGAAAAGGGGAAGAAAGAGGGAGGGGGAAAAAGAGGGGATCAGAGTCGAATTAGGATCTATGCACTAACATACAAAAGATATGTGCCAAGATTAATTCACTTACCATTTAGGTATGGTGAAAGTAGATGCTACCAATGAAAAATTATGTGCAAATGATCGCAATTCAATCGAAGTTAAAATTGTCTGATTTGAATCGGAAACAGCAGCGGTCAGAGCCAAGAACTTTTTCCTACATCTACACATTATATCTGGTGGTTTGATCCTCCCACTCTTCAGACTCCTTTGAAAAAATTCTTTTAGCGCCGCAATAATTTTTTAATGTGACTTTGTGTTTGATATCAACGAACTTTGCTGGTCGCTCGCTTCTTTCAGTTCAGCGCAAATTTTTTTGTTTTCTGCTATTACCATTTTTTGATATATTTATTTGCTGCTGTTCTTTTATTTGCATTATATATTTAATGTAATTGATCAAGGTGACTATTATGGATATCTTTGAGTTTCGAAGCTCTAGATGTATTGATCTTAAAGGTGTTTTTAATGATGCTGTCGATCAACAGAATAATGATTTAGGAGGCCTTTTTATGCGTTTAAAACACCTCATGATTGCTGAAATACATGGCAACTGGGATGTTGCCTTTCTAGAAAAATATTTGGATGATCAAATGGTTCCTAGAAGCCTCAGGTTTGAGGTTTCACCCCAGGAAGATGACATTGATATTCCTGGGTGGTATAAATATTTCAATGATGTTGGATTGGGTCTCTTACGATTTTTAATAGGTAGAAAGAGAAGGAAACTTAATAAATTAGACGAAGAGATCAGTGAGGTTAAAACTAAGTTAATACCCTATAAGGAACTAGATGAATATAAAAAAAAGTCTGACAGTCTTAAAAAAACTTTGGAAAAAGAGGATATCGATTAGAAATTTAAGAAAAAGAAAAAGTATTTAGGGATCAGAAGGATTACAGAACAAATCAGGTTTATAAATGGCAAATTAGAAGAGCCGCTGTGGCTAAAGGAAATAATGAGTTTCTGAATAGACCACATATTGAATCCACTTCTGTGCCTGTGATTCCTTCCCATCATGCTGGAAACGTTCGGGGAAACAAGCCTGGGAATGGCTGGAAGAAGGTGGGTCCCAAAAAAGGACCCAGACCCAGACATCCGCGGACTAGGACCCATGAAGGAAGGGAAGGTTATGCTAATTATAACCACCCACCAAGGAGTAATCCTGTCCATATTCCCACTAACAATTATTATGAACCCCTTAATAGGGAATATACTGACCGCTATGATGGATATGACAACAGAATCATTGTGGATCATCCGTCACAGCATACCCCTAGGGCAGGTTATTACACCAGGGAACGCTCTGATTGGGATTCTCCTGGTTTTTATCCGCCCAGAAGATCTCAGTACCCACCTAGAGGTCCTCCACCCCCCCTGGGTCCACCCTCCACTCCTTTTTTTCCGAAGGGTTCCCAAAAGAACAAGAGGGACGGAGAACAAAAAGAGGGTCCAGAGGGGGGAGGAGACACAGAACGAAAAAGACGGAGACTGTAAGCAATATTGGGATCTTTAATCCTAGCAAGGCCATTTTATGTGATAATGAAAAATTTGTATTAAATCATGGGCTTAAATATGCACCTGTTAGACCATTGAGTAAATTCAGTGCCTTCATTGATGTACAGAAATATATCAGGAAAATGAGCATAAAAAGACACTTCCTGTCTCAACCCATTGTCAGAGCTGAACATACTGCTAATGGAATTAGACATTCTGGCCTTGCGAATGCCTCATTATTCAAACCTCCGGGGTTTGTTCCACCATCCATTTCAGTTTTTAAGGATCTAGTCCTGAATGATCTGGAAGAATTGAAAATTCGGAAGGATCCAAACAATCAGAAATTTCAGGATAGGATGAAAACCCTTAAAGATAGGGACGTCATAATTGTTCGACCTGCTGACAAAGGGGGAGGGATTGTCGTCTTAGACAAGGTTGCCTACACCTCTGAGATGAGGAGAATTCTGTCTGATACTGACACATACCTCCCCCTTCCTCATGATCCCACTGTCAGATATAAAAGGGAATTGGAGAAACTTATTGAAAAGGGATTTAATGAACATTTGATTAACAAAAAAGAAACAGCTTTTTTGGTCCCCATGGCTCCCAAAATTCCGGTTATTTATTTTTTACCAAAAATTCACAAAAGTTTAATTAACCCACCAGGGAGACCCATTATCAGTGGGCTGGATTCTGTCACTTCCCGTATTGGGAAATATATCGATGGTTTCTTACAACCTCTGGTACTCCAGACCCCTTCCTTTTTGAGGGACTCCTCTCAGGTTTTACGGATACTGGATACCCTTGAGTGGAAAGAAGGTTACATCATGGCTACCGCCAATGTATCTTCTTTATATACCATCATATCTCACTCAGATGGTATGCACGCAGTTGAGACCTTTCTCAATAGAGATAACCAGTTGGCCCCCCCACAGAAGGAGTTTATTTTACTACTGTTGAGGTTTGCCATGATGTACAATTACTTCTGGTTTGGAGGTTCTTATTACCTCCAAAACAGAGGAGTAGCCATGGGCGCAAAATTTGCGCCCAGCATGGCTAATTTGTTCATGGCCAAGTGGGAGGAGGATGTCGTCTTTGCTGACAGACGGCCAGAATTGGTGTACTGGGGCAGATATATAGACGACATCCTCCTCCTATGGGATGGCGATTAAACATCATTGACCAACTACATGCAAGAGCTGAACCAGAACACCCTGAGTATATCTCTACAATTTGAAATGAGTAAGCTTGTTATCCATTTTTTGGATTTGAATATACAGATCTGTGACAATAAAGCACCACTTTCTTCAAGGAGACAGATCGAAATTGCTATATTGGACAGGGGAGCTGCCACCATCCCTCCTGGTTAAAAGCAGTTCCTAAAAGCCAGTTTATCCACCTAAGGCGCAACTGCACTTTCAAACATGATTTTTTGATGCAGGCCTCTGACCTTAAAACTACATTTTTGGAAAAGGAATACTCTGCTGCTGACTTGGATAAAACCATCAATGAGGTTGCCACCATGGATAGGGCCACTATGCTAAAGGGAACAGATAGAGTCACTAAGAATAACAACGTTCATGAGTTCTCTTTAGTGACCACCTACTCTCAACAACATTATGATGTAAAGAAAATTCTTAAAAAGCATTGGGCCGTGTTAAAAAATGATAAAGTGTTGGGTCCAGCTTTACCTGAACACCCACAGGTTATTTATAGAGGAGTACCTCCCTTGAGGTTGCAGGTTGCCCCTAATGTTCTTGATGCCTCTAATATGGTTTCTTTTTTTCAGAACTCTAAAGGCTTCTTCCCATGTCGCAAATGTACAGTGTGTCGCATAAATAGCGATAAAAATAGAAAAATTTGTCAATTCAAATCCAACTCCACCACAAAGGTTTATGATATAGATACCTTTATCACTTGCACTTTGATTACTTACTTGATTACTGCCATTGATCGTTTCACACCTCATTGGAGAGGCAGTTATACCAAGAGAGAAATCTCGAGGTTGGAAACTCGATGGATACCCTTAAATGTTATACGCCCCACGGGTTAAATGTGGAGTGGGATGTTAATAGCTTCATTAACAACAGTTAGCATCAATACATTCCTCTATTGGTTTACTTTTTATTATAATTTTTTTTCATCATTTTTTATATATATATACTTGCAATTCTTGGATCAATGTTTAGCATTTTTTTAAATGATGTTTCTTACAACTATTTTTTAATTTCTGTATTATTATAACACATGTATTGCTATATACTGAACCTCTATTGAATTATATGTCATTATGCTCACGATTAATCTAAAAAAGTTTAGCGTATTGCATGGGAGGCGCAGATATGTTGCACAATGCATAGCGTTTTTTCTCATGCCCCTGAATTGCACTGCATGACATCTGGCATTTTTAGCCTTTTGTTTTCACTGATGATAGGCTGGCTAATGATGTGGCACTGCGTCATTTGTTGCCATTCCCACCTGTTTTTTTTGCCCTCTTTTTTTGATTGGCCACGCGCTGTCGCGTCATCTGTTACTAGCTAAAGTTCATCCTGTTAGCTCCTGGGAAGCAGACATGTGCACTGAGCTGTTTACTTTCCAGCGACGTGGGGAGTAATGTAATGCTATCTCCCCTTGATTAGATATCAGTGCCTGTGTCTCTGGCATGTGCGCAGGGCGCGCTGCACGTTAGACACACATTTTGCCCAGCTGTTAGTGGTTAGGTGGATCATATCCCCTCTGATCCACCCACTAACTTTTATATTTATATAGCGTGCGGTTGTAGCTGAAGCCATGCCTCTGAAGACATCCGTTAGGAAGAAACATGTCAGGCAGGTTGACATCCGTACGCTGATTGCTGCTGCTGATTGCTGCTGCTGATTGTCCTTTTCTCTGATGCATGCTGTTTTGAGCTTCAATTGTAAGTTACTACATTAAAGTCTTTTTACTTATTATTACGGGCTTCACTATTGGTCCTTTATTTCTCTTCCCGGTTACATGATGACTACATGCTTGAAAGCCCTAATTCTGAAGTGATTTTTGTGAGATGTTTACACGTGAAAGAAGTCGCACAGAGGTTGTTGTCTGACAAGGGGTTCCAGTGGGCTGGATTTACTGGATGCCATTGAGAATTTATCATTCATGCATAATCCTTTTTACCTCCTGGAAAAAAGACGCCAGCACTCCCCGTTCCTTAGGCAGCCTGAGCTCTCAGTCCCTTCTCTTCGATCTGAGGAGCACCCCCTGCCCACCGAGGAACCTACGCAGCTGGGCTGGACCAAGTTGTCTCCTGAAGAACGCGCTAGGTGCAGAACTCTGGGCCTGTGCCTCTATTGTGGGGCCAAAGGTCATTTTCATGACACTTGTTCTCTTCGTCCGGAAAAACGATCAGGGCTAATACATCTGGAAGGTGGAGTATTAGTCCCTGAAGTATCACCTTCACCTTCTCATCTTCTTCTTTCTGTGTTCCTTTACGTCGGCGCTTTCTCTCATTCGGTCTCGGCACATCTGGATTCCGGAGCCGCTGGCAATTTCATGGATTGGGAAACTGCATCTTCCATGAGACTTACCCTTTTGCCCCTTTCAACGCCATTGGTGGTCTTGGGGATTGATGGCACTGTTCTCCCAGGGGGTCCTATCCGCTTCCAGACCCTCCCCGTTAAGATGTCGGTAGGGACAATCCACCAGGAGTGGATATCCTTCCTTGTCTTACCTAAGGCTTCATCTCCTATCATATTAGGTTTCCTTGGTCACGGTTCCATTCTCCACACATTGACTGGACTGCTGGACGGATCCTGGCTTGGGGTTCCTCCTGTGCCTCTTCCTGCCTACTCAAGGTTACCCCTAAAGACATACTTCCTGTTGCCACTATCCCAGTATCTTCTGCTCTTCCCGCTGCATATAGCGATTTCTGGAATGTCTCCTGCAATAGTCGGGCTGAGGCACTCTCTGGGTCATGTGGCACTCTGGATGAGGAGCCCACCTGTGAACTTGAGCCGATCATTCACTCCAGTTTGCATGGTCATTTACCTTTGCCTGTTCCTGGACCCCCTTGGACACACACCCAGGCTGACTCGTCTACCAGTTCCACAGTCGCTATGCCCTGGGATGCGATTCTGGTGGTCGCTGCACCTGGCAATGCTGTTTAGTCGGCCTCTGCACCAGTTCAGCCTATGCCCAGTGAAGCTATCCAGCTTGACTTCTGTGACACATCACTTTCTAACCAACCTGGTCTCAGGGATCCAGTGACTTCTGCCCAGTCTGATGATCCTGTGCTGGATGTCCAGCTCATCTTTAAGGGTCTGGGGGACCCTGCTCAGACTTCTGATGGTCTTCTTATGCCTTTACCTATTCCTAAGAAGCCTTTAGCCCTCAATAAGTCCTCTCGTCCTCTCCTTACCTCGGTTTCGGTCTCTGCGGATAATCTTAAGTACGAGGTTAGTCAAGTTCTCAATTCCCGGCGCCGTAGAGGCATTCTTCAGTACCTCATACATTGGGAAGGGTTTGGTCCTGAGGAGAGGTCTTGGATCACTGCATCTGAGATCTTTGTGCTTCGTCTGTTGAGGAGGTTTCATCTGGAGTTTCCCTTTAAGCCAGGGCCCAGACAGGGGAGGGGGAGGCCTCATAAGAGGGGGGGTACTGTCATGGTTATGCAATAGAGTTTTGTCTGTCAGCTTACCTGTCTCCATGTGTTCATCTCTAAAGACCAGCTGACTCTCACCTGACTGGTTTTATAACCTCTCCTCTAAGCATGGCCCCACCCCAGGCCCTATCAGGGAACCCTATATTAACCTGTGCACTGCAAGCCATTGTGTGTTAGCTTTCGTGTGTACTTGCTGTGTTTCCTGCATCTGATTCCAGTTACAGACTTTGGCCTGTTCTCGACTATTCCTGTCTGCTCGTGACCCTGACCTTTGGCGTGTCCCCGACTATCCCTGTTTGCCTGTGACCCTGAACCTTGGCGTGAACTTTGTTGTCCTTGTCTGCTTGTGGCCCTGACCTTGGCTTATTCCCTTACTATCCCTATCCTCCTGTTTCCTACTGTGGGTGTGAGCTGGGGGACTCTGGGGGTCAGGACCTGGAGCCAGTTGTAGCCCAGTCCATCCTCACCACTAGAGGCTCTGGTGAACATCTGCTGGCTCTTAGACTCCGCGCCCCAGGGAATCTTATGCTCAAACCCCGGTGGGATCCGTGCTGGTGTTCCAGCGGCCCTGTCTTCCTTACCACGCTGACTCCCATCCGCAGCAGTCAGCCGTAGGGTCCACTACCTTGCGGTGCACTCCTGATCCCTACGGTGTGCATCTGTCACCTAGCCTCAAGGTGACCTGACACAAATGAGGCGGTTGCTGGGCAGGTTGCATTCCCTTTGAATGTCAGCCAGCTGAGCACTGGCATTGTATGACCGGTGGAAAGGACCACAGACTTTTCTGGCTTGCCTCAGGAGATCTTGTAAGCCTGGGTACCTGCTCAAGAACTGCTGCACCACCAAATTCAGGACGTGTGCCAAACATGGTACATGGGTCAAATATCCCTGTTGGAGGGTGGAGAGAAGGTTGGTGCCATTGTCGCATACAACCATTCCTGGCTGAAGCTGGCATGGCGTCAACCACCTCTGAGCCTGCCCCTGCAGAGTTGACAGAATCCAGTGTGGCTCCTGTCCCCTAAGCAGACCAACTCAAGCACAGCATGGCATCTTTTTGCCTGAGTGTTTGCGTAGGCCCTTGAACGCTTACGGAGCACCGCTGGTTCAGAGGACAAATCTGCAGAAGAGGCCATAGAGGTAGAAGAAGAGGAGTGGAGTGGCAGAATCACCACTAGCATTTAGGAGTTGTGGTGGCGGAACAAGCTCCAACAATACTGAACCCTGTTCTGCATCCTTCCCAGCTGCCAGCAGAGTTACCCAGTGCGCCGTGAAGGAAAGGTAACGTCCCTGCTCATACCTTCTAGACCATGAGTCAGCGGTAATATGCACCTTACTGCTGACCACCCTGTCCAACGAGGCCAAAACATTGCCTTGCACATGCCGGTAGAGAGCCAGAATGGCCTTCCGTGCAAAAGAAATGGCATTTTGGAACCTGCCACTGAGGTACAGCACATTCCACAAATTCATGAAAGGGGGCAGAGTCTACCAGCTGAAAAGGCAGCAGTTGCAGTGCTAGCAATTTGGCCAAGCTAGCATTCAGACGCTGAGCATGTGGATGGCAGTGACCAAATTTCTTTTTACGGTTTAGAAACTGGGATATGCACCTCCTCTTTTACTGTATAAAAGAGCCTGTATTCCTCAGTAAAAGAGATTCCTGGTTGAACTTACATACAGCCTGCCTCGTGTTTGTTCTGAGCTACACAACTGGATTAGAATGGCACATAGCTGTAGTTCTAATCCCGGAGCATCGGATGACTGAACCATCAGACGTGCGATCTGCAAACTGATTCTATAGCAGCAGAGGAGTGTCGGGAGAGTGCAACCGAGCGAGCATGGGCTCATTACATATATATATATATATAGATATATATATATATCTATATATATATATATATATATATATATCAAATACACTGCCACTAACTGAATAACCTGCCTGCTTAATCTAAATCACACTATCTCTCCGTCCACGCCAACAACACTACACAGGGCCCCTGTGTAGGCAGCCTTATATAGTGTGGAGCATGGACTTAGTCCCCCTGAGTCATGATTGGCCAAAGGCACCCTGCCTTTGGCCAATTATGGCTCGATTAGCAGAGGGTGCTGGGATTGGCCAAAGCATGCAGGTCTGGTGCATGCTTTGGCCAATCATAATACAGCAATGCACTGTGATCTCGCAGTGCATTATGGGGAGTTGGACCTGAACATCGAGCTCATCCCTACTCAGCATGTTCAGATGAAGGTGTAACTGTGAAAATATATATGCTCTAAATATATAAACTTGTGCTGATGGTGTGGAAAAAAGGGTAATAAAAGATGAATGAAGCTGTTATACACAAAGTGCTAGACATTTGGACATAGTGAAAATATATATATAAATACAGCGCTCACAAACAAAAACCCATGATAAGTGAAAACAAAAACATACAGTCCATGTAAGACCAAAAAGGTGCTTCACATCTAATGTGCAAAGTTGTAGGGAATGCTTCACATCTGGTGTGCAAAAAATGCAGAGAAAATGTTGCAGACAGAATTTTCAGGCGCACCAATGCACCCCCACATGTGTCCCCACTCACCAGATCACAATGACACCCAGCTTTTCAGTCTGGGAGTCAATACAGGCTTATAGCAATATCCAGTAGACATGTGCACACTGAAATATTTCATTTCGGAATTTCCTTTTCGTCCAAAAAATAAATGTAGTTAGTTACTCCCGAAATTCGTTTTTATGTATTTTGTTTTTCGTTAAAAATTGCATTCGTCCGAAAATCCAAATTAAGGTTGAATCTGTCATTAAAGGCTTATGGTGTCTGTCGAATGTTCAAAGAAGATTCGACGGAGCAGCTAAACTGTACGATGCCGTATAGTTTACCTGCTCCGTCGAATCTTCTTAGAACTTTCAACAGACACCATAAGCCAAAGTACGTGTGTACTTAGTTCTAGCTATTTTACTGCTCCTCCTCTTTGGTTACAATCAGCCAATAACATTCATCATCATCATTATTTTTATTTATCTTTTCTCCCCTACGTTGAATCTTTTCTCCCCTACGTCGAATCTCCCTACGTCAAATCTTTTCTCTCTATGTCGAATAATCTTGGACTAATAGAGTTAAGGTTAGGCACATTCAACCACAGGTTTGATGGACACAGATTGTTATTGTCATCATCATGTCGAATCTCCTATCTATATCGAACTGTTGTAGCAACTAAAACGAAAATAAAGCATTTGTTTATGTCGGATCTTTTGTTTTTCGGATTCTGCACTTTCGTTATCGTTTGTTAAAACGATAACGAAAATACCTGAAATTCGGACGAAAATGCATTCGGACGAAAAGGAATGCACATGTCTAATATCCAGAGGATGTCACAGGATGGCAGGTTCACTGATGACATTATATGGTAAACGATCCTTCAACGTTAAAACTCAGCCATAGAAAACAGGTACCCAAAAAGAAAAAAGGAGGGACCAATAGTGAAGTATGCTAAGAAAGATTATTTATTGTGCATAAAAGGATATACTTTCAACATAAGTTAAAATCAGGCATGGAAATGATAAAAGGATGTAGAAAACACCGCTGTTGGCGTTTTTCCCACGAGACCAGCGGTGTTTGCTGCATCTTTTTACCATTCCCATGCCTGATTTTAACGTACGTTTGTAAGTATATCCTTTTATGCGCAATAAATAATCTTTCTCAGCATACTTCACCATTGGTCCCTCCTTTTTTCTTTTTGGGTACCTGTATGGCTGAGTTTTAACACTGAAGGATCGTTTACCATATAATCTCATCAGTGAACCTGTCATCCTGTGACATCCTCTGGATATCGCTATAAGCCTGTATTGACTCCCAGACTGAAAAGCTGGGTGTCATTGTGATCCGGTGAGTGGGGACACATGTTGGGGTGCATTGGTACGCCTGAAAATTCTGCAACATTTTCTCTGCATTTTTTGCACACTAGATGTGAAGCATTCCCTACAACTTTGCACATTAGATGTGAAGCACCTTTTCAGAGGAAGGTGTAGGCTTCTTTTACTCCTTTTCCCATAACACTCTGGACTGCACTAGCTCCTGGATTCCTGGATATGGCCAAGGAATATACAGTAAATGGCCCTTTTTCCTATAATCTGCAGCACAGGGATATCACCCCGGATGAGGCATGGGTGGCTGGTCATGTGACCTGCAACCAAGTTTATGGTTCTCCCCTGTTAGCCCTTGCTTGTGGGCAACTGGAAAGGGGCCCCATGGCATGCAGCTTCTAAAGATGATCCCGCCAATGTGGTGAGCATTGCTCCAATTCCTACCAGAGTACTGCACATCAAGTGGGGGTGGTCCCATGTCTTTACCTGCCTGCCTGGGTTATCAGCCCTGGGACTCCTCCAGCTGCTCACCTGTGGTGCCAGGTCATAGATCACTCCAGCTGTTTGCCTGTGTAGCCAGACCTACTGTGGACTTAATTGTGAGAGATGCTTTCGCAGAGGCAAAGTGCAAGTAGCTGTTTATGTGCTGTACTGCATACTGAAATAGTTGTCGATCTCTAGTACCTATGGCAACAGAGCCTTATAGAGACTTTGATTTTCTCTCTTTTTGTACATCTTCCTAATTGGTTTACCATTGTTGTATACTGTATGTGCATATTTTGCCATTTTACCCCATTTTCACTGGTAATCCCACTCTGCACCTGTTTAGTAAAGGTCAAGTTAAAGCTACCCTCTGTCTGATCATTCAGCTGTTTCTGCTATCTGTTACAAAAAAGTGGGGTAATCTCTGGATTAAAGGTGAATATTGAGGCAAAAACTGTTTTTTTATGTAACATTTGATTATCTATTCATTGTCCCCCAGGCTTGATACAGACCTATCCGAGCTGGCTGCCCCCTGCAGTGGAGACACTCCATAGAAGAGCATTACCAAGTGTTCTCCTTAAAGCAAACATTTATTATATTGCTGTTTACCAATTCTAAGATGTTATGGATGTGTCATTTTGTTTTTTAGGCCTCCTTTCCTTTTTTTTGGGGGGGGTGGCGGCAAACAACCACCCCCCCGGTCGGTTGGAGGAACCCCCTACACCCCCCCCCCTCCCCGTCACCCGCACTACCCATCCCCCCCACACGGGTGGTGTTGATTGGTCAGTTATCCAGCCCCGCACTTACCCCATCTAGGTTGCAGGTGGGCAGCTCTCCAGTGGGTGGCGGCTTCCATTGGGTCTTCTCAGCATCACGGTGACTTCTGCTGGTCATCTCCTCCCTCCTCCCCCTAGGCAACCAATAGGATCGCCTGTCCTTTCAGCCAATTGGGTGACGGGTCTCAGGACCCAGTTCCTGATTGGCCGGGAGGAGGATCAGTGTGGCAATAGCAAATATCTATTCGCTATTGTCACACAACTGGGTGGGCTCGGAGCACAGGCCTAGCACCTGACTACACTAGTCTCTGCCAACACATACTGTTGTGAGACAGAGCCTCCTAGTGGCAAACTAGCTAACTGCACCTGCTTACAAGATTTTTTTAAATTTATGTGAAACCTTTATACCAAAAGAAAAAAAATCTGTTTGTTGCAATTGCTTATAAAATGTTAGCTGGATTTTAACCCTGTACACATCGCAGGAGGATAATACAACAGCAAAAGAGGAAGAAGTTCAGCAGCATTTTTCAGCTACAGTTCAGGTTACACGTGGTTTTTGTGAATACATTTAATTTTTTTTTTTAATAAATACACGGATACATTAATTGGCGGATATTTATATATGGTTGGAGTTTGGCTTTAAACTTTACAAAAAAGACTGTGGTGCTATAAAGATATTTAATGAGGAAACTACTTGGAATAATAAAACCATATCGATAGGATAATGGGATGAAGCACCATTTGTCACGCTGTACACTGAGTTATATAGAAATGGGAATATATGACAAGTAAATAGATTTTGCAGTTTATGCACTGAACAAACAGCAGCTGTGAATCCTTTGAAATGTAATATTATGTTTGCTTAAGATGTTGTATTATAACCAGTCAATTCCAATAGCATACCCATGTCTGTTTTAGAGTGATTACAATCAATGCTGAAAAACTACGATGACTCTAATGAAAACATAGAAACGATATAGAATATGGGGCACATTTATAATTGAGACTGAATAACGCTATGATTTCTAAACAGGACTGCACACATTACGGCTCACATTTTACAGCCCCTTTATAAAATGTAGACTGCAGTGTGCAGCAATGAGAGCTCAGTGACTGGAGGAGAGCTGGTCATATGTCTTTTACAGGTCACATTTTAGGCTCTTCTCCTGATATATTTATCTTAGGGACAGAATCATTTTAAAGCTGAAGCCAAAAAGCAAACAATACGCAGTCCCATAAGTGGAATCCGGGTATCACAATGACTACTAATGTAATTCATAAAGCAGACAGTCCAAGGTATTTAGTAAGAGGCATGCTGAGTTTTTTGAAGTTGTATTTATTTAGCATAATTTTGTGGAAAATTAAAAAATTAATAAAATTTGTTTTCCACAAAGTTGTCAGTTTAACAAGTTATTTCTCACACACAGCATAGGCATACTTATAATTACACCTCAAAACAAATTCTGCTATGTCTCCTAAGTATGGGGATATATCACATGTCTTAGACTTTTTCACAGCCTAGATGCATAGAGGGACCCAAAATCCAAGGAGTGGGCTTTCAAGGAGCAAAAATTGTGCATCTAATTTGCTGACTACAAAACACATTTTTGTAGTCCTGGAGAATCAGGACAGTAGAAACACCCACAGAATGACCACATTTTGGTAAGCAAACACAAAGATATTTTCTGAAAGGCATTGTGATTCTTTTGAAAATGTAGTTTTTTGCAAAAAAAGTTTTTTGTAAAAGTTCTCAACTATTAACATATTTTGATCATAGGCATACTTAGAATTACACCCCAAAACACATTCTGCTCCTCCTCCCAAGTATGGTGATATTACATATGTGAGACTTTTTCACATCCTAACCACATTGAGGGACCCAAAATCCAAGGAGCACCTTCAGGTGTTCTAGGTACATAAATTACACATCCAATTTCCTGACTACCTATCACATTTTTGGAGGCCTGGAGCAACAGGACAGTGGAAACACCCACAAAAGGACCACATTTTGGAATTCAAACACCCCAGTGTATTTTTTAAGAGGCATTGAACATTTAATTATTTGCCACAAGTTTTTTGAAAATGTAGAAAGAAAATGAAAAGTTATGCAAATTTAATAAGATATTTTTCACTCACAGCATGAGCATACTTAGAATTACACCCCAAAACACATTTTGCTACTCCTTCCGAGAATGGCAAAATATGACACGTGTGATGCCGCATACACACGATCGGACATTCCGACAACAAATGTTCGATGGGAGCTTGTTGTCAGAAATTCTGACCGTGTGTAGGCTCCATCGGAAATGTTTTGTCGGTATTTCCGACAACAAAAATTTGAGAGCTGGTTCTCAAATTTTCCGACAACAAAATCCGTTGTAGTAAATTCCGAGCATGTGTACACAATTCCGACTCACAAAATTCCATGCATGCTCTGAATCAAGTATGAGACCGAAGCACTCGGCAGAGGCGTATCTAGGATATGGCAGCCATGGAAAGTGCCATGGGCGCCGGGGGGGGGGTCGGCAAAAAAGCCGCCCCCGCACAAAAGAAAGTCCCACCCGTCCTCTCGGGACCGCCTCCCGCACAATCTAGTTCCCAGTACTACGGCCGGCCTGCTGGAGTGTGGAGTCGGCACAGCACTTCATTAGCAAGTGAGGAGGGAAGCGACAGACGCCCCCATGACGGCCGATGAGTTGAGTCTGGCCAGAGTGACCGCCCATAGCCATAGTGTAACTGGCGGACTCAGAGCCTAAAGCGCCACCTACCCTCCTCTGCGCAATTGCTGTCTGCTTCATCTTCTCTTCTTGGGGGTCTCCCGGGTCTGTGTCACGTGCCGTGATGTGGTCGGTGATGCCGGTGAGGACTCTGAAGGGGAACCTGGAGGTTGGAGACCAGGAGAAGAGAGAGATGTCACTAGAGAGAAGAAAAATAATTGGAACCCCCCCAGACAGCAGCAGCATCAGGTACTAGTACAGACAGTACTTGTCACCACGAGCTTGATCATCATGTGCATGCAGCATGTGTACAGTGTACCAGTAACCTGTAACCAGTGCCAACTGCAAAGCAAGCAATCAAATATAGTGCTCAAACTATTTGGATTAAATAAATATGCTTAGCCATAGATATCATAAATAAAGTGTAATAAAGTGATTTGTGCAAGTACTACCTGCTGTTGTACAAATCACTTTATTACACTTTATTTATGATATCAATGGCTAAGCAGATTTATTTAATCCATATTGAGCACTATATTTGATTGGCTGCTTGCTTCTACTTGGGCCTGGCACACAGGTTAGGTTAAACGTGGTTTTTGTGAATACATTTAATTTTTTATAATGAATACACGGATGCATTAATTGACGAATATTTATACATGGTTGGAGTTTGGCTTTAAACTTTACAAAAAAGACTGTGGTGCTATAAAGATATTTCATGAGGAAACTGCTTGGAATAATAAAACCATATCGATAGGATAATGGGATGAAGCACCATTTGTCACGCTGTACACTGAGTTATATAGAAATGGGAATATATGACAAGTAAATAGATTTTGCAGTTTACGCACTGAACATACAGCAGCTGTGAATCCTTTGAAATGCAATATTATGTTTGCTTAAGATGTTGTATTATAAACAGTCAATTCCAATAGCATACCCATGTCTGTTTTAGAGTGATTACAATCAATGCTGAAAAACTACGATGACTCTAATGAAAACATAGAAACGATAAAGAATATGGGGCACATTTATAATTGAGACTGAATAACGCTATGATTTCTAAACAGGACTGCACACATTACGGCTCACATTTTACAGCCCCTTTATAAAATGTAGACTGCAGTGTGCAGCAATGAGAGCTCAGTGACTGGAGGAGAGCTGGTCATATGTCTTTTACAGGTCACATTTTAGGCTCTTCTCCTGACATATTTATCTTAGGGACAGAATCATTTTAAAGCTGAAGCCAAAAAGCAAACAATACACAGTCCCATAAGTGGAATCCGGGTATCACAATGACTACTAATGTAATTCATAAAGCAGACAGTCCAAGGTATTTAGTAAGAGGCATGCTGAGTTTTTTGAAGTTGTATTTATTTAGCCTAATTTTGTGGAAAATTAAGAAATTAATAAAATTTGTTTTCCACAAAGTTGCCAGTTTAACAAGTTATTTCTCACACACAGCATAGGCATACTTATAATTACACCTCAAAACACATTCTGCTATGTCTCCTGAGTATGGGGATATCACATGTCTTAGACTTTTTCACAGCCTAGATGCATAGAGGGACCCAAAATCCAAGGAGTGGGCTTTCAAGGAGCAAAAATTGTGCATCTAATTTGCTGACTACATAACACATTTTTGTAGTCCTGGAGAATCAGGACAGTAGAAACACCCACAAAATGACCACATTTTGGTAAGCAAACACAAAGATATTTTCTGAAAGGCATTGTGATTCTTTTGAAAATGTAATTTTTTGCAAAAAAAGTTTTTTGTAAAAGTTCTCAACTATTAACATATTTTGATCATAGGCATACTTAGAATTACACCCCAAAACACATTCTGCTCCTCCTCCCAAGTATGGTGATATTACATATGTGTGGCTTTTTCACATCCTAACCACATTGAGGGATCCAAAATCCAAGGAGCACCTTCAGGTGTTCTAGGTACATAAATTACACGTCTAATTTCCTGACTACCTATCACATTTTTGGAGGCCTGGAGCAACAGGACAATGGAAACACCCACAAAATGACCACATTTTGGAATGCAAACACCCCAGTGTATTTTTTAAGAGGCACTGAACATTTAATTATTTGCCACAAGTTTTTTGAAAATGTAGAAAGAAAATAAAAAGTTATGCAAAGTTGTCAATTTAATAAGATATTTTTCACTCACAGCATGAGCATACTTAGAATTACACCCCAAAACACATTTTGCTACTCCTTTAGAGAATGGCGAAATATGACACGTGTGATGCCACATACACACGATCGGACATTCCGACAACAAATGTTCGATGGGAGCTTGTTGTCAGAAATTCTGACCGTGTGTAGGCTCCATCGGAAATGTTTTGTCGGAATTTCCTCAAACTATTTGGATTAAATAAATATGCTTAGCCATAGATATCATAAATAAAGTGTAATAAAGTGATTTGTGCAAGTACTACCTGCTGTTGTACAAATCACTTTATTACACTTTATTTATGATATCAATGGCTAAGCAGATTTATTTAATCCATATTGAGCACTGTATTTGATTGGCTGCTTGCTTCTGCTTGGGCCTGGCACACAGGTTAGGTTAAACGTGGTTTTTGTGAATACATTTAATTTTTTTTAATGAATACACGGATGCATTCATTGAGGAATATTTATACATGGTTGGAGTTTGGCTTTAAACTTTACAAAAAAGACTGTGGTGCTATAAAGATATTTAATGAGGAAACTACTTGGAATAATAAAACCATATCGATAGAATAATGGGATGAGGCTCCATTTGTAACGCTGTACACTGAGTTATATAGAAAATGGGAATATATGACAAGTATATAGATTTTGCAGTTTACGCACTGAACAAACAGCAGCTGTGAATCCTTTGAAACGTAATATTATATTTGCTTAATGTGTTGTACTATAACCAGTCAATTCCAATAGCATATCCATGTCTGTTTTAGAGTGATTACAATGAATACTGAAAAACTACGGTGACTCTAATGAAAACATAGAAACGATATAGAATATGGGGCACATTTATAATTGAGACTGAATAACGCTATAATTTCTAAACAGGACTGCACACATTACAGCTCACATTTTACAGCCCCATTTATAAAATGTAGACTGCAGTGTGCAGCAATGAGAGCTCAGTGACTGGAGGAGAGCTGGTCATATGTCTTTTACAGGTCATATTTTAGGCTCTTCTCCTGACATATTTATCTTAGGGCAGAATGTTCGATGGGAGCTTGTCAGAAATTCCGACTGTGTGTAGGCTCTATCGGAAATGTTTTGTCGGAATTTCCGACAACAAAAAATTGAGAGCTGGTTCTCAAATTTTCCGACAACAAAATTCGTTGTCGTAAATTCCGAGCATGTGTAGACAATTCTGATGCACAAAATTCCACGCATGCTCTGAATCAAGTATGAGATGGAAGCGCTCGGCAGAGGCGTATCTAGGGTATAGCAGCCATAGCAAGTGCCATGGGCGCCATGCGGGGGCGACAAAAAAGCCACCCCCGCACAAAAAAAAGTCCCACCCATCCTCTCGGGGCCGCCTCCCGCACAATCTAGTTCCCAGTGCCACGGCCGGCCTGCTGGAGCATGGAGCCGACACAGCACTTCATTAGCAAGTGAGGAGGGAAGCTACAGGCGCCCCATGATGGCCGATGAGTTGACTCTGGCCAGAGTGACAGCCCGTAGCCATAGGGTAACTGTCGGAGGCGGAGCCTAAAGCTTCACCTACCCTCCTCTGCGCAACTGCTGTCTGCTTCATCTTCTCTTCTCGGGGGTCTCCCGGGTCTGTGTCACGTGCTGTGATGTGGTCGGTGACACCAGTGAGGACTCTGAAGGGGAACTTGGAGGCTGGAGACCAGGAGAAGAGAGAGACGTCACTAGAGAGAAGAAAAATAATTGGAACCCCCACAGACAGCAGCAGCAGGTATTAGTATGGACAGTACTTGTCACCACGATCAGCATGCAGCATGTTTACAGTGTACCAGTAACCTGTAACCAGTGCCAACTGCAAAGCAAGCAATCAAATATAGTGCTCAAACTATTTGGATTAAATAAATATGCTTAGCCAAAGATATCATAAATAAAGTGTAATAAAGTGATTTGTGCAAGTAGTACCTGCTGTTGCACAAATCACTTTATTACACTTTATTTATGATATCAATGGCTAAGCATATTTATTTAATCCATACTGAGCACTATATTTGATTGGCTGTTTGCTTCTGCTTGGGCCTGGCACACACACACAATCGCACATGATGATGACTTGGACACCTTTCAAACTGAGCTGCCCCGGGCGATAGCGGTAAAGCGGCGATATTTTTAGCGCTGCTTTACCGTCGTTTTAGCGGTGCTATTCGGCCGCTAGTGGGGCGATTTTAACCCCTAGCGGCCAAAAAGAGGTTAAATCCGCCCGCAAAATGGCGCTGCAGTGGTGCTTTGCCGGCGGTATAACGGCACTGCCCCATTGATTTCAAAGAGCAGGAGCTGTGGAGGAGTGGTCTGGGAGCGGTGTATTCACCGGTCCTACAGCGCTGAAAAGAAGCTGCTGGCAGAACTTTTTGTGACGCCCTGCCAGTGCAGCGCCCCAGTGTGAAAGCACTCGGGTTTTCACACTGGGTTTGCAGTTGAGGCTTTTTTCAAGCGCTATGCAGGCACTATTTTTAGAGCTGTAGCGCCTGAAAAATGCCTCCAGTGTGAAAGGGGTCTTAAAGTCATCATGTTCGATTCTGCGTGTGTGCCAAGCAGACAGGGCTGGCGCTACCACTAGGCAAACTAGGCAGCCTAGGGCACCCGGCCACTGGTGATCCTACTCCCTCTCTACCTCTGTACAGTGTCAGAGGCGCTGGTGCAGCATTTTTGGGTGCTGGTGTTACTGTATTTAAAGGTGCTGATGTTACTGCATTTTTGGGTGCTGGTAAGACAGAATTTATGGGTGCTGATGTTACTGCATTTATGGGTGCTGGTGAGGCCGCATTTATGGGTGCTGATGTTACTGTATTTATGGGTGCTGATGTTACTGTATTTATGGGTGCTGGTAAGGCCGCATTAATGGGTGCTGATGTTACTGTATTTATGGATACTGATGTTACTGGCTTTATGGGTGCTGGTGAGGCTGTATTTATGGGTGCTGATGTTACTGCATTTTTGGGTGCTGGTGAGGCCGTATTTATGGGTGCTGATGTTACTGCTTTTTTGGGTGCTGATGTTATTGCATTTTTGGGTGCTGGTAAGGCCGCATTTATGGGTGCTAATGTTTCTGCATTTATGGGTGCTAGTAAGGCCGCATTTATGGCTGCTGATGTTACTTCTTTTTTGGGTGCTGATGTTACTGCATTTTTGAGTGCTGGTAAGGCCGCATTTATGGGTGCTGATGTTATTGCATTTTTGGGTGCTGGTAAGGCCGCATTTATGGGTGCTGGTGAGGCCGCATTTATGGGTGCTGATGTTACTGCATTTATGGGTGCTGGTAAGGCCGCATTTATGGGTGCTGGTGAGGCCGCATTTATGGGTGCTGATGTTACTGCATTTATGGGTGCTGATGTTACTGTATTTATGGGTGCTGATGTTACTGTATTTATGGGTGCTGGTAAGGCCGCATTTATGGGTGCTGATGTTACTGTATTTATGGATGCTGATGTTACTGGCTTTATGGGTACTGGTGAGACTGTATTTATGGGTGCTGATGTTACTGCATTTTTGTTTGCTGATGTTATTGCATTTTTGGTTGCTGGTGAGGCCGTATTTATGGGTGCGGATGTTACTGCTTTTTTGGGTGCTGATGTTATTGCATTTTTGGGTGCTGGTAAGGCCGCATTTATGGGTGCTGATGTTACTGTATTTATGGGTGCTGATGTAACTGCATTTATGGGTGCTGGTGAGGCCGTATTTATGGGTGCTGATGTTACTGCATTTTTGGGTGCTGGTGAGGCCGCATTTATGGGTGCTGATGTTACTGCATTTATGGGTGCTGGTGAGGAGGCATTTATGGGTGCTGATGTTACTGCATTTAAGGAGAGCCCGGAACAGCAGCATGCAATGCCTAGGTGCAGGGCGTGCATGACTTTGGGAGCAGTAGGGTTAACCAAGCTGGTAGGAGGGGTTGGAGTTAGCCGAGGGGGAGGTATTAAGGGAAGCCTTAAATGGGTAATCCCGCCCTGGGGGAGTAACAGAAGAGTGGAGGAAAGTTCAGAGCAGCATGGCAGAGATGGAGGAAATGATGGAGCAGCTGAAGGCAGAAGCGGCTGTGAGAGGGGCGGCCTGGCTACAGGACACGATCGCGGAGGCCATCCAGAGAGCGGGGCCAGCTCCGAGCGGGGGTGAGATCAGCACCAGCAGGGCGCGGCGTTCACGGCCACCCGAGCGGTTCTCCCCTGAACAGCGGAGGACGGATCAGCGGCAGCCTAGGGGTCCGGCCGGACTCCCGGTGGGCCCACCGGCTAAGCGAATGGCGGGAGGAACAAGCGGAGGAGCGAGGGGGTCCTCAGCACAGCGGCCTGGAAGTGGAGAGGCCCGGGGAGCAGCGGTGCGGCCTAGGACCAGAGCGGAGGCGAGCGCAAGCCCCGCCCCCAGAAAAAGTATGGAGGAAGCACGGAGAGGAGCACATGGTGGGAGGCCTGGGCCTGCAGTTTCCGCGGCAGGGCATCACAGGAGGAGTGATCGGGGTCGGCCTGTTAGGGCAGCTAACCCGAACATCAGCAGGGCTGAGGCACAGTACGCCGGCCCGGGAAAAGCGAAGCAGAAGTCGGATGGCCGGAGGGATGCGCTGAGGCGGGGACAGCAAGGCCAAGCTCCAGCGGCAGCCACGGTGTCCAGGCCGGGTGGGCCCTCATCATCAGAAGAGGAGGTGGAGGAGCGCCATACAGCCCAAGAGTGGTCCGAGTCAGAGGAGGAGCCAAACCCGCCGTCCAGGAACACATCAGCGGTGGACACCAGAGGTTCGGCTGATGAGGTTACGCCTGTGCAGCCGGGTGAGTCACATTTCACACCATTTAATCGTGTTATACCT